>NC_134363.1:71023141-71344872 GCF_048569485.1 Anomaloglossus baeobatrachus
ATGCTGGTTATATTTCTTACTGCTGAGGAGTTCCGGCCCTTAGCTAGTAATTTTGCCTGTTAGGCAGAGACCAGCGTTGTGAATACTGTGTGTTTTCTTATTTGCCTTCCCAAAACATTACTTTTTTCTGCAAGGTTCTTGGGAGGTTTCCCATGCTTACTGTTGTCTTTCTCCATTTTCCCTTTGTGGACGTGTTTTATATCTCCTTACCTTACCTCACCTTTCAGGCAGAAAGGTCCAATTTGTGGATTTCTTGTTGGGTGCTGTGCAGCTAGAGATACAAGTCTAGAACCGGTAAGGTGTGGGTTCATCGGCGGTGTGATCAGCTTTATTCCCCATCTACCCGTGTTGAAATACGTAAGTTCTCGAATTTTTCTGCCTCATGCAAGTTGTACTTTCGCCTTCGTCCTGTCTCATCTGGGTGTGAGAGTCAACAAGTGGGCATTGTTTTGTCTTTGCTTCACAGGATCCACAAGCCTGGGCATGTTTTGTGCCTAAGGACAGTCCTCCATTTTCCTTTGTTGAGGCATTTTTCTCAGGCCTTTGCCTCATTTATGATGAAACTGATAAAGTCACAGTAATGAATCCAAGATCCTCAAGCTGTTTGAGGAAGGCAGTTGAGTTGAGGACTACTGCTAACAGCTTAGACTTTGGGCAGTAGAGACCTCATGAAACAACTCTGCTTTCTGGAGTCAGTTCTATCACGGACGTTCAGGTCAGAATAATGACATGATGCCTGCAGTCTCTGGATGAAGCTATAACACTGCCTGTTTGTTTAGATAGACACCTGAGAGATAGACATTTAAAGGCATTTCAGTACCATGTTCCACCCCACCAGTTGACACTGATAAAACTATGGAAACTGGTGCTTGCATAGACACCAAAGGGAGATCTGAACTTGGAGCATCCCTTTGGTTTTATTTATATTGTGCTAGTTCAGGTTTGCCATGATTCAATGTTTCAAATTTATTAATGGGAAATAAGTAATTAATCAGAATTTCAAAAGTGAAATAAAAATGAGACTTCTTGTAGAGATGCAGATTCCAAGAGTCTGAGATGGTGTCAAGGGGCAGCTGTAAGAAAAAAATGGACGCCTGTATTAGAGAAAAAGTCTGATTTTTTTTGCATGCCTAGATTTGTTGATTGAGATGCTACTTTAACTCTAACTGATCATGACTTTGCTGTATTGTGGTTATGATTTCTCCAACATTGAATTCATTTAATCTATGGGGCTGGGTCTGACACACAATCCAGTCATCGAGTGGGAGACCCAGGAGATTAGGTCATAGGGTTACTCCTGCTTTTCTGGGTGTTTCTCAAGATCCTCAGCTCTCATAGCTTATTTCCTCAGAACAAAAAATGTTAAGGCTCATGTTTTGTCTCTCAACATTGTCCCAAAATTGAGACACAAATAAAACAGGGTTCTTGTTGAAGGGGTAGGACTGGGCAGTGCTTTTTTGTAAAAAGATATTTGCTGGTACGCATCTCTGATCTGAGGCGAGGAGCGTGGGGAGGGGGGGTGTTGTCAGGCGCCACCGGACCAGATTGAGGAGCAGCGAGGGGGAGAGAGTGCCGGTGCCGGTGGGGAGAATGGACGATCATTTGAGTACAAGTATGAGATTTGTACACTTCTGGCCACATTCTGATTTGATGTGTCCAGCCTCAGTCAATTCATTTTCATTGAACGCAAAGAAGAGGGGAGCCAGCACTGCTCATGAGTGGCATGCAACAATGAAAAAATAACAAGTGTAAAATTCACAAATTTATTCCTACTGTAACAATTCAATGAGATTTTTTGCAAATTATTGATCAATGATTTGAGCCCCCCTGCCCCGTCACGGCAAATCTCTGTAGCGGGGTCCCTACACTATGTTATAAATTAATATCTACCATAAGATCTCATATAATGACTTGAACAGGACCATATAAGAAACACCACTTACCCGGGGAATGTCAGAACCGCTCCCATGCTGCAAGGACTGACAACTGCGAATAAAGGTAGCCCAGGTGCCAGTGTGTGTGGCAGAACCACACACACCAGCACAATGTCAGAACTGGCCCTCACAGTGCCAGACCAGCTAGCATGGATGAAGGGCGGAACAGCCTCAGGCAGGTGGTGCTTAAATAATGATGCCTATGGACCAGGGGGCGGTGGCTGTGTGTGAACAGGCACCAACATGAATTTTGATGGCAACAGAAGGAATTTGCAAACCACACTGGGCGTGCACGGCAAGGTGGCGGTCAACCACCGTCTATTCTACAGTGGGGAAAATGGACGATCATGTGAGCACAAGTATGAGATTTGTACACTTCTGGCCACATTCTGATCTGATGTGTCCAGCCTCAGTCAATTCATTTTCATTGAGCATGTCTGTTCAGCACGTGACCACATCTATGTAAATCTCATACTTGCAGCTTCATAACCTCCCACTCTCACCGCCAGCACCAGAGAATCCTGACAGCGTGCAGTGTGCACACTGTGAGAATTCAGAAGGCTGCAGTCACAGAGTGACACAAGGAGTGACTGCAGACTCATCACAAATTTGGACAACCCCTTTAATGCTCCTAACAACATAAATAAAAACATAGTAACCCTTAACTTGTCAGACGGCACAAGACTTTATTAAAGAGATTGTCCACTACTTTAACATTAATGACCTTTCCTTAGGATAGGTCACCAATGTCTGACTGGTCGGGGTTCGGCACCTGGCACCCCCGCCAATTCCCTACTCTAGGTATCGGTGGTGGCAGGTGGCTGGAAGTGCTCAGTTCTGGATCTGCTCCGTCTTCTGATAGTAGCAGCAGTTGCATATTAAAATCAATGAGGTGGATGTGCAGTACCCAGCTGCGGACACCATCAAAGGACGGAGCAGATCCAGAAATAAGCATTTCCGGCCACCTGCATTAAGAGCAGCTGATCAGTGGGGGTCCCATTGCGCTCACATCAGAAGCAATGCGCAAGTGGGACCAAGGCCTAATGATAAGACATAGTCAGTATCACAAATAAACATTTACATTCAGGTACCTTATAGATGATGTTGTCTCTAGTCATTTCTTTCTATTCTTCATCTTGTCCTGACGCAATAATGACTTTTCACATTCACATCTCCTCTCTGCAGATTTCCATCTTCTCCGGTCTTCTGCAGCACATCCCGATACGATGCCCCTAAAATAGCAGAATGACTATAATACTTCTACTTAAAAATATCTGCCCTACACTGTGCCCCAGAATAAATAATGGCCCCTCACAGTATTCTCTGCACAAAATATGACCCACACTGTCCCTCTTATGGTACATGGCCTACATATTCCCTCTTTCCAAACTGAGCCTACTGTTTACAGTGTCCTTTACACTGTGTCCCCTTATACTGCACCGTCTTTATACTGTGCCTTCATCACACTCCCCCTCCTTGCTATAACATCACACTGTCCTCCCATTCTGCCCGCTCTCCATACCACCCCTCCACTACCCCGTCTTTATTCTGTGCCCATCTCATTTTTCTCATCCCTTACTGTCTCCTCACTACCTCCTGTGTGTCCATATACTTTTCCACCTCACTCCCCATCCTACCCACTTGCTCCTCATACCATGTCACTCTTTATTCTGTGTCCTCAAAATTTCTTTCCAGTTCACTCCACATCCCCTTTGTCCCCATGCATCACCCCTCATCCTCTCTGTCCCCATGCATGAAACCTCATCCTCTCTGTCCCCATGCATCAACAATCATCCTCTGTGTCCCCATGCGTCACCCCTCATCCTCTCTGTCCCCATGCATCACCCCTCATCCTCTGTCCCCATGCATCACCCCCCATCCTCTCTGTCCCCATGCATGAAACCTTATCCTTTCTGTCCCTATGCATCACCCATCATCCTCTCTGTCCCCATGCATCACCCCTCATCCTCTCTGTCCCCATGCATCATCCCCTCATCCTCTCTCTCCCCATGCATGAAACCTCATCCTCTCTGTCCCCATGCATCACCCATCATCCTCTCTGTCCCCATGCATCACCCCTCATCCTCTGTCCCCATGCATCACCCCTCATCCTCTCTGTCCCCATGCATCACCCCCTCATCCTCTCTCTTCTCATGCATGAAACCTCATCCTCTCGCTCCCCATACAGTGTCCAAACATACTTCCCGCTCCCCATCCTCTCTTCCCACCATACTCTGTCCACAGATAGTTCCCTCTTCCATACTGTGTATATACATATTGCCCCCTCCCCACCCTCTGTCCCCCCAAAGTGTGTCCCCACATAGTTCCCATTCCCCACCCTCTGTCCCCCCTATAGTGTGTCCACAGATAGTTCCCTCCCCCACCCTCTCTCCCCTACCCTCTCTCCCCCATACTGTTTCATAAATACTCACCTCTCACCCCATAATGTTCCTCCTCCGTGTCTTCAGCTCCACAGTGGAGCACTTATCAGCGTTTCTCTGCCGCCTCTGCGCTGCGGCGCTGGCTTCCGGGTCAGCAGTCTGATCAGCTGACCTGATCACATGACAATCGTCGCTCTGACCCGGAAGTCAGCACCAGGGATCACCGCTTCATTTGTCCTTGCGTCTGACAGATTCAAGGGCAATTCAGCAGTGGGAGCTGCGCGCTGCACTTTCTGTGAGTGCGGCTGTCAGCGTGACAGCCATGCTCAGAGAATAGTGGCTCCCACCCCGGCAGACTTCCACACCGCAACATCAGGCAGCCCGACAGCGCCCCGCCAGCTCCTCCCTAGATACGCCTCTGGCTTGTGCCTCCGCTCCACATGGCTAATTTGTATAGTTTACAAATTAACCATGTGGACAGAGCCAGAGGCGCTCTTCAGATTTTCTGGTATGTCGTACTGGCGCGTACCGCCACAAAAAAAGCACTGGTACTGGGTGCTCTAAGTGCAGATCTCAGACACATTCAGAATGCTGAGGACAGTGCGCCAAAAGATATGCCTATAAACAAACTCTATGTACCACTCTCTTTGAAAGTAGATTTGCTTAAAGAAATACATGGTTCTGTCTTAGCAGAGCATCTAGATTTTTCTGCCAAAAGGAGGTCTCTTTCTAGAGCTTTATAGGGCCAAAATTCTCTTAAGGATGCTGAAGAGTATGTCCATAATTGCAGACTCTATGATATGGCTAACACCTCTCTTCGGGTCCAAGCGGGTTTACTATTGCTAATCAAGATTTTGACCAGTGATCAGGCCAAAAATAATGCCAACCACAGATGTATGAAGCCTCTTATCTTTAGGGTGAAGGAGTTTGTGTCGTTGTTCTTAAAAATCTAAAGGGTACTTTACACGCTGCGATATCGGTACCGATATCGCTAGCGAGCGTACCCTCCCCCGTCGGTTGTACGACACGGGCAAATCGCTGCCCATGGCGCACAACATCGCTAACACCCATCACACGGACGTACCTTCCCTGCGACGTCGTTCTGGCCGGCGATCCGCCTCCTTTCTAAGGGGGCGGTTTGTGCGGCATCACAGCGACGTCACACGGCAGCCGTCCAATAGCAGAGGAGGGGCGGAGATGAGCGGCCGGAACATGCCGCCACCTCCTTCCTTCCTCAGGTAAGATGCAGGTAAGGAGATGATTGTCGTTCCTGCGGTGTCACACATAGCGATGTGTGCTGCCACAGTAACGACGAACAACATCTTACCTGCAGCAGCAACGATATTAAGGAAATGAACGACGTGTCAACGAGCAACGATTTTTCACGTTTTTGCGCTCGTTGATCGTCGCTCATTGATGTCAAACGCTGCGATGTCGCTAACGGCGCTGGATGTGCGTCATTAATGACGTGACCCCGACGGTATATCGTTAGCGATGTGGCAGCGTGTAAAGCACCCTTAAGTCTTAAAGTTTTGAATCCTATGATGGTTAAAAGTCAACTTCCTACGACTTAGAAAATAAAAACTGCTTTAATTTTTTCCTTTTAAATAAACTTGAAGGGACACCTTGTCCTCGAGACTTAATTAAGGTGGATTTGGAGGAGGATCAGGAGTATGAGGTAAAGCGAGTACTGAGTTCCAGGAGGGTCAGGAGCCGTTTACACTACTTCATCAAATGGAAGTGTTGTGGTTCTGAGGATGACTCCTGGGTGGATTTGGGAGTCTACATGCGGATCTTCTGGTGAGCGAATTCCATCAGCAACATCAAATGGTGGGGGTGCACAGGGTCCAGTGGTCTCTCATAGAATGGGTGGTACTGTCATGCCTTGGTCTCGGAACTCCATCTGGTGACCCTGTGCTACGTGGTCAGTTTCCTTCCCTGCTAAGCTACAGCCTAGTCAGTTACTCTTCAAATGCTGATGCATGTTTTATTTTTGCTTTTCCTTCTTTGATTTGTGGTTAGTCAGGTGTTCTCACTTACTTAGTTTGTCTCTGTTCTATGTTACCCAACATAGAAATACATGCAGCCGACCCGCTCCTGTCTGGAGAGTGTGCAGCCATGTCGGATGGAACCGATGTGAGACTCGTGTGAGTCACTCGCAAGTGTGACTCCGGCCTTAGACAGACACCAGTGTTATTGTTAATCTATGTCTTCTTATTTGCTTCCCAAAAGCTTATTTCCTCTGTTAGGTTGGTGGAAGGTTACCCTTGCATACACTTGTCATCTCCTTTTTCCCCTTGTGCACGTGTTTTATGTTCTCTCACCTTGTGTTTACATCTACCTCTACATGTTCTTCCTATCTTGGTTTGTAGTGCTTAGCAACTTCCATTCTGTTTCCTCAGGAAGTTCAAGAAACAACTTAACAGCCTTTCAGGCAGACGGGTCAGAGTTGTGGGATTTTAGTTTTGCACCTAGGGATTTTTCAGCCTATGCAGGAACCATTATGGTATTGTACAGCCAGGGAATCTAGTCTGTACAGGAACCATTAGGGTGTGGGTGCAGGTTCAGGGAGATAAGGTTTATTCCCCCTTTACCCAGTTTAGAGAGCTGCATACATAACAATTACTTTAGTGTCTTTTATCTGGTTGACATAACTTTGTATGACTGTTTGGCTTTGCGGTCAAGTTAATTACGTTTATTGAAGACTCGTCTGTGACAAAACTGGATCAACTACTATACTCCCTTGACTGAAGTTTATGGACACTGAGCACTAACTTGAGTAGTTATATCATGAACATCGCTCAACTTATCTGAGAAGTCCTGAATAACTTGATATTTTTAGAACCAGTTAAAGGGTTTATGTTCAGACACTTTACACATTCGTTGCCTGTTTCCACTCCCTGTCCATGAACTGGACATGTGACTGCTGCAGCCAATCACTGATTATAGCATGTCAATGTCAGGGATATCATTGTTAGAGTAAGAATTTACGGCCAGCCGGATCATGAAGTACTGAAATAAGAGCGGTGAGTGATTGGTAAGATGAGTAATGTTTATTTTTTCTTATCTTAAACTATTTTTAAACCATCTTCAAACTTATTTTGGGTGCATAGATATCACCTTAAAAACCATTGAAGGTGTAATTAGTCAAAAAGACATGTCTTATGGACATTGGTGAAGTTTTAATCTATTGCTACTAATTTCCAGAATGAAAGGGTTCAAAAGAGAGGCCCTGCTTTGCATATCCAAGGCACAGAACTAAACTCCAGCTGATTTTAAAAATAGAAAACTGAAAAATACCAAAGTTCATCTCTTTAGAGCCCTTTAATTTTGGAATTAAATTTTTGCAATGATCAAAGCACATCAGTAAATCTGTGATGTTTGCCCCAGATAACACAATCAGGGTGGCTGTCACGGACGAACTAGAGGCCAGCCACCCACTCAGCACACGAGAAACCCTTAACCCCTGTACAGGGATCTGGAATTACTACAGGGTCCAGGAGCTCGCTACCTATGGAAGGCTGCAATCCAGAGAAGAGTAGTCGTCAGGCAGGGTCAAAACCAGGAGGTACAAAAAGGGACAAAATCGTCAGGTAGTCAGGAAATCAGGCTAAGGTCAAATCGGAGATGGCAGCAAAGTCCAAAAATGGCAGACATGAGAGTCACCAGTGAACAGGCAGTGGTCAAAACATGGGAATCAATAGTAAAAGAGCAGGGTGTGAACCAGGGCTGCAGCAGTAATACTACAAAGGCTATATCTGGTAGCGACCAGCAGACTAGAGAAGGAATAAGAAGGGTGTGGTGCCTTCCCTTTGGCCGTGACTGAAAGGTGGTAACTTCAGCTGGTAGGCACACGCCACCACAGTCAGCCAGTGGTACTGCAGGTTCCAGTGAAACTCAGCTTAGTGGATGGGTGGAACCTTCGCCCACCAAAGACACTGGCGCTGACTCCTCCCCTATCACCAGCCCTGCCCATGGTGAGAATACGGCGGCACCTGGTGATCGAAGCAGAAGTTGCAGGAGTGGACTCCGATGGACACGTGACAATATCATATTAATTGGGATTCTGCTTAAACTTGCCATCAAGAAGACTGAACAACATTTGAAACTTTAATTTGCCTATACCCTAATGCAGTCTATGTGCATTAGATTTAGACATGTTGGCAAATTTAATACAATCTGCTTACAATCCAAATTTAATGCATCTAGTAGATCTTCACATCTTATCAGATAAATCATATAGTTTGGACAGGTTAATTTTCCTTTCTAGTTTTTTTTCTGTCAATCTAGATAGCATCAGAGGTATCTATGTCGCGGGCGGAGGAGGGGACGCCGCGCTCTCCCACTGCTACTCGGGTCCGGCTGCCGCGGCTGCTGCGGCCTGCCGCTGCTCAGTGGCTCGAGCGATGGGCCGGATCCCGGGGACTCGAGCGGCGCTCCTCGCCCGTGAGTGAAAGGGGGTTTTTGGAGGTGGGGATTGTTTATTGTCCGTGACGCCACCCACGGTTGTGGTGATTTGTTGACACCACCGCTGCTCTGTATGGGGATCCCGGGAGGGATGGTATGGAGCAGCCAGTTGTTGTGTTGCCCCTCCGTGGGTAGGGGTTGGTGATCCCGGGGCCCAGTGATGAGGTGGGTGATGCAGGGCTTGGTGGGCGCAGGGACGCGGGGGCAGCGCTGTGCCTTGCGGCACTGTGGTACTCACTCAGCCTGAGACGATGACACAGTTCTCGGTAAAACACACGGCTGGAAAGACGGTTCCCACGGACGGCTGCACTTGCTTTCCCCAGTAGGTGACGGTGATGGTCCCTCTGTCCTGCACCTAAGTTGATAATGGTTGCGATGGGTTCCCACCGGTAACCCGCTCCCCGGCTTGGATATGGGCCGGAAGAGCCCTACTTTGCCCGCAGGCGCTGGCCCTGAGAAACTGGTGCCCTGGCGGTGGCGGTGTCTCTCCGTTGCGGTTGGACTGTTGCCTTCAATCGGGACTTGGTTGTTGGGAGACAGACGTCCCCTTCACTGACGGATTTGGCAAATTATGGCGACTCCTAGCCTTGCCGGGATCCGAAAGGCCCCTGCCCTGGTGCTGACTGTTCTTCGTATACTTCTCCAGACCGCCGGGTCACCACCCGTCCGCGGTCCTTCCAGCAACCTCCGAGCAGTCCCCCTGCAGACTATCACCGCCGTCTGCTGACCTTGCTGTCACTGTCCGGGGCACACACCCGGACCAACTTGAGGCTTTACTACTGTCACTTTCCTGTCACTTCAGCTTTTCTCTTTAGCTCCACTACCACTTCCTTCTACTTTCACTTCCCTCACTCCTCTGCCTGGTTCTCCCGCCTCCAGGGCTGTGAACTCCTCGGTGGGCGGAGCCAACCGCCTGGCCCACCCCCTGGTGTGAACATCAGCCCCTGGAGGAAGGCAACAAGGATTTTGGTAGCCTTGGTGTTCCTAACTGGGGTGTAGGGTGTGATGGTGTGATGACCTGTGACCCCTGGCTTGCCCAGGGTGTCACATCTACTCAAGTGCTTGTTAACTAGTAGAATTAAACATCATGTTGGAACACCAAATTAATGTTTTCTCCATTTTGTTTGATACTGAAGGATTTTTTTACAGCTCTAGAAAAACAATCTTGCATACAGGAGTTAATATAATCTTGATCCCTGTCATCTATCACCTTACGGATGGATGGCTGGAAGGTGGGTTTAGCCAAGGGGCAGGATGTAATATTTTTGCTCTTTTGCAGACCGAGCAATAGAAAGAGGTTCCTTAATCGGCCAGTTATCTTTCAGCTGTATGGAAGATTTTGTCAGGAAGAAGGAGAAAATGGCTGATCTCTGAAAGCATTCAGAGACAAGTTCTTCATATATTTCTTTAATAGCAGGATTTTTTTTCATTTGATGTTCTTTTATCGATGGCCTTTGTGGAGACACGAGGGTCAGTGGATGTTCTCCTCCACTGGCCTGGCTGTCTTTAGAATAACTGCACGGACCTGGGCTCATCCCAACTGAATGTTCACTCTCCTTTGCCAAGGGCAAAACACTACTCAGACAACAGAGGGTGAGGGAACCACACATTGGTGAGAATTTATTGGTTCACCAACAGTCAAAAACATATATCAAGACACAAGATGGTACAAGCAGTAGTCTCACCCTTCCACTGGCCTGCCAGGGATTAGAGTCTTCGTGACTTCATAGCTTCCAAAGCCAACTATCCCAGTCCAGCAGCACCCCGTTTTTGGAGTGAACGCAATGAATAGAAAAAGCGGCAAGCTTAAGAAGCAATTCTCTATTTCCTCAGTCAGAACCAAAGCTCCTCGACTGAGAAGAGTACAATCCTTCTCTTGATGCAGTTGGGATTCCCCAGCTGAAGCTGATGTTCCTTGGCTGGCATCATGTAGAATCCTTCTCTTGATGCAGTTCTGTGATTCCCCAGGTGGAGCCAAAGTTCTTCGGCTGAGGGCATGTAGAATAATAATAATATTGGCGACAAGAGCAAAACCCTTTTATAGCTCTCAGTGCTCAATTCAGGTTATGGTATCTTACAGAATTGGTTGGAAATGGCAGCTCTCTCATTGGTCATAAGTACAATCGGACTGCTTAATTTTTCTCTGAACTATGCAATCAGAGTGTCTGAGGCAATACACATTTACAGACAATAAGGCTCCGATCAGTCTGGGAAGAGACAATGGTTATCTTCTTTTGATTTAACAAACAGTAGGACCCATATGACTGGCCTAATTAATAATAACAGTTCACCTTCATGCAAGAGTCCAAGTGCTGATTTGCCACAGTCTGAATGTTCTGAAACTGGATGAAATCAATATTTCCTTTCCAAATACTTCTAAAATAATTGTCCTTTTTGGTTTAGTTTTCTACATAATTCAAGAAAAAGGAGCTGTTAATTAATATTTCAGATTAATTTATAAGTAAAGTGGGCAGTAATGATGGAAGTTGAATCATACGTCTATGATTGCCTTCTACTGTATTGCAGATTCTAGATAAAATGGCTAAACTGCAAACATTTGTCTTGATAAAATAAGGACAAGGCAATTGGGCGAATTTATCAGCTAAGCAGGCCTAAATGTTTGAGCATACTGAGGTCTGTGCCTGAAACCCTATTTACTAAACCTTTCTATTTTTCTACCCACTTCACTTTAGGAGTCTTTGCTTTTGCATTCATTGGATTATTATGGAATACAAAGCTTTGCTAAAAATACACAGCTGCTTTCTAGGCCTGTATTATTGAGGAACAATTGCAACATTTACTAATTGCAATATAAAATATAAATGATTTTTGGAATGGAAATTGTGATCTAGTTAAGCAGTCAGTTAAAGGACCAGTAACTCATTTTTACAATAGCCAGATGTTTGTAAAAAGAGTTTCCCCTCACAGAATGAATATGGCCTGGTTATAGAAAAAGAGAAAAACATGGTTCCTCCTAGATCAATAACTTCAAAATGGGTTTATAGCCCCTGGCTTGTACCAACTCAACTCGGAGAAGCTGACCTTAGGAGGCTGTGCCAGGGACCAAGCGCAATACTGGGAGACAACATATGGTCTAAGTACACTAGACACAAGAGTGCTTGTAATGTGTGGCCATCCACTTCAATAAGTAACATGATATCCAGAGAAAAATACTGAGCCTTGGGCATACTGGTTGGTGAAGTCCTGAGGGGATACAAAGTAGATCCAGTAAAATGCAGATACTTTGGGCATTTTATAAAAAACATCATACAGGCAAAAAAGTAGAGGTATACAATTAATGCAACACGTTTCAATGCTGGACCAACGCTTGATGAAGACGCCAGTCCATTGTATCTACATCCCAATGCATTAACTTTGTATTCCATCTGGAATTCACCAACCAATAGTGCTCAACGCTCAATATTTTTCTCCTGGACACCAATTGCACAGTATTGGTAACGCCACAAAGTCTGTTGCTTTGGGTGCAAAATTGTATGGGGACACACAATTTTACCCCCTTCCCTCACTGTCCTTTGAACTCATCGGTGGTGTTCGGGAACTGCAAGTGCCATCTAGGCAGCCAGGTAACTGGCTGAGTAAATCAGGCAGCAGCTGCATTGTCATCTCAGAGAACACAGCACTCAAGATGCGCTTGTCATCACCTGCTGCACTCTGCATAGGCAGCAGCCAAGATTTCTCAGTCTAATGAACTGAGCTTGGTCATCTAAACAGAGCATAGCAGCCAACAACAAACTCTTCTTGGCTAGTCAGCAACCAAGATGAAAGAGGCTGAGCAGCTAGCTTTCTTTCCACCTTTTCTTAGTTTAGGCCTAGAACAATAGAACCTCCAATTATTTGACTTGATTCTATTGTAAGAGTAGTAGACTATGGTGGACGCATTCCTACACCTGAAGACACCAATCGTGGTGTTGTCTTGTAATGTGAATTGTGTCTTTGGTCTTTAGTATATAATATGTAAGGTGGACTTTAATGCATTGTGATGTAGAGTGTAATAAGATTTAGTAATGATATATAGAGTTTAAGGCATAATATATACTAAGTATTATATGTGGTAAAGTATTGCATAATACTTATGTAGGAATTTGTCAGACCGTTGCGTCTCTATTTAAGCATTGGGATTAGCCAATGGGAGGGGTAAAGTGAAAGGGAAATGGACGGTTTATTTAGGAAGATTAGGAAGAGTCAGTGAAGAGCTAGTGAGTGAATGTGGTGGACATATAGTCGGTCGGTCATATAGGTGGGTGGTTTGTTGCAACAAAGGAGAAGGCGAGGAGATAGAAGGTGTGAACCTCGAGTGTTGACAGAGACATGCTGTGTGAACAGTGTTGAAATGAGACTGATCCTCAAATGAAGTGACTCCAAACAAGAGTAGTCAAATGACAGAACTCTAGTGGCCAAGATCTTTAATTGTCAATTTAACAGCTTAACTGGCATGTGAATGTAGTCAACGACCCAAGCTGTTTCCCTATAGACATCCGGGAGTGCTAACTTTTCTTTAGTCATAATCGGACCCTTAAAGAACCTGGATGTGGGACTGCTGGAAGGGAGGGTGTCCATCACAGTAACGCTGGACTCGGTTGCGCTGGGACTCACAAGACCAGTTAGATCTGAAACAACTCAGAGGGAACTTGAACTGTGTCTGATAATCCTGTGTAAAACTGTAGCGTACTGGAATAAGTATGCCCACTATTTGGAGTGTAACAATGCTGCCGAGTGAACCATTGATTACGGTGTTGTTAGAAACAAACTTTTGATCTCCTTGTTCTATGACTAATCATCTGGTCTAGGTCAGCCAACATTTGTGTCATTATGCAACCTGCACAGGTTTACAACCCATACAATGCAAGTTCACACACACAGCAATGACTAGGTGTTTCATGTAGCGTTTCGGGGCAACCTAAGTCAATCCCTCACCCGTAATTACCGCCACACACCACTCTACACTACTATATAAAATACTGCAGCATGTACTTGAAATGACAATCTCTTTAGAAGCCCAGCCCTTCAGCTGCCAACCCATCGTTATCGCATTGCGAGGGAGCAAAAAACATCAGAACGGTTCCTTTACTCTATTGCAAAATGGAAATGCTGCTGCCATAGTTTGACAGGCATTTAAGTAGCTAAACCGCAGTGATCAGAACTAGCTCTGATAGCTGCTGTAAGATGTAGATTGCTGACTGTGTGATACACCTGCTACCTGCCCAGTATGGTGAGGGCTCATCTCCTTAGTCCACTCACTCGATGTGTGATGTACAGTTAGGTCCAGAAATATTTGGACAGTGACACAATTTTCGCGAGTTGGGCTCTGCATGCCACCACATTGGATTTGAAATGAAACCTCTACAACAGGATTCAAGTGCAGATTGTAACGTTTAATTTGAAGGTTTGAACAAAAATATCTGATAGAAATTGTAGGAATTGTACACATTTCTTTACAAACACTCCACATTTTAGGAGGTCAAAAGTAATTGGACAAATAAACCAAACCCAAATAAAATATTTTTATTTTCAATATTTTGTTGCGAATCCTTTGGAGGCAATTACTGCCTTAAGTCTGGAACCCATGGACATCACCAAACACTGGGTTTCCTCCTTCTTAATGCTTTGCCAGGCCTTTACAGCCGCAGCCTTCAGGTCTTGCTTGTTTGTGGGTCTTTCCGTCTTAAGTCTGGATTTGAGAAAGTGAAATGCATGCTCAATTGGGTTAAGATCTGGTGATTGACTTGGCCATTGCAGAATGTTCCACTTTTTTGCACTCATGAACTCCTGGGTAACTTTGGCTGTATGCTTGGGGTCATTGTCCATCTGTACTATGAAGCGCCGTCCGATCAACTTTGCGGCATTTGGCTGAATCTGGGCTGAAAGTATATCCCGGTACACTTCAGAATTCATCCGGCTACTCTTGTCTGCTGTTATGTCATCAATAAACACAAGTGACCCAGTGCCATTGAAAGCCATGCATGCCCATGCCATCACGTTGCCTCCACCATGTTTTACAGAGGATGTGGTGTGCCTTGGATCATGTGCCATTCCCTTTCTTCTCCAAACTTTTTTCTTCCCATCATTCTGGTACAGGTTGATCTTTGTCTCATCTGTCCATAGAATACTTTTCCAGAACTGAGCTGGCTTCATGAGGTGTTTTTCAGCAAATTTAACTCTGGCCTGTCTATTTTTGGAATTGATTTCTTTCAGATATTTTTGTTCAAACCTTCAAATTAAACGTTACAATCTGCACTTGAATTCTGTTGTAGAGGTTTCATTTCAAATCCAATGTGGTGGCATGCAGAGCCCAACTCACGAAAATTGTGTCACTGTCCAAATATTTCTGGACCTAACTGTATGTCATCAATAAACACAAGTGACCCAGTGCCATTGAAAGCCATGCATGCCCATGCCATCACGTTGCCTCCACAATGTTTTACAGAGGATGTGGTGTGCCTTGGATCATGTGCTGTTCCCTTTTTTTTTCAGCCTCAGGATGTTCTGCTTCACCTCAATTGAGAGTTCCTTAGACCGCATGTTGTCTGGTCACAGCAACAGCTTCCAAATGCAAAACCACACACCTGTAATCAACCCCAGACCTTTTAACTACTTCATTGATTACAGGTTAACGAGGGAGATGCCTTCAGAGTTAATTGCAGCCCTTAGAGTCCCTTGTCCAATTACTTTTGGTCCCTTTAAAAAGAGGAGGCTATGCATTACAGAGCTATGATTCCTAAACCCTTTCTCCGATTTGGATGTGAAAACTCTCATATTGCAGCTGGGAGTGTGCACTTTCAGCCCATATTATATATATATAATTGTATTTCTGAACATGTTTTTGTAAACAGCTAAAATAACAAAACTTGTGTCACTGTCCAAATATTTCTGGACCTAACTGTATATGTACATTGCATGTTTGGAAGGGTTTAATGATGATCTTTAAAATTTTTCTTATTGAGCTATGTAAACCTTTCTGTTATGGAGATATTAGCGATTAAAGTATTTGACACCTAAACAGTTATTTTTTTTTTTCAGTCCAAGTAGATATTACCATAAAGGTGTACTTATACCTATTTCTGACCAATCCTCAGAAGGTAGCGAAGAAATATACACTCCCACAATAGCTTACAGTTGGCTGTATTGACAGACAGTCTGCTGTTTTCACAGTGTAGCATCCCATGGGGCAGGTGGTTAACCTACTCGTTGCTGGGCCATTGAGGGTCGGGTCAGGTGATGTCACAGATGGCCTTGCCCGGTTCCGTTGTCCCGAGATGTACAGCAAATGAAGGGAAAGCGGGGTGAGTGGGAAAGTTTGTCGTGATGCCACCTGTGGTATACGGCCAGGGAGTAGTCACCGCTGCAGAATTCCTCGCCGGGGCAGGTGTTATGGCAGCCGGGATGGTGTCACTCCCCACAGGCGGAGAGGGCCCCGGGTGGATGGTGAGGGTTGTCGTACATGGGAGCGCCGAAGGGCAGGGCGACAGCGCCGGCAAAAACAGGGATGACACAGGGGGCTGCGGTTCAAAGTTCTCTTTGCTCACAGGTTGTAAGATACCCCGGTGGTGCCGCTCTCTGCCATGATGGGCTTTGGCCGGTCCCAGAAAAAACAGAGGCAATCACAGGTGTCTGTGGAGTGTGAGACCTCCCTTCCTTGCGCTTGGTTGTGGATCCCCATGGCAAGAAGCCGCTTGGGGACATCAGTGTCTCTGTTAAGTGTCCCATCCCATATGCAGGTGGTGTGGAGCCTCGCTATGAGGCCTGGCTGCAATCCCGACCCCGGATCCTATGTGTCACTGTGCTCCGGAAAATAGGTGGTGGGCGATGGGACTTGAAATCCCCATCCCCTCCAGATTCTGGCAGACAACATAGAGCGTAATCTGCCCTAGGGCTTCTGCACCCTGTCATCACTGGCACTATGGGAACGGTTAGGCTCAACCTCCAGCTACCATTTTCTCCTCTGCTCACCATCTCCACCGGTTGCCTCTTACCCTCTTCCAGTCTGGCCATTTCCACCTAGAAAAGCTCTGAAGCACTCCTTCTAGGGACTGTGTTGTTCAAAGTCCCAGACTATTCTAAACTGAAACTGTTTGTGTGTTCCTACTCCCTCAGTCAGCCCCCACCTTCTTGATGACTCTTAGTGGCTGTTGCCCTGGTAACCAGGATTTCCCCAGGCTGTCTGGCTTCCTGTGTTGTATAACTAGCTGGCTAATGGCTAGGGATCGTGTAAGATTACTGTGTGAATGTTTTGTAAGTGAAAACCAGTGGTTAACCTCTTCTTACCCGGGATAGGCATTGCACCTTAATATAGATACAATACCCTAAGGTATTGTCAAGGTTGTCACGTGTATAAGGACAGGCTCAGGATTAGCATTCTCATTTACCATCTGAGACCATGCACATTTAAATGTTGCTTTTGTCCTTTGGACATTGAAGGGTTAATTCCTTCCCTGGTGTTGTAGCAGACTTGCTCAGCTGTTGTTAGTTGAGCACTTCTGGGCTGTATTTTATCCCTCTGCTTCCTGGAGAGGTTGCTGGTTATTCTATTTAGTTAGGAGCTAGCCAGGGAGCAGAGAGGACGTGTTGTTACTGCTTTTGCTTTCTGCTGTGATTGTTTTTGGTGATTGTTGTAAGTTATTATTCTACCTCCTTTTCTTTGTACCCTTACCCCTTCACCTTTGGTTATCTCCTGGTGCAGGTTTTACGAGTGTTTAAGGTTTTTTTTACACTTTATGTTGTTCAGTGTTGGTGGGTTGTTGGGTTCCATACGGGTCAATCCCTGGGTGATGGGGGCATAGTGGTTAAGGACTGGACATGAGACAGATACATGTTGGAGGCTCGACTCTGACTACCATTAAGCCTACCTTTGGGATAAGGGACAGCTCAGGGTCCCGAGTCATAGGGTCAGCCTAGGAGCCCTGTACCATCCTATTGCCCACCCGTTACAAAGGTGTTTGTGGAACCTTGGGGAAAAAAAATGATGACTATCTTCTTAAAATGTCAGATATTCACAGGGCAAATCTGTTTTTAACCAGTAGATACGTTTTGTCAGTTATCACTTGTATGTAAATGACTGAATTTGTTTTACTTCTTAGTGCAGGGTATTAAAGCATCATATATGGTAAATCTCATTGCATCCTAGTGAATGTGTAGTACTGGTCATTTGCAGTCTGAAACTGAATAAACAATTAAGCATAGTGACTAAAGGCCACGTCTCACTAAGCAACATCGCTAGCAACATCACTGCTGAGGCACGACTTGCTAGCGATGTCGCTGTGTGTGACATCCAGCAACAACCTGGCCCCTGCTGTGAGGTCGTTAGTTGCTGAATGTCCTGGACCATTTTTTAGTTGTTGATCTCCCGCTGTGAAGCACACATCGCTGTGTGTGACAGCGAGAGAGCAACAACTGAATGTGCAGGGAGCAGGGAGCCGGCTTCTGCGGACGCTGGTAACCAATGTAAATATCGGGTAACCAAGAAGCCCTTTCCTTGGTTACCCGATATTTACCTTCGTTACCAGAGTCCGCCACTCTCACACTGTCAGTGCCCGCTCCCTGCTCCCTGCACACATAGCCAGACTACACATCGGGTAATTAACCCGATGTGTACTCTGGCTAGGAGTGCAGGGAGCCAGCACTAAGCGGTGTGCGCTGGTAACCAAGGTAAATATCGGGTTGGTTACCCAATATTTACCTTAGTTACCAAGCGCAGCATCACTTCCATGCGTCGCTGCTGACTGGGGGCTGGTCACTGGTTGCTGGTGAGAACTGCCTGTGTGACAGCTCACCAGCAACCCGTGTAGCGAAGCTCCAGCGATCCCTGACAGGTCAGGTTGCTAGTGAGATCGCTGGAGCATCGCTTAGTGTGACAGTACCTTAAAGCCTGCTTTACACGCTGCAATGTATCTTACAATGTGTTGGCGGGGTCACGTCGTAAGTGACACACATCCGGCATCGTAAGTTACATTGCAGTGTGTGACAGGTACGTGCGATTGCGATTGAACGTTAAAACGTTCATCGCATACACATCGTACCTTTCTCTAAAATTGCATGTCAGATTGTTCATCGTACCCGGGGTAGCACACATCGCAGTGTGTGACACCCCGGGAATGATGAACAGATCTTACCTGCGTCCTGCGGCTCCCGGCCAGCAATGCGGAAGGAAGGAGGTGGGCAGGATGTTTACGTCCCGCTCAGCTCTGCCCCTCCGCTTCTATTGGCCGGCTGCCGCGTGACGTCGATGTGACGCCGAAAGTCCCTCCCACTCCAGGAAGTGGACGTTCGCCGCCCACATCGAGGTCGTATGGAAGGTAAGTACGTGTGACGGGGGTTAATCGTTTGTGCGGCACATTCAACAAATTGAACGTGCCACACATACGATGGGGGCATTGCAAATCGCATACGATATCGTATGCAAAATTGCAACGTGTAAAACAGGCTTAACAGTCGACCTTATCTTTAATTGTTCTTTCTTCTATTTTCTCCATTTGAGCCAGAAAAAATCCCTTAAAGGCTCATTCCAACTAGGAAGAGACTGCAGATTTTGTGACATAAGCATATCTGGCTCTTTTTTCTTTTTTATACCACCAACCGCTCATTACAGCCACACATTGCTTACCTTATGCCACATAAATCATTATGATGCCAGCCACCATTCTTCTATGACAGCTACAGATGCCCCTTCTTGACAGCCACAGATGCTCCCCGTTTAGCCAACGCTTAACTCATGCTCCGGACTTGGTTTCTTCTTGTCGAACAAAGTAATTCATGTCAACACTGACGTTAGTTCTTCTTGACAAACACAGCAGAGTGTCCTTTGCATTTCTCATCTATACAATGTATATATACAAACAAAAATATATACACAATACATTTGTTTTTGCTCCCATTTTTCATGAGCAGAACTCAAAGATCTAAGACTTTTTCTATGTACATACAAGGCCTTTTGTGTCTCAAATATTGTTCACAATTTTATCTAAATCTGTGTTCTTGAGCATTTCTCCTTTGCTGAGATAATCCATCTGTCGCGGGCGGGGAGGAGACGCTGCGCTCACCCACTGCTCGGGTCCGGCTGCTACTGCTGCTGCTTGGTGGTGGCTCGAGCGGTGGGCCGGATCCCGGGGACTCGAGCAGCGCTCCTCGCCCGTGAGTGAAAGGGGGTGGTTTGGTTGTTTGGTTTAGGGGTATTGTCCGTGACGCCACCCACGGTTGTGGTGAGGTTGTGACACCACCGCTTCTCTGGACGGGGATCCCGGGAGCGATAACAGGGAGTAGCTTGGATGTTGTTTCTCCCTTCCGTGGGTAGGGTAGGGGGGTTGGTTGTCCCGGGGCCTGGTGAGGGTTAGGGATGGCAGGCGGGTTACGGGGCCTGGTGAGGTGCAGGGTCGCGGGGGCAGCGCTGTGCCGCACGGCACGGTGGTACTCACTCAGCCAATGATGAATGCAAAGTCTCCGATAAAACAAACGGCTGGATGGACGGGTCCCACAGATGGCTGCGGTAGCTCTCCCGGTAGGTTGGTGGTGACTGCCTTTCCCTGCACCTCTGTTGTGTTTACGGTTCCAATGGCTTCCCACCGGTAACCCGCTCCCCAGCTTGGATGTATGCTGAAGGAGCCCCTTTTGTCCACAGGTTCTGGCCCTGGGAACTGTAGCCTTGGCGGTGACTGTGTTTCCCTGTACGGTTTAAACTGTTGCCTTCAATCAGGTCTTGACTGCTGGGAAACCCCGGAGGTTCCCTTCGCTAATGGATTTGACCAGTTTTACGGCGACTCCTAGCCTGGTCGGGGTCCGTAAGCCCTGCCGAATGGTGCTGGCTTCTCTTTGCTCCCCAATCCGGTACCGTCGGGCCACCGCCCGTCCCCGGTCCTTACGGTTCGCTCCAATCAGCCTCTCCTGCAGGCGGTCACCACCGTCTGCCAACCTTGCTGTATGTGCCCGGGCCACGCACCCGGACATGGTCAGTCTCCTCTACTACCACTTCACTACTCCTCAAACTCAAAACGCATCTCTAATCTGACTCTTTTTCCCACCTCCAGGACTGTGTACTCCTCGGTGGGCGGGGCCA
Organism: Anomaloglossus baeobatrachus; assembly: GCF_048569485.1. NCBI lineage: Eukaryota > Metazoa > Chordata > Amphibia > Anura > Aromobatidae > Anomaloglossus > Anomaloglossus baeobatrachus. The sequence goes on from NC_134363.1 coordinate 71,043,988, forward strand.
ACCGCCTGGCCCACCCCCTGGTGTGGACATCAGCCCCTGGAGGGAGGCAACAAGGATTTGTGTTTGACCTCGATGTGCCTAGCCGGGGTGTGGGGTGTGTTGTTGTAGTACTTGTGATGTCCTGGCTTGTCCAGGGCGCCACACATCCACCTCACAGGTGTGCCATATCAAGATGCTGATTAGACAGTATGATTATTGCACAGGTGTGCCTTAGGCTGACCACAATAAAAGTCCAGTCTAAAATGTGCAGTTTTATAGTATTAGGAGGGTCCAGGGAGTCACAAAACCAGACAGTATCTGGTGTGATCACCATTTGTCAGTCTGCCATCTGCCTTGTACAGTATGAACTTGGATTCATCTGTGAAGAGAACACGTCTCCAATGTAGCAGGCACCATCGAATATGAGCATTTGCTCGCTCAAGTCAGCTACAAGTACTGACTGCAGTAAAGAAAGCCATGGAACCCATAGGGTATAGGGGCGACATGACAGTCTGAAGGGTAGGGAGTTGATAGGGTTAAAAGGGCATGGTTAGTATAGGAATGAGGAAAAAAGAAGGTAATTAGTTAGGGGGTGGAGTGTGGTGGTAGGACAAGGGGAGCTTCATGTGATATTTAAGAGGAGGTGGGGGTCAGTTACCTCCTCGTGCACTTCCTGGATAACAGCTTGGAGGAACCTCCATCATGACATCCTGATGAATCCTTGGATCTGGTCAGCATGGCGGTGCAGGGTGCCCAGGCAGTGCAGTCCCACATCCAGGCTGCCTGGATGTCTCCTCGACACTTTCCCCTCTCCCACCCCTTCTGTGCTGCAGTGCTGGCGGCGGTTTTATTTTTCAGACCTCGCCGGGTTTTTTTTGAAGTAGGTGGGGGAGAGGAGAGAAACGTGACAGCCTCCACCCCTTTTGGGACCCTCCGTGGCAGAGCGGGTGGCGGCAGCTTGCTGTACCCTCTCTGGCTGCCGGGAGGAATCTCCTGCAGGGCCACTGCGGCCGAAAAGGGTGTGTGTCCAGCCCGGGGTCCTACTTCCAGTGCGAGGCCTCGGGCTGGATTTAGGAGCGAGACGGCGGCTCCCGGCGGGAGTGCGCCCAGTGGCGATGGATTCACTGCATACCCCCCCTCCCGCAGTGGGGCCGGAGGGCGGCAGCCTGCAGGGACATCTGTGTGGCTGGATCGTTGGGTCCGGACTGGACGCAGCAGGCGGCGGTGAGGAGGAGAGACAGGAGGCCTGCTGTCTCTCCTGGAGCAGGCATTGGGTCAGCGGTGCAGCTCCCATCAGTAGCGGCTTCCCCCAGGAGGGGGGAGAGCCTAGCATTGCGGAGGTGACAATCGTCCCAAACAGGGCATGTGGACGCGGTGCTCCTGGCTCAGGGGCGAACCCAGCGGGCATTTGGTGGCTGCAACTTGAGGGACTGTCCCGGGACCGACAATGGACATGGATGACAGTCAAGAAAGGATGGGGACGGCTGATCTGAGGACATCCTCTGGAGGCAGCCTGGCAAGTTAACCAAATTAAGTTTTAGCCTTTTGTAGTGGTGGGGGACAGTCGCTATAGTGTAGTAGTGACTAGAGATGTGGGTAGCAGCTGGGGGGTTGGAGCGTGTGGTCAGTTCGTGGGATCAGTTGGTGACGTGGTCCCTGTGGGGGGGTATATGTTCATGTTCTGGAGGCCGGGGGCAGAGTTACGGACGGGGTGGTGTCATGGCGGCATGGTCGTGAGGGTGCAGGTCGCGTTAGGTCCGGTGCTCACAGTTTCAGGATGGGGGATGGCGAGGTTCAGCTTTGGTCGCAGTTCAGGTCATTTGAGACTTGATACGGGTGCTGATGATTGCGGTACACGTGAGCAGGTGGAGACGGAGCATTTGTTGAAGGTTCGCTGGTGTGTTTATTGGGAATCTTCTAATGCATGGTGGTTCATATTGGTTGAATTAGGATGGGTAAGGTAAAGGGGCGAGGGTTCCGGCTGTACGTGGTGTGCGGGGAGTTTTTCGGGGATTTCGTGAGTGATGAGTGTGGGTGCGGGGCTTCGGTATAGCGCAAGGGTTGCTGTGGATAATTGGAGAAGTAGAGCGGACATGTGGGAGAAGGTGAGGTGTTGGTTGCTGTAATGGGTTTGTAGGTTTGAAAACCACATCTTTGGTAGCATGGTGGTTAATTCGTGGGTAGTCAGCATGTTATCCCATTTTGGAGTTTGGTGCTGGGAGGCATTATGAATCAAGCGGGCCTGAACTGGTGTTACCTTAGCTGGTGGGCAGCTTTCGGCTGCTGTGGGTGAACTCAGTGAATAAGCATTGATGGGCTGCGGATGGAACAATGGAGTTCCTCGGACATCCATGATTACAGGGGGGGGATTAGGCGAGTTATGGTTTGGACTTCAGGGTTGGATCCTCGTGGTGCATAGAGTGTAAGTCATGTGGCCTAGGGCTGTATGGTATTATTATGTGTTTCGTGTGGTTGGGCTCATGGCATCTTTGGGCTGGTGGAGTTCGATTATATATTTATATACAATTTAAAAAAAAAAAAGAAAAAGTAAAATGATTGGCCCGGTGGTAGGTATGGGGATCTTGGTAAGGGTTTGCTTGGGGACTCGTGGTGCTCCGGTCTCACGGCAGAAAGGTAGTTGGTTTGGAGGGTGCAGTTGGGCATTATGGAAAAATAGTGGTACACCCTATGGTGGTCGGCTTTGAGCGGGTACTACGGTGTGACTGCGGTTTTAATTTATCATGGGGTGTAATATGAGGGCTCAAAAGGGGTTGTGTGTTATAGGGTTTCCTATAAGAACACAAGGCCTGGACATGGTGTTTAGTAAAGTCTGTGTCTCCTGATGCCCATAGTTGCATATGGAGTCAATCGAAGCTAGTGGTGTGGCTGCAATTTTCCAGGGTGCATTGTTGTACAGGGGACTTGTCGTTGGTGCGGTTTGCGAAGGGAAGCGGACAGTCAATTATGGTTTGGAGGTCAGGGCGATGGTTGTGATTGCGATCTGTTATTGGGGGCATGTTAACATTGGTGTGGGGCATGGTTCAGTTAGGCTGTGTGGGCTTCATAAAAAATTTAGTGGGCCCGAATTCAGATGAAGAAGGTCCGTTAGTGTGGTGGTTGAGTATGTTGGAAGAATTTTGGGAATTTTCTGGGAAACACAGCTTGAGCCTCTGTTGTTGTCAGAGTGTGTGATGGTGGAATAAATCGGTCCGGGGAGATGGGTAGTGTTATTTTGCTCTGGAGAAGAGGTATGTGTAATGCATGTGTTGGTGAGTCTGGTGCGACGGTGTGCACCCTCCCCCCTACTTTTTGTTTCGGCTGCAAGGTCGGCTTTAGGGGAAATTTGAAGGCTATGGATTGCAGTGATTTTCAAATGGGGTCAATTTTTAGCAGTTTCCTTAGGGGACAGGGTGCGAAGTGGCTCAGCCGAATAGGCCATGTGAGTGCGATCCTGTTTGTTGTATCTCAACCCCAGTCATGGTTAAGTCCAGCTGGAGACAGGAAGAGGGGCAGGGTGACGGTACAGTGATTCTTTGGTCGGTAATGGGTAGGCCGATGGCACGGGCAGTACTGCATTTAACTTGTTTAACTGATGCTGGTGGGGCATGGTGTGGATTTGGGAATACTTGGGAGCTTGTGGCATGGTGTGCTGGGTGTGCCTGAGTGGCCGTCAAGCCATCCATCAGAGGGAACTAGTGGCCTTCGGAGGTAGCCAGTGAGCAGAGTGAGCCAGAGACGTGGCTGGGTCCCTGTCGAGCTGGAGACAGGGTTGCCTACAGTTCATTAATATTATGGGGTGACACCGGCTACGTATGATGATGTGGAAAGCAAGGAGGTGGCTTTTGGACTGTTTGTCTTGGGAGCCGAATCGTGGTATCAAGGGCGTTTTGGTACGAGGTGGTGGCCGTGTTATGGGGTGGTCATGGTGTGTTGTCCAGTTTGACCTGTATTGAAGGGCAGTTTTGAAATAAATAAATGGATTGTGACATTGGGAGGTTCAAAGGGATTTGAGGTGGCGTGTGCTGCCACCAAGGATGAGGGGAATGTGGTGTAGTAAGGTGAACTGGTAACGTTGCCTGGCACATATATGGGATGCTCAGGGTTTAAGTTGAAGGATGGAAGGTAAAACTGTTGGTTTCAGCTTGCAGGTTGGAGGAACAAGCTTTGAGTGTGCGGGGGTCTAGGCCACGCAAGGTGTCATGTGGCCTGTCCTGTGGCGGGGGTAGGTCTGGTCCAAAGGCGGTTTAACGGATGATGTTATTTGAGTGGAGAGTCACTTGTAGGATATAGTGGCTCCGGTTACAGTGATCTTGCAGGCATGGGTTCTGCAAGGTGGGGGTATTGATCCGCAGGTGATTAATACCTCATCTCCGACCCGGTGTGTGTTGCGGCCAGTGATCATGTTTTGGTGGTGGAAGGTGGTTTCTGGACTGGGCCTACCCAGGGTTACGTATTGTATTACGTACTGCATTATTATCATGGTATTACCTATTGTTAAATATTGGGGACGCCCGTTGGATGGCGCTACCCTTGTGTTAGTGTGTAAACAATAGGCAATAAAGGGCTGCTGTGGCCATTTCTACCAAGTTGCAAGCAGTGTCCGTGTATTATTGATAACGGGTAAGGGTAATTGGGAATAATATAGGAATCAACGACTGGAAAAATCCCTCCTGGAAATGTCATGTGTAGACCCCAATGAAGATGACAAGTATGCAGATGAGCTTCCCTGAAACAGTTTCTCACAGTTTGTGCAGAAATTGTTTGATTATGCACCGATTGTTTCAGCTGTTGTCCATGTGGCCGGTCTCAGGCAGTGTTGGAGGTGAAGTTGCTGGATGTTGAGATCCTGGGTTGGTGTGGTTACACGTGGTCTGCGGTTGTGGGGCCTGTTGGATGTACTGTGAAATTCTCTGAAACACTTTGTAGATGGCTTAGGCTGCTTTCACACATCAGGTTTTTGCAATCAGGCACAATCCGGTTTGTGCCTGATGCAACGGATCCATCTCAGAGTGTGTAAAAACTGATGGGACGGATCCGGGAAAAAACTGATCCGTTTTAAAGCTGAGAGAGAAGGAGAGACCCCATCATCACCGCACACACCCCGGCACTCCCGCACGTATCATCACCGCACACACCCCGGCACTCCCGCACGCATCATCACCGAACACACCCCGGCACTCCCGCACGCATCATCACCGCACACACCCCGGCACTCCCGCACGCATCATCACTGCACAAACCCCGACACTACCGCACGCATCATCACCGCACACACCCCGGCACTCCCGCACACACCCCGGCACTCTCGCACGCATCATCACCGCACATGCAGGCACTCCCGCACGCATCATTACTGCACACACCCCGGCACTCCCGCACGCATCATCATCTCCGAACAGCCCCCAGCACTCCCGCACGCATCATCATCACTGCACACACCCCAGCACTCCCGCACTCATCATCACCGCACACCCCGACACTCCCGCACTCATCATCACCGCACACACCCGGCACTCCCGCACTCATCATCATCACCGCACACACCCCGGCACTTCCGCACGAATCATCACCGCACACACCCCGGAACTCCCACACTCATCATCATCATCGCACACACCCCGAAACTCCCGCACTCATCATCACCACCGCACACACCCCGGCATTATCTAACTGACGTCACCGCTGACAGCGCGACTCCCTTCAGTTGCTGCGTGGAGCTCCGAGGAGCGTCGGTATTTTACTGCCGCTCCTGTCAGCTTCATGTAGCAAAGCTGAAATCATCGCGGGAACTCTGTGGATTACATTGGACCTGGAGGGGTATTTGGGGATTTTAATAAAGTGGTAAAAGAGGGGTTTTTTTGTCTTTTATTCTAAATAAAGGATCTTTCGGGTGTATGTGTTTATTTACTTTCCCTTACAGGTTAATCATGGAAGGTATCTCAGGGAGACGCCTGCCATGATTAACCCCTTATTACCCCGATTGCCACCACACCAGGGCAATTCGGGATGAGCCGGGTAGAGTCCCGGGACTGTTGCATCTAATGGATGTGGCAATTCTGGGCGGCTGCTGGGTGATATTGTTAGGCTGGGGGGTTCCCCATAATGTGGGGCTCCCCATCCTGAGAATACCAGCCTTCAGCCGTGTGGCTTTATCTTGGCTGGTATCAAAATTGGGGAGGACCACGCGCCATTTTTTTTAATTATTTATTTTACTGGAAGATATAGATCCGCCCACCAGAGGCTGTGATTGGTTGCAGTGAGACAGCTGTCACTCACCGTGGGGGCTTGTGTCTGCTTGCAACCAATCATAGGCGCCGGTGGGCGGGGAAAGCAGTGAATACGAGATTGAATAATGGAAGGCCGGCATTTTCAAATCAGGAGAAGCCGCCAGAGGAGTGTGAGAACCGTGCAGCGCCGCGCCGGTGATCGGTGAGTGAGTGAGTGAGTGTGAGGGAGAGGGAGAGAGAGAGGCTGGGGCCACACGGGGCACTACTGCGATGCTCGCATGACACTCGGCTCGCGCTGGCAGCACAGCAGGAGCCGAGTGTCATGCTAGTGTCCCTGCGTCTGTGGTCCGACTGTGCGAGCAGACCACAGCTGCGGGGGGCGGGAAGGCTCTCAGGAGGGGCGGGCCGGCACGGAGGAGGGGAAGGTGGGATTTATCTCCCTCTCTCCTTCGTTGCCGGCTATTGCGACTCTCGCGGTACACTCGTGCAGAGCGATTTTTCTCTCGCCCCATTCACTTGAATGGGTGTGAGAGAAAAGAGTCTCGCATTTCAGTCGCAGCATGCTGCGATTTGTTTTCTCGGTCCGATTAGGACTGAGAAAATAATCGCTCATGTGCGCTGACACACAGGCTAGAAATGGTCCGAGGGGAATGTGATGTTTTATCACACTCCACTCGCACCAATTTTCTTAGGCCAGAGAGAGAGAGAGTGAGATTTTCTGACAAGCAATGTTTTTCTCACTTCTGGGCATGCTCAGAAGTAAAAACCAAATCCGGTACATTCTTCTGGCATTTGATGCGTGCCACAGGATTCGGCGTGCATAGACTTTCATTATGCACCATGGCGGACGGCGCCGCATCCGGCACTATGCAGTTTTTTGCCGCTGGCAAAAAACGTTCTTCTCTGCGTCCTGTGCGGCCGCCGGAGTGACGATTTTTGCTGCAACCGGCAAAAAATGGATAAAACGCAAGTACATGCGGCACAATCCGGTGCTAATAAAGGTCTATGAGGAAAAACCGCATCCAGCGGCAAAAAAAAAAACGAATGCGTTTTTTCTGCAAAGCGCTGGATTGTGCCGCGCAGCAAAAAACTGATGTGTGAAAGTGTGAAGCCCTGCAGGTGTTGTGTCGGTGCATTACCTTCAGGGACTCCACGTGGATGGAACAGTCTGGTCACAGTTAGGGAACCTTCTTTTAGGATTGTTGTGACGCCACTCTCGGTATTGCGGTCAGGGTGACCGCCACTGCAGATTAAGGGGTGCCTGGGGCTGATGGTAGTTGCAGTCAGTTGTAGTGGCCTCCCGAGAGTGAGGCAAGCCCCAGGGCCCTGTGTAGGTGTGTGGCACCACAAGTCACAGAATGACTCACACGCACAAGCAGAATGTCTTTCAGGGGTTTTACTCACATTAGGTGGCAGGGTGAGTAACCCGGGCGTAGCTTGGATGAACCAGGCTGGAACCAGGAATCCTTCTGGCTGGCTGATGAGGGTGACTACCAACTCACGTTCCTTAGCCCTTTGTGTTTTTGTGGTGACCCCAACTTGAAGTCCCTACGGGAGTCACCAAGGGAAGTTGCTGCTGCCTGTTCTACCCTCGTTTCGGCCCTTTTGCTTGTAGCCTGGACCAGGTCACTCCGGCTGCTTGCCTCCTGTGAACTATGGGACCTCTCTTTGCTACATGGCTGCGGACTCTGTGGTGTTGTCTTGAGGGTCTGAAGTGCCCCCTCAGGCAGGTTTGGCAGAAGAAAGATGAATCTATCTCTGCACTGGGACCTGTTACCCTTGCGGGCCTGGTACCTCCCTGGAAGTCCCCTTACTCTGCCACCCCTTTGGTCTCTATAGCCATGGGTGGATTTCGGGTGGCACTACCAGGTGACCGATTTCCCCCGTCAGTAGTCACTGCGCGCACGTTGTTAGACTGCAACAGCTCCAGGGTCTGCTCCTCACGTCTGCTCTCCCTGAGCTGCACACTAAACTGGCTCACTGCTCCTCCTCTCCTGTTCTTGCCTACACAACCAAGCAACCAGGCTCTCTACCACACCCCTTGAGTGGACATGGAGGCTACGCCCCCTCCTGGAATCTCTCAGGAGTCCCCTCAAAGGTCAATGTGTGAGACCTGATTACTATGCGCCTGTGTATTTGCATCTCAGTCAGCCTTCTGGATTACCTGTATTGTACTGCCCCCAGCATGGGTGCAGTACTCAGTGGTGCCTGACCAGGTCAGGGGCACCACAAAAGCAGCCTTAAAGGCAACAACTCTGGTAGACATTCCTGCAGTCAGCATGCTAACTGCACAATCTGTGCATTGTGCTGTGTGCTAAAACTGCACATTTTAAACTTGCCTTTATTGTGGCCAGCCTAAGGCACACCTGTGCAATAATCATGCCTCATATTGATATGCCATTTTAGATTTATATGTAGCAGTGCTGGGAGAGCTATCCCCCCCACATCAAGCTTTCAGTGTACATTTCCATAGACAGAAGCTGGCAATCACAAAAGGGGGTGGAATTGGACTACAACTCATGTGCTACTGAGACCCACTAATAATAAATACAAAAGGCTTAAACTAACATTGCAAGTAAACAAAAGCAGACTATGAAATAACAGATGCAGAGCTGAATTCTCTTTTTTAACTCTTGCAGCATGCTGTCTTCTGGTTACATTACACAAATCTGCTGACACAAAAAAACATACTGGCAGGTGAATTGGTTTTCTATAAAATTGCCTGAAATGTTTGTATTAGGCTGAACTCATGCAAGCGTGGATTCTCTCTTCCAAAAGAATCAGATCGATTATATAAATGACGCTTGGATGAAATTCTGATTCAAGTTTGATCTGAGTATCAGCTAGTGTGATCAGATTCTCCCGGAGGAGAGAATTAGAGAATTAGAGCCCCGGTGATGAGAAGCTGAAAAACAAAATCTCTATCTACTTTATTGTGTAAGTCTACAGAAATTGGACTGTACTTTGATGTTATCCGAGTGCAGTTCAATGATTTTCACGCACCCATAGACTTGAATGGGTGCGCATCATCCGATTTATCCTGCCACTTGCAGCACGCTGATTTTCACTGCCCCATAGTATAACATTGGTCTCAGTCATAGCTGATAAAACATTGGAGAGCACTCACCTGAGTTATATGCTTGTGTGAGCGCAGTCTAAAGGCTGCTTTACACACAACGATATTGCTAGCGATCTTGTTAGTGATGTGACACGCCCAGATCGTTGTTACAATTTGCTGAGATCGCTCATAGGTCATTTTGTAGCAGTCACACATACACATCTCACAAACGACGCTACATCGTTCAGCGATATATCGTTTGACCAAGGCGGTCGTGTGGATGTTGTTCGTCATTTGCAGGGTGTCAAACGTAGCAATATGTCTGCTGCGTTCCAAACGACGAACAATATTTTGAAACTCAGCGACGTGTCAACGATCAACAATTTTCACCCTATTTGCGATCATTCGGAGTCGCACGTAGGTGTCACACGCAACGACGTCGCTAACGATGACGGAAGTGCGTCACAGAAACTGTGACCCCGACGACATATCATCAGATAAATTGTAGTGTGTAAAAAACATACTGGCAGGTGAATTGGTTTTCTATAAAATTGCCTGAAATGTTTGTATTAGGCTGAACTCATGCAAGCGTGGATTCTCTCTTCCAAAAGAATCAGATCGATTATATAAATGACACTTGGATGAAATTCTGATTCAAGTTTGATCTGAGTATCAGCTAGTGTGATCAGATTCTCCCGGAGGAGAGAATTAGAGAATTAGAGCCCCGGTGATGAGAAGCTGAAAAACAAAATCTCTATCTACTTTATTGTGTAAGTCTACAGAAATTGGACTGTACTTTGATGTTATCCGAGTGCAGTTCAATGATTTTCACGCACCCATAGACTTGAATGGGTGCGCATCATCCGATTTATCCTGCCACTTGCAGCACGCTGATTTTCACTGCCCCATAGTATAACATTGGTCTCAGTCATAGCTGATAAAACATTGGAGAGCACTCACCTGAGTTATATGCTTGTGTGAGCGCAGTCTAAAGGCTGCTTTACACACAACGATATTGCTAGCGATCTCGTTAGTGATGTGACACGCCCAGATCGTTGTTACAATTTGCTGAGATCGCTCATAGGTCATTTTGTAGCAGTCACACATACACATCTCACAAACGACGCTACATCGTTCAGCGATATATCGTTTGACCAAGGCGGTCGTGTGGATGTTGTTCGTCATTTGCAGGGTGTCAAACGTAGCAATATGTCTGCTGCGTTCCAAACAACGAACAATATTTTGAAACTCAGCGACGTGTCAACGATCAACAATTTTCACCCTATTTGCGATCATTCGGAGTCGCACGTAGGTGTCACACGCAACGACGTCGCTAACGATGACGGAAGTGCGTCACAGAAACTGTGACCCCGACGACATATCATCAGATAAATTGTAGTGTGTAAAGCGGCCTTTAGAGCACAGTCTAAGAGCCACATTGAGGACAAGAACTGAATATTACTGGGGATATCCTGGGATTTTATAAGCAGTAAATACATCAGTTTTGTTGCATCCTGAGTTGTGATGGAAAAAGTTTTTCTTAGATTTATATATTTGTGAAAATGTTTTGATAACTATATAAAGTATCATTAGCAAGTTTTTTCATTAGTTATTGTAGCCTTTACAATAGGAAAATCCTTGGGTCTCATAGATCTTTCACGCACTTCTAGTCAGCCACTTTCCTTGAGCTCATGGCGTAGTCTTAGTAGTTTCCGATCTGGCAGTAAACCCAAATCAATAAGAATCCTATCTTTCATTTACGCAAATGTAAATATTTGAACAAGGAATTACTTACCCTGCAGTTGTTAGACATAACCTTATAAAATTAGTAAGACACCTTAAGAGGGTTTTATTTATTCTGCTGTATGCCAGGAAATAATAGATCAATAGATCAAACTCAATGAAGGTTGAAAATGACAGTTTCATAAGATACAATACATCTACATATCATCTACAGAAACCTCTGCCTTTGATGACATCTCATTCTAAATCCATAAATACCAATGTGGATTTGCTCCCCTTTTGTATTTATAATAGCTTCCACTCCTCTAAGAAAACTTTCTGTAGGATTCTGGAGTGTCTTGGGATTTTTGCCCCTTCATCTAGAAAAGCATTTGCCATGAGTTGAGCAAATCTGATACATTTAGAATCCACCAGTTTGCACAGATTTCACTGGAAAATGCGACTAGCAGAGAAGTTATTTTCTGTGAATTTAATGGTCACAACTGGAAGAAAAGGCCTAGAGGGAATATTGGGCCTGAGATGCAGTGCAGCTTAGTCACAAAAAACTGGGCAGTGGGCAGGAAACAGCGGAGTGTGGAGAACGGTCCCAAAGCATAGCATTGCGTCCACCATGATTCTCTGTGAATATCGTGTTTTTTAGGTATCGTGCATTGTTGGTTTCTCAGCCAAAATGTTCAAACTTGGTCTCATCAGACCATACCATGCTTTGCCATGTGATTTAGGTAGACTTGTAAGTTTTGACAAAATATAGTATGGCTTTTTTTCTTTGTAAAAAAGGCTTCTATCTTGACACTTTAGCTCACAGGCCAGAGATATAAAGACTACGGCCTGTGGGATACACAATCAGTACTTGTGGAAAATTCCTGAAGCTCTTTCAGGATGCTGTAGGCCTCTTGGCAGCATCTTGGACCAATTTTCTTCTTGTCAGTTCATCAATTTTTAAGGAACATCAAGTCCTAGGTAATGTCATAGTTGGGCCAAATTTAAGCCACTTCTTCATGGTGTATCTAAAGTTTTGGAGATTTTTTACGACCAGTCCTAGATAATGTCACAGTGACATATTTAAGCCACTTCTACATGGTGTATCTAATGCTTTGGAGACTTTTTTGTGCCAAAATTCCTGAATGATAAATTTCAACAATGAGATCCCTTTGCTGTGTTGTAAGCTGTCTACAATTGAATATAATCAATGGCACTTCTTTAGGATGGTAGATAATGTGTAGATAGAGAGGGGTGCACTCTGTAGGTTCCAAGGCCAAGTTGCTTAAGCTGCCTACAGACCACATGTTTTGTTGTAAATTGCAACTAACAAAATGTCAGAACCTTCCTACTATAAAAGATAAACTTTATATGGATTTAATCAGAATCACTGTAAATGATGTCAGCTGTGTATTGACTGTTATTTGATAAAAAAATGATTCTTCTTATGATTAGTTCATATAACAAAAATTGGGCATTTTAACCCCTTAACGACCAATGACGGACATAGCACATCACGAGCGGGTGTCAGTTCCTGCACCATGACATGCTATGACCATCATGGCATGGACCTATCATAGGTCCATGCTAACAACTGTCACTGACAGCTGACTGGCACGGGAAGAGGTGAGGGAACCATGTCGGTGTTCCTCACACTCAGATCGCTATGATCGGTCAGTCCATCACAGGGAGCCAATGGTTGTCATGGCACCCAGAGGTCAAACAATGACCTATTTGTGTGCCAGGTATGGTGGCATGTTAGGCCAGATTACATTGACAGCCATTCTGTCACTATAATCTGACAGATCTCCTGTATTGCAATATGTGTCTATTGCAATACATGAGACCAGTGATCAGAAAAATAAGTGGTACATATATTTGGTATCGCCGCGCTTGGAAAAATCTGATCTATAAAACTGTCCAGCTATTTAACCCCTACAGTGAACACCATAAAAAAAAGTAGCAAGAAACAATGCTTTTTCGTCATACCTCCAAAATGAAAAGTGTAATAAAACGTGATCAAAAATATGAATGGAAATAAAAATGGTATCACTGGAAATGGCATCTCTTCCCTCAAAAATACAAGCACAGCTCCATCAGTGGAAAAATAAAAAAAGCTATAGCTGTTGGAATAAAGTGATGCAAAAACACTACTTTTTCTATAAAATAGGTTTTTATTGTGCAAAAGTGGCAAAACATAAAAAAAAATATAGAAATAAGGTATTGCTGTAACCATACTAACCCGAAGAATAAAGATGTATTATCACTTTTACAACACGATGAAAAACTACAGAAAAACTATTTCTGAATTCCTGGTTTTTGTTAAGTCTGCATCCCAAAAATTGGAAACAAAAGCAATCAAACACGACATGGCATCAGCTAATGATTGCAACCAATTTTGCATTCCAAAAGTCAAATGGTGCACCTTCCCTTTCGAGCCCTACCGTGCGCCTAAACAAGTTTTCCGTCACATATGAGGTATCAACGTACGAAATTGCAGAAGAAACTTTATAATACATTTTTTTCCTGTTACCTATCTGAAGATTAAATATTTGAAGCAAAAGAAACATTTTTTGTGGGGAAAATGTATTTTTTCATTTCACTGCTCCACGTTATAAAATTCTGTGAAGCACCTGGAGGTTCAATGGGCTCACCAAACATCTAGATAAATTTCTTTAGGAGCCTAGTGTTAAAAATGGTGTCACTTTTGGGAGGTTTTGACTTTTGGCACATTATGGTGTCTGCTTATAATTCTAGTCAATTTTCTATTCCAAATGTTGAATGGCGCTTCTTCCTCTCCGAGCCCTGCCGTGCGCCTAAACAGTAGTTTTCCACCACATATGAGTTATCAGCGTACTCTGAAGAAATTGCACAACAAATTGTATGGTGCATTTTCTCCTGTTACTCTTGAAAAAAATGCAAAATTTTGGGCTAAAGTAACAATTTCATTTTTTCCTACCACATTTCTTTAGTTCTTGTCAGCAAATCAAAAAAGGTCCGTGGAGCCTCTGTTAGGAGTCTCGACACAGAAAATAGCCAGATATCCCTCCGGGAAGGACCCAGCCAACGAGTAGCTCTTTTTAAGGAGACCACCATAACCACCATATTAAGTGGCCCATTTAGTCAATATCCAACTCTTTGACGAGTTTAAAGATATTTCCTTCTCATATCTTTAAACTCGTCAAAGAGTTGGATATTGACTAAATGAGCCACTTAATATGGTGGTTATAGTGGTCTCCTTAAAAAGAGCCCCTCCTTGGCTAGGTCCTTCCCGGAGGGATATCTGGCTATTTTTCCATGTCAAGACTCCTAACAAAGGCTCCACGGACCATTTTTGATTTGCATATTTCCCAGGGGGCAATGCACCTAGGATTTCACTGTGTTGAGCGCCTTTGTTGGCTGCCGGCAGTGTTTTCTCTGGCTGGTCTCCCCGAGATCAGTGATTGTTTTGTCTTGTTTAGTTCTAAAGCACCTAAAGGGTCAATAAAGTTCTTGGATGTGGTTTTTGAGCAGTTTGCAGGGTGCAGTTTTTAGAATGGTGTTACTTAAGTACTTCACCTTAAGTGAGATGCAGTACCCTGTGGTGACTGAAGCTTCAGGGGCACCACGTATCCGTCAGACTGTGGCCATTGTTGGGTATCTTCTTTCTGAGAGTATCCTACGGTCAGTGGACACAAGCGTTGTATGCACCTAGCCTAACTCATGCTTCCCTTGCAAAATTGTCGTTTTTGAAAAGCCTCTCTAGATACAGACTCAGTAATGTAAAAGGGATCGGTGGCAGTAAATAAAAAAATATTCACTACTGTTGTTTGAACTAATATCCATTACTTCTGTGCAATTTTTCATTTGTTTGATAAATCATTTAATTGTCTTAAAAAGTCAGAAGTGAAGTTTCCAAGGCAACTCAATAGCCAGCTCTTTCTTTTTTCTCTGATATATGGAAAAAGATACCAGAGGAATCATTTGCAGTGGTAAGATAAAGCAGGAAAGAAGGTTTTAGCTAAAAAAAACATCTTGTTTTGTATTATACTTTTTATCATGCACAAGGCCAAAATATTGTCATGCGGTGTTCGGCTTTGCACTTGGTGGGTGTCATGGCGGCATCGGACTCTACTCACAAAACAGAGTCTGACAAACAATCTGAAGTCTCTATGTTGATTAGCCTGAGTTGGGCGTCAGCTGTTTTAGCTGCACTGCTACCGATATCGCTGAAGCAACGCTGAGCTATATTCGGCAAGGAGCAACCGAATCCAGTACCTTATTAAGAGTGAAGATGGCTGTGAGTGGTCAAAGCATTCTGAGCTCCTAACAGCAGTTCACAAGCCAGCAGGAATGAACTCCTGCTAGACTTGAGCAGTGAACAGGAAACAGCCGAAGCCCGAGTCATGCTAAGTTACTAAGAGACCTCAGGTTGTTTGTCAGACTCTGTGGTGGGAATATAGTCCGATGCCACTGTGTCGCCCTGGACAAGCCAGGGGCCACAGGTAACAACACACACACACCCCCATCCCCAGTGAAACCTGATTCCTTCCCTCGGGTTCAGACAGACACACTAGGTGGGTGGAGTCAAGCAGATAGGCACGCCCACCGAAGAGTCTAGCTGGCCTGAGGCAGGAAGCAGGTCCAGACAAGTCCAGGCAGAGAAGGAGAGAGGAGGTCTGGAGAAAGCCAGACACAGACTGGGGCCTAGGTTGGAGCCTAGGGCCCCCGTGTAGAGAGTGAGGCAGATGGTAGTGGCCGTCTGCAGGGAGCCGGGCAGACTGTTGGTGGAACCGCAGGTAGCCGGGGCTGGGCGGTGGCCCACCGGTACTGAATCGGGGAGCCAGCTGAAAACCGGAGCGCAGGAGGAGCGTATGGAAGGTGCAGGAAAGGACTTACATTACCAACCTGGGGTCAGGGGAAAAACACCGCAGCCGTCTGTGGGACCCATCCATCCAGCCGTTTGTTTCAGCAGAGACTCTGTGTGCATCATTGGGCTGAGTGAGTACCACCGTGCCGTGCGGCACAGCGCTGCCCCCTGCGACCCTGCACCTCACCAGGCCCTGTAACCCGCCTGCCGTCCATCCCTACCCCATCACCGGGCCCCGGGACCACCAAACCCCCTACCCACGGAGGGGAGAAATAACAACCAAGCTGCTCCCTGTCACCGCTCCCGGGATCCCCGTCTAGAGCAGCGGTGGTGTCACCAATATCACCACAACCGTGGCTGGCGTCACGGACAATAATTCCCCAAAAACCAAAATCCCCTTTTCACTCACGGGCGAGGAGCGCCGCTCGAGTCCCCGGGATCCGGCCCACCGCTCCAGCCACCACCGAGCAGCAGCGGCAGCCGCAGCAGCAGCAGCGGCCGGACCCGAGCACTGGGAGAGCGCAGCGTCCCCTCCTCCGCCCGCAACACCACCATGACACCTAGTGAGTGCAAAGCTGAACACATATATTCATTAAATTGACTCTATCATTATTTTTTTGCCTCACTTTCGTAAAGCAGCACTACAAGGTAGAGACAGACACTGATTCCAGCTATATAACACTTACTAGGCTGCTTGCTGTAGTTTTTATTAATGTCTATGTTTTATCTGGAAAAGACCTACCAGTTCTCTGAATGCTGAGCTCTGTATAACCCCGTTCACACCACTGATTGTCAGCTTTCTGTGTATACTGTTCAAAGGCAGAAAGCTGCTAATCAGTGTTGGGGTAGGGTTATACAGACAGAATGAGTATTGGTAACTATATAACAGAAGGTTTACTAATACTCTAGTGTTAATCTCCTGCTGATAAAACAGTGATTTTATTAAAGCTACAGCAAGCAGCCCAGTAAGTACATCACTAAAATTAGCATCTCGGTGTTTATATTATAGTTATCTCAGATTAGGTGGCAAAAGCCTGAGGACAGATTTCCTTTAAAGGATATATTTGGGACTTTAAAAAAAAAAAAAAAAAAGTGCGTACGCAGTAACAGGCAGGTAGTTGCTACCTACCTGCCTGTTGTTCCAGCGCCGTTCTCCTCCAGCACAAAGCAGACACATATCCCTTCTGTTGGCGATACAGCTGCTTCTGCTTAGTTTGCAATAACAGAGCGGCGGCTTCGCATCCACTCTGCTCTTTACACGTCATGGTGATTGACCAATTAGGCAGCCAGGAGCCAGCTGTCAGTCAGTTGATGTCGGCTTTCCCACTCTGGTTACAGAGCTGAGCGGAAAAGAAGCCTTCACTCAGTTGATGAAGTCACTATATCGCCTGCAGATCAGTCTGTTTCTGCTCTGTGCCGTTGAAGAATGGTGCTGGGCAAAACAAGCAGGCCAATAGAGACTACCTGCCTATTAGTGCTTAGTAAAAAAGAATCAAAACATGGATCATATACAGTGTGTCCACCCATATCCTGTCCACCGCCATTAACTTGAGAACGGCGGCACAAATAGGCATAGAAGTGGTGTCTAGGTATAGTAAAGTAGCCATGCGCTATGCAATGAAACCACCTATAGCGCTACCTGGTGGAAAACAACGAAGTTAGCATTTTTATCTCAAAAACAGAACGAGAAAAAAAAAAGTCAATTACAAGGTTGTAGGGCATCATCAATTCAATACGAATCGACACCTTGCATACAGAAATGCTAGGATTAGAACGTGTAAAACTCACAAGGCTGCGGGTGTGAAGCGATACTTCATGGAGACCTTCCTACAAGTCATTGGGTATGGTGGCTGTGTGGAGTGGCCTCCACGCTCACCTGACCTGACCTCATTTGACTGTTTTCTGTGAGGTCACATCAAACAGCAGGTGTATGCGACCCCTCCACCAACATTGCAGGACCTACGACGACGTATCACAGATGCTTGTGCAAACGTGTCACCTACCATATTGCACAACGTGTAGCAAGATACAGTATGCTGTCCAGAGTCCAGATGTGCATTGCAGCTGACAGTGGCCACTTTGAGCATCAAAGCTAAATGAGCGCCATATGCGAGACCAGCATTCAATGTTTTGGGGGGGTCATGGGTTTTATATCATAGCATTTCTGTATACAAGGTGTCAATTCATATTGAATTAATGATGCCCTACAATTTTTTAATTCACTTTTTTCTCTATCTTGTTCTGTTTTCGAGATAAAAATGCTAACTCCGTTGTTCTCCACCAGGTGGCGCTATAGGTGGTTTCATTGCGTAACGCATGGCTACTTTACTATACCTAGACATGACTTCTATGCCTATAGCTGCCGCCGTTCTCAAGTTAATGGCGGTGGACAGAATATGGGTGGACACACTGTATAGACGTGGATAAAACTGTTTGTACCCTTTTGTTAAAGTAAGAAAAACCCACGATGATCACTAAAATAACTTGAAACTGACAAAAGAAATGTTCAATTTATATTTACTGAATATCAACTAATGAAAATCAGATATGCTCTATAATATATACCATACTATATAGTCTCGTGGAAAAAGGGCTCCATGAAAAATATTAGACAAATCTCCTGAACTTAATGAAACCTTCTGAAAAATAACAATTTCAGAAGCTTTTTGTTTCATCTCACCTGGTGAAGTGGATTCTCCAAGCCCAAGGTCCAGGTGGGCACACGGGCATCAGTACAGTAGGCAGGTGAGCAATGTAGTAGTAGAAACACTGGAGGCTGCATGTAGGTAGGAGATGGGGAAGCAGTTAGTAAAAGCACTGGAGGCCACATGCAGACAAGACATGAACCCATGAACCCTTAAGGCCCCGTTACACACAACGGCATCGCTAACGAGATGTTGTTGGGGTCACGAATTTGTGACGCACATCTGGCCTCGTTAGCGACGTCGTTGCATGTGACACGTACGAGCAACCGCTAACGATGCAAAATACTCACCAAATCGTTGATTGTTGACACGTCGTCCATTTCCCAAATGTCGTTGCTCGTTTAGGACGCAGGACGACGAACAGCACCGTACCTGCGTCCTCCGGCAATGAGGTGGGCGTGACTTTCATGCGGCTGCTCTCCGCCCCTCCACTTCTATTGGATGCCTGCTGTGTGACGTCGCTGTGACGCCGCACAAACCGCCCCCTTAGAAAAGAGGCTGTTTGCCGCCCACAATGACGTTGCTAGGAAGGTAAGTATGTGGGACGGGGACTAGCGATATTGTGCGCCAGGTCATCGATTTGCACGTGACACACAAACGACGGGGGCGGGTGCTTTCACAAGCGACATCGTTAGCGATGTCGCTGCTTGTAACGCCCCATTAAGAATCATAATAGCAAGTCAGAGATCTCTGTCTTGGAGAGCCTTATGCAGGCCCAGGCAGACAATCACATGGGAGCATGCCATGCCACTTGGAAAGCCCAATGTGGAGCACAACAGAAACCAGCTGACCATGGTTAAGAAACAAAGCCCAGAATTGGGATGGGTGTATAACAATATTGTGTGGCCCAGCATTATAAGGAGGAGAGCGCATGGTGTTGAGGATCCGAGAATAGACATGGACAGGTGTGTAAAATATATTAAAAGGACATGGCTGTATAGGAGATGGATGAGCTATGTCCACTCTTACAGAGAAGTGTTATTATATTATAAATATAATGTAATAAGAGTGTATTTTATTTAATTTATGATGTTCTTATGAGTGCGCTGCTGTGTCAGCAATGTAGTAGAGCTGGATGGGTGTGGCGCTCCATTTAGCAACCGCGAGTTTCATATGCTTTATATGTTTTATTGCAAATAATGTATCTGATAATATGCATGTTTTAGAACACTGTAAATAATGCGTAATGTATAATGCAAAGTGTTGGCCCCACGTGCTGTTTTCATCGGGAGACATAGTGTGGACAATCAGGAGTACTGTAGATAAAGGGTTATAGATAGGATGTTTTAGTGTATTGTAATTAGGGATCAAGTGTGTGGGAGTGGGGTGTCAGTGGTAGTTAGTAAGTTTGTCAGGAGAGAGCCGGAACAGATGTAAATAGCCAAGTGGTAACCATGGAGACATGGAAGGAGGAGTGAGCAGAAAAGGCTCTAGAAAGCAGGAAAGTTAGTCAGTTAAGTGGTGGAGGTTCAAGTGTCCGTACAGGGCCAGAAGTGAGGGACTGTTCAGGATGGGAAGCATCCTCCCATGTGTCAAGACCTCACCCTGCGGACGGGCTGTAGAGCATCCTGAGGCCGGTAGGATGTCGGGGTATAGAGATCGCTGGCGGGACCCTGAACTGGTCGGGAGCTAGTACATTGTCTGAGGGCCCGAGTGAGACCTGGAAGCCGCTAGGAAAGGTTAAGGGGAGGAAGCACATATTGGACTCGGCTGCTGGAGGAAAGTTACCCAGAGAGAGTGCCTGTAAGGTAGAAAAGCCCAAGGAGAGCGGCGGCAGCACAAGCCGGCCTGTGTGTCTGCAGTATGGGAGAAGTGATGATCTCCAATAAACCGGTTCCTCAATTGTTATGCAAAGAGATGTGTGTGCGTGACTTATGTAGCCTCCACTTCTGTGACGAGGAACAACAGTGAAGATGGAGGTAGCACTGGACGTTATTGTAAGTGCCGCACGCCCCAACGGGACCACAATACGAACAGTCACATTGAATAAAGCAAGGGAGCAAGTGACCCTCGGTCGGTACAGGGCTCCCCACTTCACCTGTGTTCCCAAATTTTTACTTTGGCTGCCACACGAATGATTCCGTCAACTGTAATTTTTTTATTCATTGTATACCTCACTAATATGAGTAGTGTAAGTTTTTCATCTGATTCATAAAGAATCAGTCAAGAAAAAAACTCCTTATGAATATTGACAGGGGATAATATGGTACAGTATGGAAACCATAGTCTTATATGGTTTTACTATTAGGGTTTGCACAACTCCAAGGTTTTATGGAGCCATAATACGATCATGTGCATGACCATAAACACTTCTCCACCTTAAAACCATATGAAGTGCATGAGAAGCTGAGCCTTTTGAGGTTCTTTGCTGCCAAATTTAGATACAGGTCTCTAATCAGCCAGTAATTGCACCTGACTGTGACTGTGATACATATTGTGTGGAGTTCAGATATCTGGTGAAAGCAAGTCATGCTTTTGTTCTTTAGAAAACCCTCGTTTCAGACTGATGTCTTCATCTACAGGGGCACTGCTGGCTTATGTCCAGAATCAGATAAAGTGGCGTATTGCAATACAAATGACTGTCAGACTGAAGGAAGTAAAAGACCCACAATTGGTAACTCAGTGTGTGGTAAATACACCTTTCAGTTTGTACAAATTGCCTACAAGGCTATCATTCTAAGGAAGAATGTATTCGCCCAGTTTTTCATTCTGAATTTATTGTATCAAAATTTGCTTTTGACCTACATTGTGTTCTTGGTAACTGGACAAATTAGGTTTTAATGACATCTTTACTATGAAGATTTCATAGCAGCATAGTGCACCTTACAAGCTGTATAATAATATAGCCACCTATTTGGTTTATATTTGATTGATCTGGTCGCACAGTTTTTCTACGAACTTTAGAGGTGCCAAATGTGATTTGTGACAAGCCTGAGAAATTGTGTTTTCATTCATATGCCAATTATGCATTAAAGGGGCTATCTGGTTCTACTAATTGCTTGGGGTGTGACAGAGCACTTCCCGAGTCTCTGCCTCCTGAGGTTTTTCCTCTGCCCTCACTTCATTGATATCTCACTGATTTCCTTGCCTGGTGATGACTGTCACACAGACAGTTAACTATCAATCAAACTGCAGAGACTGGTTGTAGAAGGGGAACAATTTGGGGAGACATAGAATTTAAAGGGTGCTTTACACGCTGCAACATAGCTAATGATATATCGTCGGGTCACATCATTAGTGACGCACATATGGCGCCGTTAGCGACATTGCAGCATGTGACACCAAGAAACGACGATCAACGATCGCAAAAGCGTCAAAAATCGTTGCTCGTTGACACGTCTCTCCTTTTCATAATTTCGTTGCTGCTGCAGGTACGATGTTGTTCGTGATTCCTGCGGCAGCACACATCGCTATGTGTGTCACCGCAGAAACGAGGAACATCTCCTTACCTGCGGCCACCGGAACAGAAGGAAGGAAGGAGGTGGGTGGGATCTTCCGCCCGCTCATCCCTGCCCCTCCGCTTCTATTGGATGGCTTCCGTGTGACATCACTGTGACGCGGCACGAACCACCCCCTTAGAAAGGAGGCGGTTCGCTGGCCAGAGCGATGTCGCAGGGAAGGTAAGTCCGTGTGATGGGTGTAAGCGATGTTGTGCGCCACAGGCAGCGATTTGCCTGTGACGCACAACCGATGGGGGGCGGGTACGCTCGCAAGCGATCTTGCTAGCGAGATCGCAGCGTGTAAAGTACCCTTAAGGGCCTTGTAATGCCCAGATCATTTAACTATTCATTTATATATGAATGAAAATGCTGATTTATCAAGAATGCAGCAAGGAACTGATGTTGTTAAAGTGTGGATGGAGTTACCTTTCGTAAATCGCGGTTCACTTATTGCAGCTTCACTGTGTCACGAGTATTTTTCATTTTATAAGACGCACCCCAAATTTAGATTAAAAAAAACATGGGGTCCGTCTTCTAATACGGAGGTGTCTTACTGTGGGGGGGGGGCAGAAGCGGTGGTGGACCGGGGTCACAGGAGGCAGGGGCGATGGTGGAGTAGGGTGATGTTGCGGGTGGTGCAGCGAGTGTCTCACATGCTCGCTGCGTAACTGTTAGTGGTGTAGGCTTCAAAGTCATGGCGCCCGTAGTCAGCGAGTGCACAGATTGAGCTATCTGCTCAATGACGAATTGAGATCTCATGTGCACACGCTACTCCTCTGGGCACCATTTTCCTTATGTCCGCTGCTGGGAGATCAATGCGCCGGAGGTGGCGCGTGCCCAGATGAGATCTTGAGCTGAGACCTCAATCTGTGCATGCGCCGACTCCAGGCGCCATTATCTGAAGCCTACTCTGTCAACATTTTCAGGATGGCCCCTGCCTCACCTTCCGCAGAGTAGCACACAGTCCACATTCCGCAGCATTGCCTCCTGTTACCATTCTCCACCACCCCATGGTAAGCTAGATTCGGCTTATAAGACGCACCCCTCATTTTCCTCCCAAACTTTTGGGAGGAAAAATGTGTCTTATAATCTGAAAAATCCAGGTAAATAATAAAGTAAATATAACTCCGCTACTTTGTGGATTTTCACCTGTAGCGGGAGTCTCTAGAACATAACTGTCGTGATAGGTGAGGGATCAGTGTATATGCAGTTTTGGTGGAAGAGGGGGTGGTTGATTTTACTGATTGCTTCAAACAGCAACGTGGAAGTATTTTGCATATATTCAATAACTTAACTTCCACTCTTATATAAAATGCAAAACATGGAGAAAACGTTACATAAACAAGAATCTAGAAAAGTAGATATTGATACAAGAGCACTTAGAGAGCTACAGGGTGCCTAAACACATCAAGGCAACGCTGAAGCTTTTTCAGTTTACAGAGCATTTTAATTCTAGAAATACACTATATATACACTTCAGCTTAACTATTTTCTTAGTTGGAATATATTGTTCAGAGAAGCCTTGAAGTCCATAAAAGCAATGTTTTATTATGAATTACGAAAAAAAAAATACTATCTTGTTTTTTGAAGGATGAGTTGTAATTTTGATCTGGATCAGTATAATTACAGTGATACCAAACTTGTATAGTTTTTTTTTTATATACTGTCACTTGGGAAAAAAAGTGAAAAATTTTGCTTATGTGACCATTATTATTTTTACATTGATGGAGCTGTATGGGGGCTTGTTTTTTGTGTGACCAGATGATGCTTTATTGATACCGTATTTCAGACCATACAACTTTTTGATCGCTTCCTGTTCCTTTTTTATTTTTGTTGCAGCTACTGAAAAAATGTAATACTGGCATTTCATTTTGTTTCATCTTTACAGCATTTACTGACCAGGTTAATTAATGTTATATTTTCATAAATCTGTCTTCTACAAATACAGCCATATCACTTACAGCGTGTTTTAAACCCCCCCTGAAAGACAAAATGTGGATTTAAAAAGACTAAGAAATTATAAAAACAAAAGATTGGAAACAAAGAGAAATGATAAATGGTACATTCTCTAAATGGGCTACAGTCAGCAGTGGGGTGCCACAGGGATCTGTGCTAGGACCGATTATTTTTAATCTCTTTAATGACCTTGTGGATGGGATTGATAGTAAAGTTTCAATCTTTGCTGACAACACCAAACTATGTAGGATGTCAAAAACTGACCTTGATAGTACAATATTACAAAACAATCTGGATAAAATGTCAGAATGGGCAAATGAGAATTAATGTTGATAAATGTAAAGTAATGCACCTAGGACGGAGTAATCCTATAGCTGTATATACATTAAATGGAAGTAAACTCAGGACTACAAAACAGGAGAACGACTTGTGAATTCTTATTACAAATAAGCTGAGCAGCAGCACTCAATGTCAGGCAGCAGCTGCTAAAGCAAACAAGATTTTAGGGTGTATAAAAAGAGAGATTAGATCCCGTGATCCCAACGTATTGTTATCCCTCTATAAATCACTTGTAAGGCCACATCTAGAATATGGGATCCAGTTTTGGGCTCCACATTTTAAAAAAGACATTTAGAAGTTAGAGTCAGTTCAAAGGCGGTAACTAGACTACTACAAGGAATGGAAGGCCTCCATTTATATGTATAAATACATGTGTGGACAATATAAAGGACTAGGACATGACTTATTCTTTCCAAAGACAATACTAAGGACCAGGAGGTACTCACTGCGAGTGGAAGAAAAGAGATTCCGGCAGCTAAATAGATAAGGGTTCTTTACAGTTAGAGCAGTCAGACTGTAGAATGCCCTACCATAAGAGGTAGTAATGGCAGATACTTTAACGGCTTTTATAAAAGGGCTGGATGATTTCCTCAGTACACACAACATTGTTGGTTATAAATGACTTAAGGCCCCTTTACACACTGAGACTTTCTAGCGATCCGAACAGCGATCCCAACCTGGCCGGGATCGCTACAAAGTCTCTGAGTCGCTGGTGAGCTGTCAAACAGGCAAACCTGGAAAACGATGCAACAACGATACGGACCTGCAGAACGACCTAGCCAGTCATTGGGGACGTTGTAAAGCAGCTTTTTGAAAGGGAAGTCGCTAACAAAGTCGCTGTAAAGGCCCCTTTACACTACTGATCATACTGCACAGCGGGAAACAAAGGACCAAAGAATGGTCCTGAGAGATGTGTAGTGATCAGCAACCTCACAGCGGGGGCCAGGTTGCTGATGTGTTTCACACACTGCAATGTCGCTGGGGAGGTCGCTATTACGTCACAAAACCGGTGACGTTACAGCAATGTTGTTTGCGATGTTGCAGTGTGTAAAGGGGCCTTTAATGACAAATATAGAATTGGTGGAGGAAGGTTGAATTAGGTGGACCTAGGTTTTTTCAACCTATAGAACTATGGAACTGTAACAATGCAGTGACATGACGAGAATCTACATAACTAATTATATGCTAAATAGTTGCAAGTCAAATTTAGGTATGAGATAGTCAAGATGATTCTCTATAAAATGAAGGTCATCACATGCTCAAAGCTGTAGAGGATAGTGAGATATGGAGCCTGAAAGTCAAAAGTTAAAAGAATTCTTACTCTTTTGCTCATCATTGTATATTTATTTAGAAAATTAGTGACGTGTTCAATACTTATTTCACCCACTGTATTTATATGTATTTTTTTATTTTACTTGTATTTATTTGTTTTTAATGGGGCAATAAGGGTCAGATTATTTTTTTTCTTTTCTGTCCTTAGGACACTTGAACCTACAATTGTCTGATCACATATTATTTAGGATACATGCCCACGAACAGGGCTCACAGTGTTTTGGACGCAGCTAAAACATGCTGTGTCCAAAACACTGTGTTGTACAGTTCCAATACAGTGGATGGGATTTATAGAAATCCCATGCCCACAGTGCATTAACTTACCTGCGGTGCAGCTTCCCGAGCCACAGCATGTCAAATCTTTGCTACAGAGTCGCAAGTGTTCTCCGTAGGAAGAACAGAAGAGAGAGACCACAGCGCCCCAAACCCTGATCATGGGCATGGACAGCTGCGGGCTTCTGCGGAGGAGACTCACCGTCCACAGGTCAGGACCTGCCATGTGGATTACCTGATCATGGAAGGTATCCTTATTCTGCAATACAATTGTATTTCAATATACAGTAAAATAAAAATCTCCTATGAAGGTCAGTGTCAGGATTGTCTTCTAAAGATCATCATTACTGGCCCCTGGCTTCCATGGCAATGCTTTGACACTTCATGATTATGTTGCAATGAGGCTATTAGGCACAAGGAGCATTGACTGACTGCATGCTGTTAATGCTGCTGTCAGAGATTGCAGCATGTAAAGGGTTAACAGTAGCGGGTGGATGCTAGGAATTCTCTGCTACCGAGCCTGTTACTAAGAAGTGGACCCTTAAAATAACATAGTATTATTGGAAGAGGGGGTTTAAAACACCTAGACAGATTAGAAAATGGTATGTGTCAGTTTAGTTATGGGTAGCTTCCTCATGGGTTTCTTTTGAGTGTAATGCTACATGCCAATTAGGAAAACATGAGATTCCACAGCAATATATCTCTGCTGCTGATATGAATCAAATCCTATTGTTGTACAATGAATTAGACAGTGATGAGATCTAACTTTATTTAATGTGATGCTGGTATAGTATTGCATTCTGTAATGTCACAGTATGAGGCACTGCCTTGCAATCAGCAGCATGATAATAGCACTCACAGCTCATACAACTGGAACTGAGCCCTTAGGCCATGGGGATCCTCAATGCTACCTATCATTGTATGTATGACTGGTATTCGTCCTGGTTCTCTTTGAATCTTTGTGTTATGCACCACTCCCTCGGGCACTGGATAAGGCATGACACAGTGTATCAGTATAAGCTAGGTTGCTCCTTCAAAGGTGTATTTCCACATGAGACATTTATGGCATATCCACAGGCTATATCATAGATGTCTGATAGGTTTTGTTTATTCCAATGAGGAGTAAAAGGTGGATAGGTGGCAGTGCATGTTACAGTCTAGCTTCCATAAGTTTTTTTATGCTTTGCTTATTTAGCCCCATCATATTGCACAGCGCTTTACATAAATTATCATCATTGCTAACATTGGGGTTGACGATCTAAATTCCCAATCAGTATATTTTTAGAGTGTGGGAAAAAACCAGAGAACCTGGAGGAAACCCACACAAACATGGGGAGAACATTTGAACCCAAGACCCTAGTGCTGCAAATGAACAATGCTAGCCACTGAGCCACCAATCTGACCCAATGACACTGGAAATATCTGCTCTCATGTGTGGTCACCTTGGATCAACTTCTGTAGATTTTTGATAGAAGTCCTGTAAGCTATTCTCTCATCGATAAGGTGTCATTTTTCATATTATATACTAAACACTGTAACATGGCGGTCGGCAAGTAGCACAGAAGTGGTGTAAACCTGGATGTCTGTTCGGGTACTTGTAGTGGCATGAGTCTTGTTGGGATGGACCAGGTTTTACAGATAGCTGGTCCATCCCAATTATGGTGTTTGATGGGAACTGATAATGTGTGAGTGGTGAGGATGAAGTGCAGAAGTGGAGTTTTTCCAAGAGTTGTGGTGGGACTGTGGAAAGTTTGAGGGGTGGAGGCGGAGCTGAGGTGGAGTCATGGTGGAGTCTCAAGGGGGCTCTGAAAGTTGTTTGCCTCAAGGCATAATTCACACTTACCAATCTTTTTAACCTCCCCCCCCACCCGGGCGGTAGTCCTAACAATTGTGCACACAGTGAATATCTGTAGATAAATAGCATTTTATAAAGTTGCAGGTTCCCTTTAAAGCTGAAATTGAAAGTTTCTGATTTTCTATTTGTATGTCCTATAAATACAAATATAGATACTACAAAGTGTCTTTAATTTTCTTTTTCAAGTCCAGTAACTGATCAAAGAAACAAATTGATTTGGGGCTTTTGTGTAGACAACAGTGATAATGATCCTGAGAACAGCTACATGCACATTAGCAGTCCCTGCAAGGTGACCCAGTTCATCTGAAAAGCTTTGATCTATTGCCATTCTTCCCACTTTACAGCTCCAGTGTTATTCGCTAGATAATTAAAAATGTCTTGTTTATGAGGTGATGCAGAATTATATTTTTCATTTTTCTTAGAGTTTTTCAATAGACGCTCACATACGGCAAGTAAACGCCATGTGTGATCTGATTGACACTGTAAGACACCATATTGCTAATCCCTGCCTAACCGTCCCTGTATACACTAGTATAGATAAAGAGATCTTTCGAAAAAGGATTTCTAAAGATTCTTTATAATAGGCTAATGAGCACGGGGACTAGAGATGAGCCACCCCCAAGTGTTCGAGTTCGGTTTCAGTTCATCGAACGGTGGGTGTGCTCGGCGAACGTTCGACGAACACCTTCAAACCCCATTGAAAACAATGGCAGGCAAACACAAACACATACAAACACATTATACATGTACACATACAGTTAATAAACATTGCCATTATACTTACAGGTCCCCGCGATGCGTCCTACAGACTCTGTCTCCCGCCGCTTTTTCTTCCGATCATCTCGCCCTCCCGGTAACCAGCACTGATGATAGGACCTTCCGTGACGTCGTTATAGCATGTGACCAGTCACGTGTCTATCATCTCATTGGCTACAGACTGGTCACATGGCTAGACGTCATGCTAGATCCTGTCAGTGCATCTTTCCGGTACGCGGTGCTCATTAGAGCATCTCCGTGTACCGGCGAGATGCTTGGGCACATGCTTGGCTCTCTTTACAATGTCAGCCACATGCAGGGACTGGATGCCACAGCCGGTGAATAGCGGCACTGGGAATCAGGTGATTGGAGATCACCGTTGCTATAGTAACCCGCCTGTCAGATTACTATTGCAACGATGTCAGCGGTGACGTCACCGCTTACAACCCGCAGCCTCTGCTCACTCACTGAGTGATAAGACTGCATGGGAGCAGCAGCGTCTTCCTCCCATGCAGTGCTGTCTGATGTAGCAGAGCTGCATGGGTTGAAGGAGAAAAAAGACAGAAGACCAGGATCTTGGAGGGGTGAGAGGGAGTAATAAACATTAAGTCTCTAAGTGTGTCTGTGTATTTATTTGTATTAAAGTATTCTTTCTCTGTGTGGTGTCTTTTTTTTTCAACCCTTCATTGGAGATTCTTAATGGCTGGGTAAAACGTGCCTGACATTAAGAATCTCTGGCTTAATACTAGCTAGTAAAACAAAGCTAGTATTAACCCTTTATTACCCAGCAAGCCACCCGGCATCAGGGCTGCTGGAAGAGTTGGATACAGCGCCAGATGATGGTGCTTCTATGAAAGCGCCATTTTCTGGGGCAGCTGCAGACTGCAATTCACAGCAGAGGGGCCCAGAAAGCTCGGGCCAACCTGTGCTGAAGATTTCAATCCCCAGCTGCCTAGTTGTACCTGGCTAAACACAAAAATGGAGCGAAGCCCATGTCATTTTTTTTAATTATTTCATGAAATTCATGAAATAATTAAAGAAAGGGTTTCCCTATATTTTTAGTTCCCAGCCGGGTACAAATAGGCAGCTGGGGGTTGGGGACAGCCGTACCTGCCTGCTGTACCTGGCTAGCATACAAAAATATGGCGAAGCCTACGTCATTTTTTTGGTGGGCAAAAAAACTCCTGCATACAGTTCTGGATGGAGTATGCTGAGCCTTGTAGTTCTGCAGCTGCTGTCTGCTCTCCTGCATACACTAGTGAATGGAGCAAGCTGAGCCTTGTAGTTCTGCTCCCCCTGTCTCTCCCTCCAGTAAACAGTCCTTGATGCAGCATGCTGAGCCTTGTAATTCTGCAGCTGCTGTCTGCTCTCCTGCATACACTAGTGAATGGAGCAAGCTGAGCCTTGCAGTTCTGCTCCCCCTGCCTCTCCCTCCAGCATACAGTCCTGGATGGAGGATGCTGAGCCTTGTAGTTCTGCAGCTGCTGTCTGCTCGCCTCCATACAGATAGACAGCAGACAACAGCTGCAGAACTACAAGGCTCAGCATACTCCATCCAGGACTGTATGCAGGAATTGTTTGCCCCCCCCTAAAAAATTACGTGGGCTTTGCCATGTTTTTGTATGCTAGCCAGGTACAGCAGGCAGCTACGGGCTGACCCCACCCCCAGCTGCCTATTTGTACCTGGCTGGGAACAAAAAATATAGGGAAGCCCTTTTTTTTTTATTTCATGAATTTCATGAAATAATTAAAAAAAAAAAATGACGTGGGCTTCGCATAATGTTTGTGTCCAGCCAGGTACAACTAGGCAGCTGGGGATTGGAAGCCGCAGTGCAGGGTGGCCAAGCTTTCTGGGCACCCCTGCTGCGAATTGCAGTCCGCAGCTACCCCAGAAAAGAGCGCTTTCATAGAAGCGCCATTTTTTGGTGCTGTATCCAACTCTTCCAGCTGCCCTGGTGACAGGTGGCTCGCTGGGTAATAATGGGGTTAGGGATAGCTGTATATTGTCAACTGGCCCTAAACCTGAAATACATGGTGTCACGCCAATATTAGACATGGCTACCATGAATTTCTAGTACAGATAAAAAAATAGAAATAAAACACATCACATTAGTAACTCCATCTGTATTGAAATAAAGAACCCCCCTACGCAGTAATCCTGGGTCAAGGGTCCCGCGCTGTCCAATCTGGATCCAATATCATCTGATCGGTTTGCTGGAAGGCGAAGCGATCAGATGATGTGTCAGGTTCAAGGGCCTGAATCACATGAAAGCAGCTGATTGTATAAACAGCTTTTATACAATCAGCTGATGCATCAGTGTAAAAAAAACCCCCAAAACACTACACACTTCTGTCCAGACTCCTTTCCGACAGCATCAGCTGATACTTTAGCCAGCCGGGCGGTAAAAAGCCGGCCTCACCGCTCGACTTATAGTGTCAGCTTATTCCGTCAGGTGACCGTATTAGCTGATCATTGCCAGGTCTGAGAGAGAAGAGAGAGAAGAGAGAGAGAGGAGAGAGAGAGAAGAGAGAGGCGAGAGAGGAGAGAGAGAGGAGAGAGAGGCGAGAGAGAGAGGCGAGAGAGGCGAGAGAGAGAGGCGAGAGAGGAGAGAGAGGAGAAAGAGGAGAGAGAGAGGAGAGAGAGAGAGTGGAGAGAGAGGAGAGAAAGGAGAGAGAGGAGAGAGAGAGAGAGAAGAGTGAGAGAAGAGAGAGGAGAGAGCAATGCAGCCTCATTCCGTGAAGGTGTGTCCCGTAGCTCACAGCTGATGTCCGGCTCCTCCCCTGAGTGCATAATTAAATTAAGTTATAATTATAAATAAAAAATAATTATAATTTAAAATTATAAATAACTTAAATTAAATTATTTACCGGGATGGCCGGGACTCAAACTCGTGAGCTAATTCTCCTTAGGCAGCAGCTCTACCCATTGAGCCACTGCCTGTAAGGAAAAGCATAGGAAGATTTGGTAATCTTGACCTCTGTATTGCAGTAGAGAAACCAGAAGTAGATTATTCAGCTACAAAGATGAGAGAGAGAGAGAGAAGAGACAGAGAGAGAGAGAGAGATGAGAGAGAGTGAGATGAGTGAGAGAAGAGAGAGAAGAGAGAGAGAGAGAGAGGAGAGAGGAGAGAGAGAAGAGAGAGGAGAGAGAGAGGAGAGAGAGAGGAGAGAGAGAGGAGAGAGAGAGGAGAGATTGAAGAGAGAGAACAGAGAAAGAGAGAAAAGAGAGAGAGAAGAGAGAAGAGAGAAAGAGAGAGGAGAGAGAAAAAGGAGAAATAGAGAGGAGAGAGGAAAGAGAGAGGAGAGAGAAGAGAGGAAAGAAAGAGTAGAGAGAGGAGAGTGAAGAGAGAAAGGAGAGTGAAGAGAGAAAGGAGAGTGAAGAGAGAAAGGAGAGAGAGGCGAGAGGAGAGAGAGGAGAGAGAGAAGAGAGAGAGGCGAGAGAGAGAGTCACTGACACAAAAGCCCCACTTGAGCTGTCTCCACAACTTGTCACCATCCTTCAAGTGGCCCAAACAGTTAGCCATCGAATACACCAACATGACCATCAGAACAGAGATTAAAGAGCTGCTTGTAAACTTTCACACAAAATCCTATACAAACCAGCAAGGGGTCAATCTGGCAGTAAATGACTTTAATAACATCTTATATACCATGGCAGAGGTAGCAGGCCTCAGAAGGACCAACTCCAAGAGACCTACAAATAAACAAGGCCATACATGGTTTGACAAAGAATGCAAGGCACTGCGCAACTCCCTAAGGGTAGCCTCAAATCAAAAACACAGAGACCACGACAACAAGGAGCTAAAGGGGGCTTTACACGCTACAATATTGTTAATGTTTTATCGTCGGGGTCATGTTGTTAGTGACGCACATCCGGCATCATTAACGATATCGCAGCGTGTGATACTTACCAGCGACCTTAAGCGACCTCAAAAATGGTGAAAATTGTTCAACATGGAGAGGTCGTCCCAAAACCAAAAATCGGTAATGGTTGATTATCGATGTGGGTCGTCGCTCCTGCGGCAGCACACATCGCTGTGTGTGACACCGCAGGAGCGAGGAACGTCTCCTTACCTGCCGCCAGCCGCAATGCGGAAGGAAGGAGGTGGGTGGGATGTTACGTCCCGCTCATCTCCGCCCCTCCGCTTTGATTGGCTGGCCGCTTAGTGATGTCGCGGTGACGTCGCTGTGATACCGAACGTCCCTCCCCCTTAAGGGAGGGATTGTTCCCCAGTCACAGCGACGACGACCAGGTAAGTGCTTGTGACGCTGCCATAGCAATAATGATCGCTGCGGCAGCGATCACACGAAATCACATGCACGACAGGGGTGGGTGCTTTTGCGTACGATATCGCTAGCAATTGCTAGTGATATCGTAGTGTGTAAAGTCCGCTTAAGAGCGGTCCATGACACCCTACAGAGGCAATACAAGCGAACCCTCAAGGAGAAAAAAAAAAAAGCACATCTCCCACAAACTGCAGCAGCTCGAAGACTCCCTTCAGGACAACTCATTCTGGGAGACATGGAGCTATATCGGTACAAATCCTAAACAAAGCAACCTCCACATTCAAAATGGCAGCATCTGGCACAGCTACTTCAAGGGCCTCTACAAGAATATCCCAGAAGAAGACCTAACCCCAGAACAGGAGCATCTAACGACAAAACCGAGGGACATGGAGGAGACAATCAAGGACTTTCAAAATCCTCTGGACATACCAATCAGTGTGCTGGAAATAAAAGACAGAATCAAACTGCTAAAATGTAAGAAGGCCGGAGGCAGTGATGGCATCCTGCCAGAGATGATCAAATACAGTTCCCAAGCATTCATGCAGCACTGGCAAAACTATTCTCCCACGTCCTGAGTGCCAGCTACTTCCCTCAAAGCTGGAATCAAGGTCTAATAACGCCCGTCTACAAGAATGGAGACCGACATGATCCAGCAAACTACAGAGCGATCTGTCTCAACAGCATTCTGGGAAAACTTTAACAGCATCATTAATAAAAGGATTATTGCCTTCCTTACCCAGGGTGACATCCTTAGCAGAAGCCAAGCTGGGTTCATGCCAAACCACCGCACCACCGATCACATCTACACCCTTCACAGCCTCATCAAGACCCACGTCCACAGCAAAAAACAGGGGAAAATATTTGCATGTTTCGTGGACTTCAAAAAGGCATGACTCAGTGTGGCACCCTGGCCTGTTCCTGAAACTTCTGGAGAGCGGAATAGGTGGCAGAACCTACGACGTGATCAAGAGCTCATACACTGAGAACTGGTGCAGCGTGAAGGTGAACGAGAAGAGGACGGCTTTATTCCGACAGGGCCATGGGGTCAGACAGGGCTGCAGCCTGAGCCCAACTCTATTCAACATCTATATAAATGGACTAGAAACAGCTCTAGAGTCCTCCCCTACTCCAGGCCTCAGTCTGCATGACCGAGAGGTGAAGTTCCTGCTGTACGCAGACGACCTCCTGCTACTCTCCCCAACCGAAAGAGACCTCCAAGATAGCCTGGCAGTACTGGAAACATTCAGCACCACATGGGCACTTCCCATCAACCAAAAGAAGACCAAAATCATGGTGTTTCAGAATAGGAACCAGAATAAAATACCCACTCCCTCCTTTACGTTAAATGGCTCCACTCTGGAGAAGACCAGCAACTATACCTACCTTGGTCTGGAGCTAAGCAATAATGGGAGCCTCAAGCAAGCAGGAGAAGCCCTGAAAGGAAAAGCGTGCAGAACCTTCTACGCCATCAGAAGACAACTGTACCACCTCAACCCACCTGTGAGAGTCTGGCTCAAGATATTTGACAGCGTCATCACCCCTATACTGCTGTATGGCAGGGAGATATGGGGCTCAGCGACCTACCTAGACCACACAAAGTGGGATTCCAGCCCAACTGAAGTCTTCCATCTGGAGTTCTGCAAATATCTCCTCCAAGTCCATTGCAGCACCTCAAACATAGCCTGTCGAGCAGAGCTGGGCAAATTCCCCTTATGGCTAGGTATACACAAGAGGGCGCTATCACACCAGGTGCACATACAGAACAGCAACCCCAACTCCTACCATCATAATAAAGCCCTGCTGAGCCAGAGCCCAGAGCAAGCCAGGAACCCCAGCAGCCAGTATAGCCAAAGTCAGCAACACACCCTGACAAAAGCCCAAATAAAAGAGATCTCAGAGAGCTGAAAGATGCAATACATAGAGGACTGGAAGAGTGAATTAGAGAACTCCCAGAAACTCACCATCTACCAGTCTACAATCTGGCCCCATATCTGGAGAGGCTACGCCACCCCAAAGATAGGCAGACCATGAGCCTGTACAGACTGAGTGCCCACAGCCTAGAGGTAGAAACAGGGCGGCACCGACAGACATACAAGCCGCGGGAGAACAGACTGTGCCAGCACTGCCAGCAGGGGGCTCTGGAGGACGAGGTGCATTTCCTGCTGCACTGTAACAAATACTCAGCAGTGAAGGCCTCCCACTTCCAGAAACTTACCACTCATACCCCGGACTTTCCATCCATGGACGAGGAGATGAAACTCCGCATCCTACTGGGGGAAGAGGAATCAATGGTGGAGATCGCCGCCCAATATGTCACCACATGTCATAAGCTGAGGGGAACATAAGGCCCCTAAAAGGGCTTTCAGAGCCCAAATTGTGCCCCCAACTCCCCATAACCCTGATCCCCTCCCACCACACTTACTATATTTCTCTTGCTTTGGGAATACTAATTGTATTTTGGTCCTACCAATAAAGCATATTTGAATTTGAATTTGAGAGAGGATAGACAGAGAGAGAGGGGAGAGAGAGATAAGAGAGCGAGGAGAGAGAGGAGAGAGTGAGGTGAGAGAGAGGAGAGAGAGAGAGAGGAGAGAGAAAAGAGAGAGAGATAAGAGAGAGTAGAGAGAGAGTATAGAGAGAGGAGAGCGAGAGGAGAGCGAGAGGGGAGGGAGAGGGGAGAGAGAGAGAAGAGAGAGAGGAGAGAGAGAGGAGAGAGAAGAGAGAGAGGAGAGAGAGAGGGGAGAGAAGAGAGAGAAGAGAGAGGAGAGAGAGGGGGGAGAGAGGGGAGAGAAGAGAGAGAAGAGAGAGAGAGGAGAAAGAGGAGAGAGAGAGTAGAGGAGAGAGATAAGAGAGAGAGATAAGAGAGAGTAGAGAGAGAGTATAGAGAGAGGAGAGCCAGAGGAGAGCGAGAGGGGAGGGAGAGGGGAGAGAGAGAGAAGAGAGAGAGGAGAGAGAGAGGAGAGAGAAGAGAGAGAGGAGAGAGAGAGGGGAGAGAAGAGAGAGAAGAGAGAGGAGAGAGAGGGGGGAGAGAGGGGAGAGAAAAGAGAGAGAGGGGAGAGAGGGTAGAGAGGAGAGAAAGAGAGAGAGGAGATAGAGAGAGGAGAGGGAGAGAGAAGAGAGAGATGAGAGTGAGAGAGAGAGAGAAAAAGAGAGAGAGAAGCGAGAGAGAAGAGAGAAGAGAAGAGAGAGAGTGAAAGAGAGAGAGACACGCAGGCACTACCTGAGTGAAGTCTCCAGTGACAGCGTAGCCCACTTCAGTTGCTGCGTGGAGCTGACACAGAGCGCTCGTGTTCTACGGCACTCCCTGTCAGCTTTATGTAGCAGTGCTGAAAGCGTTGTGTGGATTACTTCGGACCTGGATGTCTGTTTGGGAATTAATAAAGTGGTAAAAGAGGGTTTTTTTTGTCTTTTATTCCTAATAAAGGATTTTTCATTGTGTGCGTTTATTTACTTTCACTTACAGGTTAATCATTGAAGTTATCTTGGGGAGACCCCTGTCATGATTAACCTAACCTTATTACGTCGATTGCCACCGCACCAGGGCAATTCGGGATGAGCCGGGTAGAGTCCGGGGACTGTTGCATCTAATGGTTGTGGCAATTCCGGGCGGCTGCTGGCTGATATTGTTAGGTTGGCTTCCCATAACGTGGGGCTCCTCATCCTGACAATACCAGCCTCCAGCTGTGTGGCTTTATCTTGGCTGGTATCAAAATTGGGAGGGACCGCAGTTTTTTTTTAATTATTTAGTTACCGGTGGGCGGGGAAAGCAGTGAATAATGAGCGGCCGGCATTTTCAAAAGAGGAAAAGCCGCCGGAGCTTTGTGACAGCCGTGCAGCACCGCGCCAGTGATCGGTGAGTAGGAAAGAGAGAGGGATTAAGATGGGGACGCAGGACGCATGTGTGGTGCCCTAGGCAAGCCAGGTCGTCACAGGTACTGCAACAACACACCCCACACCCCGAGATAGGCACACCAGTCATACACAAATCCTTGTTGCCTCCCTCCAGGGGCTGATGTCCACACCAGGTGGGGTGGAGCCAGGCGGTTGGTCCCACCCACTGAGGAGTTCACAGTCCTGGAGGCGGGAAAGGAAGGCAGAACAGTTAGGGAGAGTGAAAGAGAAGGAGTAAGAAGGAGTAGTAGAGGAGCAGACTGACCGTGTCTGGATACGTGGCCCGGGCACCGAGAGCAAGGTTGGCAGACGGTGGTGGCCGTCTGCAGGAGAGGCCGATCGACGCGGAACCGTAGGACCGGGGAGCAAAGAGAAGCCAGCACAAACCGGCAGGGCCTATGGACCCCGACCAGGCTTGGAGTCGCCGTTAAACCAGTCAAATCCGTTAGCGACTGGAACCTCCGGGGTTTCCTAGCAACAAAGACCCGACTGAAGGCAACCGTCCAAACCGAGAAAGGGAAATACAACTACCGCCACAGTTAGAATTCCCAGGGCCAGAGCCTGCGGGCAAAAGGGGCTCCTCTGGCCCATATCCAAGCAGGGGAGCGGGTTACCAGTGGGAAGCCATCGGGACCGAAGATACACAACAGGTTCAGGGAAAGGCAGCCACCACCAACCTACCAGGAGTAACCACAGCAGCTGGCTGCGGGACCCGTCCATCCAGCCGTTTGTTTTACCGGAGTTTCTGTATCCATTCTTGGCTGAGTGAGTACCACCGTGCCGTCCGGCACCGCGCTGCCCCCGTGACCCTGCACCTCGCCAACCCTGCCTCCCCCGTCCCACCTCACCGGGCCCCGGGACCACCAAATCCCCCTACCCACGGAGGGGAAAGAAACTTCTCGGCTGTTCCCTGTCATCACTCCCGGGATCCCCGTCCAGAGCAGCGGTGGTGCACCAACCTCACCACAAACCATGGGTGGCGTCACGGACCAACTCCCCAAACCCCAAAATCACCCCTTTCACTGCGCGGGCGAGGACCGCCGCTCGAGTCCCCGGATCCGGCCCACCGTTCGAGCCACCGAGCAGCAGCAGCAGCGCCGGACCCGAGCGCCAGCGAGAGCACAGCGGTGGCGGCCTCCTCCCCGCCCGCGACATAACTTGGCGTCACGAACAGGATCTTACCGTTCTACCGGCTGGTAGAAGTGCGCCTTGTGTCCCGCCGGCGGTGTCCGGCCGAATAATTATTTCAGAATCCGCCATCTTGGGCGTGAAATCTTTCCCGCTCGAGCGTCTTCTCGAGCAGTGGAGGCGCGAAAGCCGAAGCTCCGCCCCTGAAGAGGAGGTGCTGAGAAAAGTCCAAAGGGGGAAGAACGGCGGCATGTAACTAGCGCTGCGGAGTGCAGGGACGCCAGTACTCTGCCGAAACACGTTCCTGGACGCCAACGTGGAAGGATGTGTCGTCGGAAGATCCAGGCCCAGGCTGATTCCCTGATGGAGCGGTGGATAGTCGAAGTGGAGGAACTGGCTGCGGCTGTGCGAGCACGCAAAGGGGAAGCAACCGTGGAGGAGTGGGTAAGCGACCCACGCCCCTATGTCCCCCAGGGACCGGCCGCTGCAGCTGAGGGACCCGGTCTGCCCCTGCCCTCTATATCGCCTCCCCCGGCACCCGTACCGGTTGCCGCTGCTCCCCTGCTCGGTCCACTGCCACCAACACAGGCAGCGGAGTCCGTTTTACCAGCCTGCAA
This sequence comes from Anomaloglossus baeobatrachus, assembly GCF_048569485.1. NCBI lineage: Eukaryota > Metazoa > Chordata > Amphibia > Anura > Aromobatidae > Anomaloglossus > Anomaloglossus baeobatrachus. The sequence goes on from NC_134363.1 coordinate 71,082,402, forward strand.
AGACTCGCCTGCAGAAGACGCGAGCAGTCAGCCCATCATCGCTCCGACACCCGTACCAGCCCCACATAACGCCTGCATCCAGAAAGTACCTCATCCCGACTTGGACGCACCAGTGATCCCAGAGGAAGCCACGCTCCAGATGACAACGGCCCCGGCAGTCCGCCCAGCCAAGATGGAGGTGGCCGTGGACCGGAAGCCAGCCCAGCAGGTAAAGTTGGCCGCCCTCAGAAACCAGGCCTCGGCTGAGGTGTCGCGGGGTTGCCGCTGCAAGGCAGCCGAGCAGGCCACGACACAGCGTGGTTCCCCAGTGCACAAGTTGCCGGTCAGAGCCGGCACGGGGGAACTCCGGCTGGGCCCGACCCCCGCACAGAGCGAGATGGAGCGGGCAGACGCTCCATACTGGGAGCGGCAGCTATATCGGGAGGTCGCTGCCTGAAAAGGGTGTAAAGCGGATGTGCATGCCCGCATGTATGTGGAGAAAGATCACCTGCAGCGAGCTACCATCGGGGTCCAGAGCAGTGCACCATGTGAAGGTGGCACTGGAGCCCCACGGTTGAGAATGGACTGTTAAGTAGGCAGCGGTCCCTCCGTTGCACCATTGTCCCCATTGGGACCACCAGTACCGTTGTTAAACGAATGAAAGTAATCAACCGAGAAGTTAACCTGATTGTCAACCGTGATTGAACCGGCCGTTGCCGGCAAGTTGTCCCCGTAGGGACCCTTTGCACCGTGCGTAAGGAACTGCTTACGGACACGCCCGAGAACTTGCAGGGCAACCATAAACTAGTGGAAATGTAAATATTTGGCATAAATCTGTTACCGCCTCCGGAGAGGGTGATTTGGAGGATGGGCCTGGAGGAAAGAGATGGCCCAGGCCCGCCACTACCGTAACCGGTGGCGATCCTCCGGGGGTCAAGGGCTCCCCATGGACGTGGGTCCCCTGAAAATACCGTAGGGTGCGAAACACCGTACCCCTACCCGCTCGGGCAGCCTGGAGATGGACTGGGGTCAAGGGGTGCTGCCCACTTCTTAGGGGCAGCATCAGGGCCAGGTTGTTTGGGTGGGAGAGAGCGGAAGCCGTATGTTTTAATAAAAGTGACTACTGTTAGTAACGTTTAAGTGCCGTGCCTCCCGTTAAGGGAAGATACCTAAAAATGCTTTGTTTAAATGTTTTCTACCTTTTTCTACAGTTTTACAAAAATAAAACCGGTGATGGACGGGCAGCCCGCGGATGCTCTGCATTTAACCAAGGGGGAATGTGGCGCCCTGGGCAAGCCAGGTCGTTACAGGTACTGCAACACACCCCACACCCCGAGATAGGCACACCAGTCACACACAAATCCTTGTTGCCTCCCTCCAGGGGCTGATGTCCACACCAGGTGGGGTGGAGCCAGGCGGTTGGCCCCACCCACTGAGGAGTTCACAGTCCTGGAGGCGGGAAAGGAAGGCAGAACAGTTAGGGAGAGTGAAAGAGAAGGAGTAAGAAGGAGTAGTAGAGGAGCAGACTGACCATGTCCGGGTACGTGGCCCGGGCACCGAGAGCAAGGTTGTCAGACAGTGGTGGCCGTCTGCAGGAGAGGCCAATCGACGTGGAACCGTAGGACTGGGGATGGGCGGTGGCCCGCCGGTACCGAACCGGGGAGCAAAGGGAAGCCAGCACAAACCGGCAGGGCCTTACGGATCCCGACCAGGCTTGGAGTCGCCGTTAAACCGGTCAAATCCGTTAGCGACCGGAACCTCCGGGGTTTCCTAGCAACAAAGACCCGACTGAATGCAACCGTCCAAACCGAGAAAGGGAAATACAACTACCACCACAGTTAGAATTCCCAGGGCCAGAGCCTGCGGGCAAAAGGGGCTCCTCCGGCCCATATCCAAGCCATCGGGACCGAAGATACACAACAGGTGCAGGGAAAAGCAGCCACCACCAATCTACCGGGAGTAACCACAGCAGCCAGCTGCGGGACCCGTCCATCCAGCCGTTTGTTTTACCGGAGACTCTGTATCCATTCTTGGCTGAGTGAGTACCACCGTGCCGTCCAGCACCGCGCTGCCCGCACGACCCTGCACCTCGCCAACCCTGCCTCCCCCGTCCCACCTCACCGGGCCCCGGGACCACCAAATCCCCCTACCCATGGAGGGGAAAGAAACATCTCGGCTGCTCCCTGTCATTGCTCCCGGGATCCCCGTCCAGAGCAGAGGTGGTGCCCCAACCTCACCACAAACCATGGGTGGCGTCACGGACCAACTCCCCAAACCCCAAAATCACCCCTTTCACTGCGCGAGGGCAAGGATCGCCGCTCGAGTCCCCGGATCCGGCCCACCGCTCGAGCCACCGAGCAGCAGCAGCGCTGGACCCGAGCGCCAGCGAGAGCGCAGCGGCGGCGGCCTCCTCCCCACCCGCGACACATGCAAATACACAACATGCGCACATAACCTTACTGTGAAAAGCCACGCTTTTGGTGATCGAACCATTATCGAACGTAACTCGAATGGTCGAACATGAAGCAAATTGTTCGAGTTCGTCGAACGACTCGAACACCGCCCAAAACCACTCAAATTGGAAATTGGCGAACCGTTCTATTCAAACATCGCTCATCTCTAGCGTGGACTAGTCCCCAGTGCGTTACTTCCCTTGGCTAGTGATATGAGGGCTGATGGTTTTGCAAATAATATTTATAACTGGATTTGCAAACGTAGCCCGGGGTCCACAGTGCAGCGAGATAGCTGCTGCTAAATAACCCAAAGGGTAAGGCAGATCTAGCGACAAAAGTTATAACCAATATGCCCTAGCACTCCCTGTGTTACACCAGACAGGGAAGAGGGAAAACTGGCGATAACCCCTGTTAGCGGCACAGGGGATATGCAAATTAACAGAGTTGCTGTAACCTCTGTTGGTACTCACAGAGGATACGCAGTAGGGGAATGCAGAAATGTAGGTGAGAGCACACCGTGCTATATGTGTTCCCACACAGGTGAACCACTGGAAAGTGGAGTAACCCTCTCACTATCTAGGTAGCGGTGCGTGCGGTACCTGCCTAGTGAGAGGCGGGTGAGGTTCACTAAACCCACCGCTACACTAAAGAGGCAAGATGGTAGGGAAGACAAACATAGGATAAATATTGATGCATTTTTTTGCCAGAAAGTGCAGATTTAGTGTAGGAATATAAGAGTCCCTAAGCCTACCTGACAAGTTCCTGGCAAACCCCCCCCCCCATCAAAACCGCAGGCATTATGATGCGGTTTTGATGCCTTTTTTTTGCCAGGAGGTGGAGATTTAGTGCAGGAATATGGTGTAATGTAAATTTCAGCACCAATTTGTATCTCTTGTCAAAAAACTGTGCAAAAAGTTTGATTTTTTTGGTGCGGTTTTCTGTCAGGAGCACCAAATCTGCATCTCTTGGCAAAAAATGCGGTTTTCTGCCAGGAGATGCAGGTCTGTGAGGTGAGGTAACTGGGTTTAATGAAGTCACCTGAAGTCAGGTTACCTGGGGTCACAGGTGGAGGACCATGGAAATCTCCAGCTTTGACCGCAAATAAACTGAGTGACATAACAGCTCATCGCTGAAGCCCACATTGTGCAGTAATGTTCTGTGACCGTGCACTGTGCCTTCAGTATTGTAGCAGAGTTGGAATCGTCATGGGACCTTGTGTGGATTACATTGAAACTGGGTGTTTTGGGGGTTAATAAAGGGAAGAAAGAGAGTGTTTCTTTTTGTATTTTGTTTAAGATAAAGGATTTTTCAGTGTTTGTGTATACTTCTTTGCACATACAAATTAGTAATGGTGAGTCTCATAGACACCTTCCATTACTAATTCAGGGCTTAGTGGCAGCTGTTAGCTGTCATTAACCCCTTATTACCCTGATTTCCACCACACCAGGGAAATCAGGATGAGCCGGAAAAGTTCCAAGATTGTCACATCTAATGAATGTAACAATCTTGGGAGACTGCAGATTGCTATTTTTACATCGTGGGGCCCAATAAACATGGGTCTCTCCAGCCTGAGAATACTAGCCACCAGCTGCTGGTTTTATCATGGCTAGGTATCAAAATTAGAGGGGGGGTGCACACTCTTCTTTTTAATAATTTAAATAATAAAAAGAAAGCCGCATGCGGTCCCTTTTATTTTGACACACAGCCAAGATAAGCGCACAGTTGAGGGCCGCAGCCTGTAGATGTGTTCTGTATTGGTGCTGGATATCATAAGCCAATTTATTTATTTATTTGTTTATTTATTTATCTTTACACCCACATACATACACAGATAGCATGTGTGATTGCAAGCAGTCAGGCATGTTATTACGCACGGTGGGGCGCTGTCTGACTCCAACTAATCAGTGATGCCATGACTGCCGGTGGGCAGGGAAAGCAGTGCATATGTATGTAGGATAATGAATGGCCCCAGAAGAATTATGATCTCCCTAGAAGTTGTGTTACAGCCGCATGGCACACTTGTAAGCAGGCTGGATCCGGATAGGTACCCAATGTTCCCTTAGAACTCCGGGCCCAGAATCGGTGCATGGGTACTTTTGAACCCATGTGGATCTTAACTTTTACAGTCTGGGTCTGCCCATCCCTAATTAGCAGTTATTAATTATTTATAGGACCACTTACAGTTTCCCATGTCACAGAAGTGTCATGTATACATTAAAATCGGCTGCCATAATGTGTCTCCATATGGCATCCAATTTTTTTCTCTCACCCATCCAATTTCAGAGTGAAATAGTAGTATGCTGCGATTTTCTTCTGTTTAGCACTGCCTCATTGAATAACATTGGTCAATGGGCTATTCAATAAAAAATATTGTATAGCACTCGTTCCATGTTTATGCTTACGTGAGCAAGTGAAATGAATAAAAATGTGACCTAATTTACCTAATAGATGCAGAAATGCTGCAGAAAATCTACAACATCAAAAACTTAACAAATACTCATTGTGGGAACTAAAATATATAATCACCGAAAAAAGATGAAGCCTTATGGTGCATAAAAAGTGCACACCTGCAAATTTATACCATAAAGAATTAGCATAATGGAATGGCACCGGGAGTTCAATGATCTTATTTAGGGCTTTCCTCTCATCATTCACTCATTGATCACCTTCAAGTACGTGCGGGAACCCGTGCCAATATTTAGACATTTTAATCTTTAAACAAGACAGCTCACAATGCGTGAAATTGGTCTGGTCAAGACGACCTTCATTGTGAAGGTGATTTCTGTGCTATAAAACTTTGTGATGGAAATTTCTCTACTTGCAATCTTCTTTATGAAAACTTTAATTAATGTACAATTTCATAACAATGAGGGAAGATTGGGAACATTTCATGGACATGTTCTGAGCAATAAAATAGTCATATACAAAAGATTGGTATGTAGCAAGAGAAATACTTGGAAAGGTTTTTTTAAACAGATGTCTACATTCCTCACAGTCTTGTCTGCAAAGTGTGGAATTACCTTGCCACTCATTGCTGTAATTACTGATTTTATAGTCTTTGCATAACCATTTTAAGGTCTTTTTTGCCTTTTAAATAAAATTAATGTTAAAGGTGTATACTAAAGTACATGCATTTGTTCTCACTTCTCCAGGACCTCTAAATATCATAAAATTTAACATGAATTCATACCTTTCTTTTTGCTACATAAACCCTCTGAAAACTTCAGCCTTGATGCTCAATAGTCTGTGTACATGCTTATTGGTTTTATGCGTTACATTAATTTAAAGGCGTTCTCTACTACTGTGACAACCTCTTCTCAATAACATATCCCAGTGATTTTAAGATTGTTTTTTCGTGACAAATTATACTTTATGTGAAGAGCCAAAATAGAAGTACGGTGTGCACTACCGTCGTGTACCTTGTGCTGGTGCCCGGGAGGAGTGAGACTAGGACAGTCAGAGTCAGCCACTGCGCTGGTTCCTGGGTGCTCGTGGAGACGAGATAAGAATCCAAGATTTCCAAAGAAGAAATGAGATCACGGCACTCACAAGGAAAATCCAAGCTGTTCTTTATTAAAACCATGAAGTGGAGTAAAACAGCGGTAAGAGAGCCAGGTGCCAGCTCCCTCAGGACGACGGCCGTTTTGTACCTCATGGTACTTCCATGGGTCCACTACTTAGGTACGAAATGGCCGTCGTCCTGAGGGAGCTGGCACCCAGCTCTCTTACCGCTGTTTTACTCCACTTCATGGTTTGAATAAAGAACAAATTATACTTTATGTTTATGGTAAGTTTAGGCTGATATGTTTTGTGATTATTTTTAAAAAACATCTAAAATTTTACAAAACTTTCAAAACTTTCCAATTTTCAACTTTTGATTGATTATTACTTTAAGGCTTTGGTTCCACTTGCATTTTTTACATGGACGAGTTCAATCCAACAGAACATTGTATTGCTCGCACCAGTGTAAAACTATGAGGCAGTGTCCATCTGCTATTTTTTCTCATACCGGATCGGCATGAAAACAGAATCACAGCACGCTGTGTTTGGCAGCGAGTCTCACTTCACATGCACCCATACAAGTCTATGGGTGCATGTGAAACATCAGACTGCACTCGGATGTCATCTGAGAACACTGCAATCTATGCACAGACAGACTGCAGAGGAGAGTAACATGACACTCTGCTCACACTTGCAGCAGAGCCTGAGCTGAGGGTCATTAGTCTATCGCATCCAAAGTGATACGCACGTGGAACCAAGGCCTAATCCAGATAGTCACACCACAAAAATAGTTAATAACATTCCCCTCATGTCTGTTTTGCCTCAGCACTAGTGATGGCTGAGCATGCTGGCCACTGCTCGATACTCAATCAAGCATTGGGGTGCTCCGTCATGATCATTACTCAATCGAGTATACCTGGTACACAAGTGCCATGCTAGAGTCCCCACCCCACATGTTTCTTGGCAATTTTTAGCCACTAAACATGCAGGGATTTCTTACCAATCACAGCACTGCACTAGCCATGTTGGTTACTGGCATTACTGTGATTAGCTGACCACATTGCATCATCGGGTCTTTATAAGACCCGGTGACGCAACACTCGGCTAACTCTAACCTGCAACGTTAAAAATCTAATAATACTGCTGTTAGGGGAATTTAGTGTAGGGAGAGCTGCTGGAGAAGAGATAGTGTATTATAGGCATCTAGACAAGGGTTATACCCGTACAGTCCTCGTTTCTGAAACATACAGCCAAAAATCCTCTTGAAGGCTGTCTAATATATTATATTCTCTTACAATCCTTGCTGCTGCAATGTAAAAACAAAAGAACTTTTCAGGCCCACATCTATTCTATCCTAATCTCTATTAATATCACTCTTAGCTGCATACCTAAAGGATGGGGAAGTGGATGTTCTGCTTATGATGGTACATGAAGAAGCCATAGCTGTGGGCCAGGGCAAACTCTGCCTGCTGTGGGAGCACAATAAGCACACTCATCTGGACATTAAAAACAGAACAGTATGAACAGACGGTGGGATGAACGGCAGATAATGCTTCCAGTCTGTTCCCCAGAACTATCCTGTCTTTCACATGGTTAAGTCTCAGTAGCCAAGACTCTGGGCCACAAAATCCTCACCCTGATCCTCCTTCCTCCTACCATGCCAAATCCCATGAGAGAAGTGATCCCACACTGGGACATTCCAAGGACCTCTTTACATTTACATGTATTGATTCTGGCCTCTCATCCTGCATGCTTCAAAAGGGACATGTGGAGATTGTGTGCCGTGATGCTCAAATATTTCAGCAGCCTTGGTTAGAAGATGATGGTGGTACTGTCTCAAGAGGTGGATGATGAAGAGACATAGATGCCAACAAATCATGTTGTAAAGTCAACAAGCCAAGGAGGACCAGAGTGTGGAAATGGAAGATAAGGTGGTGGATGATGAAGTCACTGTCCCAACCTGGGAAGGTGGCATGCAGAGCAAGGACAGCAGTACAGAGTGGAAGGCATCCACAGCATTGCAACAGGCAGGAAGAGGCAGTGTGATGTTAGAGGGATAAGGCAGGCAACTGTTCCCCAGAGCAACCACATGTGGCAAGTTCCCAGGTGTTCCCCAGTTTGGTGCTTTGTTCGAGAAAGTGCAGATGACAAATTAATGGTCATTTGCAACCTGTGCCATTCTAAGATCAGCATTGTCCTGACTAATACCAGACTGACCACCGACAGCATGCACTTGCACGTCAACCAAGCCCCTGACTAGGTGAGCCTGTACCGCCCCCGTGCCAGCAGCAGGGCTGCTCGGATCCGGATTCGCAGTGTGGCTCGATGGATTCTACCGGACCCGGGGGTCGCGCGGACACTTCAAATAAAAAGGGACATATTTGTACGGGATTTGACGTAAACTGTCTGTGACGCCACCCACGGTGTGTGGTGAAGTGTGGCACCACCGCTGCTGTTGTGGGGTTCCCGGGGGCGATGGGATTGCAGCTGGATGTTAACCCCTCCATGGATAGGGATGATGCCCCGGGGCCCAGTGTCTCCGTGCTGGGGATGGTGACTGCAGGGATCGGCGCGCCCGGTCGGACCGGGGGATGTTAGGTTACTCACAGTTGAATAAATCACACAAGTCCAGTGGTAAACCAAGGTGCTGGTGGCCGGCCGCCTCGGTCGGGTGTACTGGTCCCACACCCGGGCTGATGATCCGTGTCATTTTCCTCTGCACTCAGTGTGTTGGACTTCCCGGTGTGAAAAACGGGAGTCCGCTCCCGGTCCTTTTGGTTGGGACCCTTGCCCGCTGACACTGACCCTTGGGATCTACCGGGCCCAGGCGGATGCCCTATCCCTCTCGGTGGGTGCTTTTTGGACTTTGGTTGAGACAGGACCTATAATCCTGCCCTCAATTGGTTAATTAGCTAGGCTGTTGGTTCCGGTCCTGGCTTCAGGGTCCAAGTACCCCCTCTGTGTACGGTTTCCGGGTCGGTTCTCCAGTGTTAGTATTGGCGGGCTCCAACCCTGTCCCGGTCCACCTCAGATCTCCGGCAGCCATCTTCCCGTCTCCTGGCAGACAGGGATCACCATCTGCCACCTAGCCAGTACCCTGGGGCTCCAACCCTGATGCCTTTCCTTTCAGACTCTGCACTTCACTGGAGCTACACTGCTCCCCTCACTTCAACTTGAACCTCCACCACACAGACTGACTCCTTTCCAACTACTGCTTTTCCCGCCCCAGGTTCTCTAGACCCCTAGGTGGGCGTTTCTCATCCACCTGGTGTGTCTGTCCTACTCTGGGGGGGTGACTTAGGTTTTAGGTTGGCTGTATGTGACCCTGTGTGGGAAGGTGTTGTGCGAGGGCCTTTCTGTGTGACACCTGGTTTTGCCAGGGCGTCACAAGCCGAACGCCTGGTTCCACAATCAGTGTCTGTGGGTGACACCACTGCTTCTTCACTGAACACAAGTGGAAATATGTAGCACCCACAGGCCCAAACAATAAACGGTCACATTCTCATACTGACTGCACTGGAAATGTTGCCTTTTAGGCTTGTGGACACTGAAACTTTCCGCAATCTCATGGTTGCGGCTGCCCCTCAGTATTCGCTCCCCAGCTGCTATTATTTCTCCCGGAGTGCCGTCCCTTTTTTACATAAGCAGGTGTCCCATAACATCACCCATGCTCTGACCATTACAGATACTGGAAAGTCCACTTAACTATGAACATGTGGAGAAGTGCTTCTGGCCAGTGACGCTACATGTCACTGACGGTACACTGGGTGAACATTGTGTAAGCAGGGACGAAGTCGGACCCTGGGACAGCACATGTACTAGCAATGCCTAAGACAGAATTCAGCAAACATGGGAATATTGATCTCACCACGCTAATGGAATAATAGCTTCACAGCAATCACTTGGGAGGGTTCGAAATTTAGCTGTCTGCACAGCTGAAACATAGTCCAAGAAAGGCTAATGAATGGCAAATCCATCCCAGTAAAATCCCAAAAGTTTATTTACAATTCCATAAAAGGTGAATCTGTAAAATATCACAAAACGTTATGCATTTCTAGCATCGAGAGCACCATTAGTCATAGGATAGAAAGAGGAAATACAGAGTAACCCTTTATACACACAAGGCCCAATCACGAAAGATATGAAGAATAACCAATGAGAAAATAGTTATGAAAAAAATAACAAAAAACAGCACAATTACAAAAAAATGAAATATATATATATACAGTACAGACCAAAAGTTTGGACACACCTTCTCATTCAAAGAGTTTTCTTTATTTTCATGACTCTAATAACTGTAGATTCACATTGAAGGCATCAAAACTATGAATTAAAACATTTGGAGGGAAATACTTAAAAAAGTGTGAAACAACTGAAAATATGTCTTATATTCTAGGTTCTTCAAAGTAGCCACCTTTTGCTTTGATTACTACTTTGCACACACTTGGCATTCTCTTGATGAGCTTCAAGTGGTAGTCACCGGAAATGGTCTTCCAACAGTCTTGAAGGAGTTCCCAGAGATGCTTAGCACTTGTTGGCCCTTTTGCCTTCACTCTGTGGTCAAGCTAACCCCAAACCATCTCGATTGGGTTCAGGTCTGGTGATTGTGGAGACCAGGTCATCTGGCGTAGCACCCCATCACTCTCCGTCTTAGTCAAATAGCCCTTACACAACCTGGAGGTGTGTTTGGGGTCATTGTCTTGTTGAAAATAAATGATGGTCTAATTAAACGCAAACCGGATGGAATAGCATGCCGCTGTAAGATGCTGTGGTACCCATGCTGGTTCAGTATGCCTTCAATTTTGAATAAATCCCCAACAGTGTCCCCAGCAAAGCACCCCCACACCATCACACCTCCTCCTCCATGCTTCATGGTGGGAACCAGGCATGTAGAGTTCATCCGTTCACCTTTTCTACAAAGACACGGTGGTTGGATCCAAAAATCTCAAATTTGGACTCATCAGACCAAAGCACAGATTTCCACTGGCCTAATGTCCAGTCCCTGTGTTCTTTAGCCCAAATAAGTCTCTTCTGCTTGTTGCCTGTCCTTAGCAGTGGTTTCCTAGCAGCTATTTTACCATGATGGCCTGCTGCACAAAGTCTCCTCTCAATAGTTGTTCTAGAGATGAGAAGGTGTGTCCAAACTTTTGGATATATATATATATATATATTACATAGAAAATATTAATAATATATTAGAAATAAATAGTTTTTGAAGATCATTCCGTCTGGATACTTGGTATTAAAGTTAAGTATCCAATATGATTCTCAACGCGCAACCAGTCTCTGCCACAAACCATCTCTGTCAGGCGGTGAAAGCTTTTCAATTGTAAAAAGCTGAAATGAGAAACATCAGCCTTGTGAACATTGACAAAGTGGTTGGAAGCACTTGAATAGTTTACATTAAGGTTAGCAATATTTTTCAAATGCTCGGAGATGCATTATTTTGTTGTGTGACGCATATAACGCAGTGAACAATGCTTGCACTCAATGCAGTACACTACGTGATGAGTGTCACAATATATAAAGGTTTTTATATTAATGTATTTACCTCCAGGTATAGGAAAATTAATTGTTTTAGTAGTGAACTAGCGATTTTGGCCATTTTAGCTGGAATTAATAGCAGACGCCATGTCACATTTGAAGATCCCCTGACATGCCAAAACAGCAGCAACCTCCCACAAGCGTACCCATTCTGTAAACTATACCTGTCAAGTAATTAATCTAGGGGAGTAGTGAACAATTTTACCCTTTGGGTAATTCACAGCATTGTATAAACATTGGGCTGTGAAAATGAAAAAAATTACTATTATTTTCCACTAAAATTTTTCTTTGACCCCAGCATTTTAATTTTCTAAAAGGATAACTGGAGAAAATGGACCATACAATTTGATACACAAATTCTCCTGACTTAGCAATACCACATATGTGCTCAAAAACTACTTTTGAGGTTCAGTGCAAAGCTCAGAAGGGAAGGAGCACAATATTTATGTTTAGATATAGCTAGAATGGTTTGCGGGTGCTATGTCAGATTGGCAGAGCCCCTGACATACCAGAAAAGCACCACCAAAGAGCCTTTGGCCTATCACCACACTCCCATACTTTGCCTCATACTTCCTCAAAACTGGGAACAACTTATCTATGGGATTTCCCACATCTAGTCCGTCCCTTAAGTAATTTGAGCCTCATCTCTGACTGTTTAAACACAGGTATCACGTACCTTCAAAGTGATATATCATATACGGTATTGCAAGCAATTATCTGTCCACACACTTGGTCCCTGTATACAATACGTACTACTGTTCGATTAACGACTATACACTCAACTAAAGGCATTCACAGAAAACCCCATGATTTATCTGAGAACCATTATCTTTCGGTGCTCCTCGTGAATTTTTTCCTATAGTAATAGACAAAAAGTCCTTGAAAAAAACCCACAGGGTTGAAACGTTGGACAATGTCAATATCTTCTATGAAAATATCGAAATAAAATATAATTTTTTTGAGCACCAATCCGCCTTCTTTCATCTATCCACTCAGTGTGCCGGAGTTATTTTTGTATATACCAGAAAAGCAGATCCCCCAGAAGTGACCCCAATTTACAAAGTACACCTCTGAATGAATTAATCTAGGGCTACATTGAGCACATTACCACTAAAATGTTGTTTTAGCCCCAGATTTTCAATTGTCACAAAGGGAGTGGAAAAATCAGGCCTCCTAATGTGTTAAATACTTTCTCCAGAATGTGGCAATACCCCATATATCACTGTACAGTTCTGTTTGGTCACACAGCACTGTGCTCAGGAGAGAAGAAGCACCATTTAACTTTTGGAGTACAGATTTTTCCAGAACAGTTTGCGGACTCCATTTACAAAACCCCTAAGTCCCAGAAAGGCACAAATCCTCTCAACTGACCACATTTCGGAAATTACACCGCCTTGGGAATTCATCTACGGGTATAGTGACAATTTCTTTCTGTGGAAAACACCCACAGAGTCAAACGTTGTGAATTTTGCAAAATTAAAAATTGCAAATAAGCCCTTCTAGTGACCAGTACATTGTAGTGCATATACATTGTGCTTAGCTCATGCTTCTGGAGACACACACCCAATAAATTAAGTGGAATCTCCTCACTAGAATAATTTCAAACATGTGGTCGTTAACTGTGGTTTAGATTCATTGCAGTGCTCAGAAAGGAGGGGTACATTTGGATTTTTTTTTACAAGGGCGCCATAGCGCTTATTCAGAGCCTTTGTGCTACAGTAACGTGGAAGCCTACTATATTTCTATCAACAGGTGACGGACCTGAGGCGACTTTTTTTTGTGGGTTGAGTTGAATGCTATTTGTTGGCAATTTAAGGTACCGAACATTTTGGATCAGTTCATATTTATCCTGTGCTCTGTGCTAACCACTTACATTAGTGTTTCCATCTCCAAAATAAGTAATTCAGGGGAAAGCCTCAACTGATCCATTCACTAATGAGGCAGCAGAGTTACTCCAGACTCCATTTGGCCTCTGTTCAGCGGTGTCCTTCTTTTCAAAGGTGAACAAAACCGCTAACCTCTGCCTCATTACAACAGCTGAAAAATTGGCTTTATTACTCTTATTTAGCCTCCTTATCTTGTGGTATAAGTGATAGGGCGGCTTATTCCTTAGGTCAATATGATTACAGTGATACCAGATTTATATAGTTTTTTGGGGGATTGTATTTAGTTTTTGTATATTTTTCTGTCTCAGTGTAAAGTGAGGGTTTGTTTTTTGCGGGATAAGTAATAATTTTTATTGGTACCATTTAGGTCCACATCATTTTTTGATTGCTTTCGATTCTGCTTTTTGTGATGCAGAATCAAGAAGAAACAGCAATTATTTTTTTTTTTATGTTGTTCACCGTGTCACAAAATTAAAGAGACAGCTTTATTCTTCAGGTCAGTATATTTGTTAATGTTTTGCCACTTTTACACCATAAAAACAACTTTCTAGAAAAAGAAAAAATGTTTTCTGCATTGCTTTTTGCTGAAAGCTATAGCTTTTTTATTTTTTTTCCTGATGGAGCTTTGTTGTTGTTTGTTTTTTGTGGGACAAGATGACATTTTCAGGTATATCAATTTTATTTACATATGAGTTTTTGATCATGTTTTATTGCATTGTTTTTTGCTGCACGTTTAAAATATTATTTTTTTTATGATGTTCACTGCAGTGGTTAACTAGTGTGGCAGTTTTATAGATCAGATTGTTACGGTGCGGAGATACTAATTTGCGTAATTTTTTGCCTTTTAATAAAAATTATGAATTTATATGAATGTATTGGTAGAATATTACTTTTTTTTAACTTTTTTCCTTAGTCTCTACAAGAAACATTAAGATGGGCTTTGCACGTTGCGACATCGCAAGCCGATGCTGCGTTGTCGAACGCGATAGTCCCCGCCCCCGCCGCAGCAGCGATATCTTGTAATTGCTGCCGTAGCGAACATTATCGCTACACCAGCTTCACACGCACATACCTGCCCTGCGACGTCGCTCTGGCCGGCGAACCACCTCCGTCCTAAGGGGGCGGGTCGTGCGGCATCACATCGTACCTGTTGCTGCTGCAAAATTATAGAAATGTCGGACCCCACACCGATCATACGATAACGACGCTTTTGCGCTCGTTAATCGTATGTAAAGGATTCACATACTACGATGTCGAGAGCGATGCTGGATGTGCGTCACTTTCGATTTGACCCCACCGACAATGCACCTGCGATGTCGCAACGTGCAAAGCCCGCCTAACTTTCATTACTCTGATTGCTGGTATAATACATTTCATGCACTAGCTCTGCACTGACACAAGCCTTTTAAGGCCACTTTACACGCTACGACATCGCTAAAGTGATCTCGCTCGGGTCATGGAATTTGTGACACACATCCGGCTGCATTAGCGATGTCGTTGCGTGTGACACCTATGAGCGATTTTGAATCGTCGCAAAAACGTTCAAAATCGCAAATCGGTGACATGCCCCCCTATTCCCAATTATCGTTGCTTCTGCAGGTACGATGTTGTTCATCGTTCCTGCGGCAGCACACATCGCTATGTGTGACACCGCGGGAACGAGGAACCTCACCTTACCTGTGGCCGCCGGCAATGTGGAAGGAAGGAGGTGGGCGGGATGTTAGGTCCCGCTCATCTCCGCCCCTCCGCTTCTATTAGATGGCCGCTTAGTGACGTCGCTGTGATGCCTAACGAACTGCCCCCTTAGAAAGGAGGCGGTTTGCCGATCACAGCGACGTCGCTAGGCAGGCAAGTAGTGTGATGGGTTTTGTGCGATTTGTGCACCATGGGCAGCGATTTGCCCATGACGCACAAACGATGGGGGTGGGTATGCACGCTAGCGATAGGTCAGGAACCCCTTCCAAACTATGACTTATTGTGCCCACTTAAACACTCTCCAGCGCTTTGTTTCCATCCATTTCTGGATGGGGTCATTGTCCTATTGGAAGACCCACGACCTAGAACACAAACCCAGCTTTCTGACACTGGACGCAACATTGGCTCCCAAAATCTTTTGGTTATATTCAGATTTCATAATGCCTTTCAGACAGTCAAGGCACCCAGTGCTAGAGGCAGCAAAACAACCCCAAAAAATCTATGATCCTCCACTATATTTCACTGAAGGTATTGTGTTCTTTTCTTTATAGGCTTCATTCTGTTTTCTGAAAATAGTAGAATGATGTGCTTATCAAAAAGCTCTATCTTTGTCCCATCTGTCCACATGACGATTTCCCAAAGTCTAGAATTTTTTATGTCTCTGTGTCAGCAGTAAGGTTCTCCTGGGTCTACTGCCATAGCGTTTTATTCTTTTCAAATATGGAACAATAGTTTGCGCTAACATTGATTGATCATTACATTCTTGAAGCAAAGTTTTTTATCTACACTTTTGAAAATGTGCCAACAATTTTGTGTGATCTATTTTTGGAGTTTTGTGTGAAATTTTGTCCAATTTGCCTCTGTTTCTCTGTTTTACCAATACACACCAAGGAAATAAACATGTGTATGACAAAATATGTAATTACAATAATTTTATTTGAGAAACACTTCATTTTCTGGAATAATTTCAAGAGTGACAACACTTTCGTCAGTGGTTACTTTAGTTAATACAACTAAACGGACTAAGTTCCAATCTTTACTGTTCTTGCCATCATTCATTTTAAGTCTCTGATATGTATTTGCAGCCTTCACCATGTTTCAGAATTTTTTTGTGTGGGAGTGTCTCTCCCTGTAATACATGATGGATGTGAGATCTGTGTGTATTCAGGGTGCAGCTGTTTTCCCTTGCTTTCATGTGTCTAATAATTTACTCCATGTACTTTTTCTTCTAGTCTATACTTTTTTCTGTCCTCTAAAATCTTTTCATCTGTCCACTGTATGTCTGTGCATAACCCTTTCCTTCTCCCTCCTGCTATCAATTAGGGCTCTTTCACACATCGGATTTTTGGTACGTGTGCTATCTGTTATTTATATAGATAGATGACAGGCAAATTGCAATCATTTTCCTTTTCTACATGTTCTTTTAGTCTTTTTTTTTCCGGACAGATTGTCAGCCAAAAAAAAAATCACGGTTCAGTATCCTTTATTTGAAAATTGTTGAAATCTTTGCTCTTCTTATTCACATGATGAGAAATTTATACTTTAACTAATTTGATGAAGTGCAATATTGTCTTAACTGCTGCTGAAATGGCTACCAAAGGATTTGTTCAGCAATGGCAATTTTACATGCAAATGCCCAACAAGACGACATTACACACTCGTTTTACAGACAATTAACTTATCTTAAATTTGGTTAAATTGACTTGAATAATATGCAAATCAATTAAATACTATCAACATGCAAACAAACCATGCAATATTATATGATTGCTATAATTTCTGCTAAATGTTCCTATTTTTTTCTACAGTTTACAAAAATATTTATTCTAAAGTCTTCATTTCCTATTCCCAACCAACAAGAAAGGATTGCCAAGCTCGTAATAACATCTTAAAGGGAACCTGTCACCAGATTTGGGGACTATAAGCTTTGGCCACCACCATTAGGCTCTTATATAAAGAATTCTAACATGCTGTATATAAGAGCCCAGGCCGCTGTGTAGAACGTAAAAATGACTTTATAATACTTACCTAAATGGTCGGTATGGTGCAGATGGGTCAGATGGGGGTGTCTCCATTCTCCGGGTGCGGCGTCTCCTCTTTCGGCGATCCTTGTCCTTCTTCTGAATCCTAGGTGCATGACGCGTCCTACATCATCCACACAGGCCGGCATTGAGGTCCTTACGCAGGCGCACTTTATAATACTTACCTAAACAGTCAGTACGTGCAGATGGGTAAGATGAGGGTGTTTCCGTTCTCTGGGTGCGATGCCTCGTCTTTCGGGCATATTTGTCCTTCTTCTTCTGAAGCCTGGGTGCATGACACATCCTATGTCATCCACACAGGCCCGCATTGAGGTTTTTACGCAGGCGCACTTTTAATACTTACCTAAATGGTCAGTATGGTGCAGATGGGTAAGAGGCGGGGTTTCCATTCTCCGGGTGTGACGCCTCCTCTTTCAGGCATATTTGTCCTTCTTCTTCTGAAGCCAGGGTGCATGACACGTCCTATGTCATCCACACAGGCCCGCATTGAGGTCTTTACGCAGGCGCACTTTGATCTGTCCTGAGCAGGTCAGATCAAACTATTATAGTGCGCATGAGAAGGACCTCAATGCCGGCCTGTGTGCATGACGTAGGACGCGTCATGCACCCAGGCTTCAAAAGAATGAGGACAAAGACGGCTGAAAGAGGAGATGCAGCACCTGGAGAATGGAGACACCCACCTGACCCATCTGCACTGCAACGACCGTTTAGGTGGGTATTATAAAGTCATTTTTATGCTCTACACAGTGGCCTGAGCTCTTATATACAGCATGTGAGAATGCTGTATATAAGAGCCCAGTGGTGGTGGCCGCAGCAGGACCTCAATAACGGCTAGTGTGCATGATATAGAACGCATCATGCACCCTTCAGAAATAGGAGGACAATGATGGCCAAAAGAGAAGACGCCGCACCCGGAGAATGGAGACACCAATGTGACCCATCTGCACTGTGCCTACATGGTCATCTAAGAGATTCTTTTTTGAGAGATGAGTTGTACTTTTGAATTGCACCATTCACTTTACCATTTGTATCATGTATTTAAAGCAGGAACAAAAATTCCAAGTGGGGTTAAATGGTGAAAATATACAACTTTTTATCATTATTTTAAAAAGAAAAATCTGAACTTTGCAAAATAAAACAAAAATTGGTTTGTGTCACCACTTTCCAAGACTCATAACTTTTTTTTATTTATCCATCTATGGAACATTATTGGGGTGTCTTTTTTTATTGTAGCATTTACAATTTTATTATATTCCCCTGGGCATTAGTTCCCCTTGCTAGATGGCCCCATTAGCATGTTAGTACGGCCCTGTGGGCTGTGCAATGAATATTCATGAGCAGAATGAATGGGCCCTGAAGCAAGTAACAGCAGCGCTGGAGACAAATGAGTATAGAAAATCATTTTATTTCAAAGGCAAGTGTTTTCTCTGGTACATGTCACATGGATCACATCAGTGTGTGGTCCGTGTGACATCAAAAATTGACTTGTCTCCGTGCGGAACACATGGACATGTTTATGCTCCATATGGACACACGGTCCTTATGACAATACTGATGTGTGTGCAGACCCATTGATTTTAATGGGTCTGCGTATGTCCATGATTCCAATACATGTAAAAAAACGGCGTCATACGTACCGGAATCACTAGTGTATGAAGGGAGCCTTACATATCTTGTTGCCTTGCATTATTTATAATGGCTTTCCAAACACACTTCCTATTATCTCATCATCATCTCTTCATTATTGGGCATATCTCTCAGGTACGGAAGGGCAGCTCACCATAATGATAAGTGAACTCTAAGGGGTGCTTCACACACAGCGAGATCGCTGCTGAGATCGCTGCTGAGTCACGTTTTTTGTGACCTCATTAGCGATCTCGCTGTGTGTGACACTGAGCAGCGATCTGGCCCCTGCTGTGAGATCGCTGCTCGTTACACACAGCCCTGGTTCGTTTTTTTATTGTTGCTCTCCCGCTGATAAGCACACATCGCTGTGTGTGACAGCGAGAGAGCAACAATCCTGAATGTGCAGGGAGCAGGAGCCGGCGTCTCACAGCCTGCGGTAAGCTGTAACTAAGGTAAACATTGGGTAACCAAGGTGGTTACCCGATATTTACCTTCGTTACCAGCCTCCGCCGCTCTCACGCTGCCCTCTGCGGCTCCTGCTCTCTGCACATGAGGCTGCAGTACACATCGGGTAATTAACCCGATGTGTACTGTAGATAGGAGAGTAAGGAGCCAGCGCTCAGTGTGCGCGGCTCCCTGCTCATGTTGCAGCACAGCTAAGCAGCGATCATAACAGCGACTTACAAGGTCGCTGTTACGTAACAGAAAATGGTGACGTAACAGCGACATCGTTGTCGCTGTCGCTTAGTGTGAACCAGCCCTAAGGGTCCATGCCAACTATTAAGATTTGTAGCAGTTTGGATGCAACATGTTTTCACTGAGTCCAAAATACTGCGTAGTACAGTACAAGCACAGTGGATGGGATTAATAGAAATCTCTTGACCACTGTGCTTCTTTTTGAAGTTCCGTAAACTGTCCTGAGGTGCGGGCTTCTAATCTGCAGCAGGGCAATTTCTCATGCGAAGATGCTTGAGTCTACTGTGCGGGATGCAGCGTACGCAGCAAATATACGATATGCTGCATCCAGAATGCCATATAACCCTGATTATGGGCACGTACCCTAAAGGGTCTTAGTTCTGAAACCAACACAAGACAACTTTCTGACATCTCTATGTGTAAAGAAGAATAAAAGAGCACATTTTCTTTTAAACTACTAAAAATGATGTAGAGCACTTTGTACATATAGTTTTTACCGATTACCCAACCATACAATAAGAAGCTTTACTTCCTTATGTAATAAATTGATTCTCCAATGTAAAACTTTAAATTCAAGCCACTATTAAATGTCTGCAGAAACAAGTTCAAAATCCCATTGACTAATAGGTTACGCTGTTCCACTTTATTGAATATCCAATGTACCTTGCTAATTAGTACTGCGCTGTAAAGTAGCAACTTGGATGTGAAATGCAACCAGTGACAGTTTCTTGATCTATTTCTTCTTATCTAAGCAAAATCATTTCCCATCTTTTGCAGTGGTCAGATATTTCATCAGTAAACTGCTAAGTATATGAACTCACAGATGTTTTTTTATTTTTCTATTCTTTACTGGGCTTCCCTTTCAGCAAAAATGCTTCTTCATAATGATATAGATGATGATTTTGTCACATCTATTAGTGGCCACAGGATAAAAAAAAAGGCTACCTTGTACAGACTTGGTATAAGCCACTCCATCTTGTAGTTTCCAGAGAATCTCCTCTGGAAACACGAGAGTCAGTGGGTGTTCTCGTCTGCTGGCCAGGTTGTCTTCAGAAAGGCGTCACGGACCAGGGCTCATCTAATGAACGATGGCACTCCTTCCCCGTGGTTAAAACACTTCTCAGACAACACAGGGTGAGGAAAGCACACAATTGTAAGACTTTATTGGTTCACCAAAAGGCAAAAACATATTGTACATTCCCAGCAAGGCACAAGATGGTACAAGCGACAGAGTCTCGCCCTTCTGCTGACTTGCCAGGGACTCAAATCTTTTGTAACTTTGGGGCTTCCAGGTCCAACTATCCAAGTCCAGCAGCACCCCGCTGTTGGAGGGCACACACTAAAAAGAGAGAGCAGCAAGCTTAGGAAGTGCACCTGTGGCGCCCCTGAGGTTTCAGTCACCACAGGGTACTCACTTAAGGTGCATTATTCATTCCGGGTAAGGAGGAGGTTATTCATCGGTGTTTATCAAATTTCCTTTCTGGTGCTTCTCTGCTGGAGTCCACACCGGGCCCTGGTGATGCAGCTGTACCTTCAGGTTGCTTATGGGCCAGGGGCTTGCAGCTCTCCTGCCCTTCGGATTCGGCTACCAGGGAAGGGTTTCACACCCTGGAAACCACAGACTCTGATGTCTAATTCTCTTCTGTGCCTCTCTGCCAATCCTGCTTTACTGGGCCAAGCTATTCCAGCTCCAGGCCCCAGTCCACAGGACAGCACTACTCTGCGTCTTCACTCTCCAACTTCCCTAACAGACTGAACACTAACTCCTCCCTCAGGTCAGGCTTGAGGAATGCTCCCTGGAACTCCAGGTTCAGAGCTCCCTCTGCTGGACTGAGGGAGAAACTGCATTGGATGTTGGTACGTACTGGCCAATGATTTCCCCAATTACCTCCAGGCTCAGCATTAACCCTTTGGAAGGGCAATGCTGTTGTGGCGACCAGGTCCTGGGGTGCCACATATACACCGAGCACATACACACATATGTATACACAAAGCACTTTCATACAGACACATGCATAAAAACAGCACATACATACAGACACATACCGTAAATACCTACCAGGAACCCATACACTGATGTCCTCATTAACCCCTTCATGATGGGGCCAATTTATTCTTTTACATTTTCTTTTTTTCCTCCACTTCTTACTAGAGCCATAACTATTATTTTTCAGTCTACATAGACATTTGAGGTCTCGGAACAAGGCGTAGTTTTGAATGACACTATTCTATATACTATATACTATAATAATAATATTTATTCATTTAAATAGCGCTATTGATTCCACAGCGCTTTATATACATTGGCAACTCTGTCCCCATTGGGGTTCACAATCTAAGCTCCCTATCTGTATGTCTTTGGAGTGTGGGAGCAAACCGGAGGAAACCCACGCTAACATGGGGAGAACATACAAACTCCTTGCAGATGTTGTCCTTGGTGGGATCTGAACCCAGGACCCCAGTGCTGCAAGACTGCAGTGCTAACCACTGAGCCACCATCCGCCCCCACACACACACACTTTCTAGAGGACTGACACCATTTCATCAATTCAGGTCTTCCAGTGATTACATAACCAGTCATATGATCATGATGTCAACAAAGATCCTGAAGTCCTGCAGAGTACAAGACCTATGGCTATATCATGGTCACATGACAATCACATGATTAAGATGTCACCAAAGGAAGCAGTCTCCACATAGGAAGCTATACTAATAATTTTGTTATCAGTGTAGCTCTTGCTGTAGACGCTGGGAACCCTAAGGCCATGTGCGCACGTTGCCTTCTGTAACTTGCAGAAATGAACGCATCCTCTGGCAGAATTTGTTATTGTCAAATTTGGTTTTGACCACAAAAACGTCGAAAATACGCATGCGTTTTTGCCGCGTTTTGACCACGTTTAACATGCATTTTCTGTGCTTAAAGTCAGATGCATTTTCAATCCAAATACACAACTAAATAAAGTTTAAACATTCAAACACTATGAAAAAAAATGAAAAAAAAAATCATGCTTTAAATCATACACAAAATAGCTAATTTTAATTTAAAGATTATTGTGATTTAATATTTATGTATAAAATAACGATAAATTATTATTTTAATCTTTTTTTGAAGTCGGGCTAGATGTGAGGGCAAAAGGAAACATCATGACCTCACTATAATGCCAAAAACGCATGCTTTTATTTTGTCAAAAAAGCATGCGTTTTGCATCAAAACTGCATGTAAAACGCTAGGAATTTGATTTAGTATGCGTTTTGAGATTTCTCATTGACTCCATTGTTAGCAAAACGCTGCCAAAATGGCAAAAATAATTGACATGTTGCTTCTTCAAACGCAGAGATTTTGACAAATTTTACGCAACTAAAATGGAGCGTTTTTAAAAGCATTCTGCACACAAGAAAGACCAAATTTCCATAGACTTTGCCTGGAAATCAAAACGCATGCAATTTTGCATTAAAACGCTGTAGCTCAAAACGCTGCGGAAACACATGAAAGAACGCAACGTGCGCATGTGCCGCCCCCATGCCTGTAGCAGCCGGGCTGCTCGGATCCGAACCCGCTGTGTGGCTCGAGGGATCCTCCGGACCCGGGGACACGCCAAATGAAAAGGGGAACATAGTTGTACGGGCTTGGCCGTAATCGGTTCGTGACGCCACCCACGGTGTGTGGTGAAGTGTGACACCACCGCTGCTGTTGCGGGATACTCGTGGGGGAGGTGTGATGGCAGCTGGATGTTAACCCCTCCGCGGGTAGGGATGGTTGCCCCAGGACCCGTTGGGTTGGTGCAAGGGATGGCGATGGTAGGGGCCTGCGCGCCCAGACGTACCAGGGGACGTTTGGTTACTCACAGTAGAATAAATCACACGAGTCTTTTGGTAAACCAGGGTGCTGGTGGCCGGCCGCCACGGCAGGTTGTACTCTGGTCCCCCACCCAGGCTGGTCGTTGCCATCTTTTCCCTCTGCACTGTTTTGTTTGTGTAGACTTCCTGGTGTGAAACGCGAGAGTCCGCTCCCAGTGTATTGTGTACTTGAGATGCCGTGTCCGCTGACGCTGACCCGTGGAATCTACCTGGCCCTGGTGGATGCCCTATCCCTCTCTCTGGGTGATTGTCTGCTTTTGGGACTTTGGTTGGGACAGGACCTAAAATCCTGCCCTCAATTGGTTAATTAGCTAAGCCGTTGGTTCCGATCCTGGCTTCAGGGTCCAAGTACCCCCTCTGTGCACGGTTTCCGGGTCGGTTCTCCGGTGTCGGTACCGGCAGGCTGCAACCCTGTCCCGGTCCACCTTGAATCTCCGGCTGCCGTCTTTCCGTCGCCTGCTGACGGAAACCACCATCTGCCACCTAGCCAATGTACCAGGGCTCCAACCCTGGCGCCAGTCAACTTGAGCTTCACCTCCGCTGGAGCTACACCTAGCCCCAGCTTGTATTCCTTTCAACTTGAACTCCAGACTTTATCTGTCATTTTTCCCGCCCCAGGCTGTCTAGACCCCTAGGTGGGCGTTCTTCATCCGCCTGATCCCGCCCACTGGTGTGCCTGTCTTGCCCTGAGGGGGGGGTGGCTTGGGTTTCAGGTCGGCTGTGAGGAAGGTGTTATGCAGGGGCCTTTTGTGTGACCACCTGGTTCTGCCAGGGCATCACACGCAAACAGCCTAAAGGTGGTGGGGCCCCTTGGCAGCTGCCCAGTTTGCCTCTCCCTATTACCATCACCCTGACCTCTGAACAAGTTAACATATCATTTATACTTGAGAGTGAACATTTAAAAAAAATGCAGAATTGGTCTTTGTTTCTGTTCTCCCAATGAAAGCTAATACATGTGAAAGGATAGGATAAAATTACATTTGTCTTTATGTCTCCAACAGGTTCTAGTGATGCAAGAGGAAACCCTTTAACACTGAAGCATACGGATCTGAGCCTAGACAGTCAATGGAACACAACTTGAGGCATTTTGAAAAGATAGTCCTGAGTGATTCAGTGGCTTCTCTTGTCCTTTGGCAAAAGCATTTGAGCTCCTGCTGACATCGGAAGCCTAAGGAAAAAGGAGGCCACAACAAGGCAGTACTAACCAAAGAGCACAAATTTGACCAAAGAAGAAGGCACAGAGCTTCTTCTTCTCAAAACTAATTCTTGTGTGAATTGGAAACCCCCAACCTGTCACCCTGGAGTCGTGGAAAAGGTGGAATGAGGGCAGAATGGTGTGGTGTGAAAAAGGGGTTCAGATCCTTCTGACTACGGTAGGAGCTTTTGCTGCATTCGGGCTCATGACAATCGCAATAGGAACAGATTACTGGCTGTATGCCAGGGCCTTCATTTGCAATACCACAAATATATCAAGTGAAGAAACGCCACAGAAAGATAAAAAAGACCCGGGAGGGTTGACGCATTCTGGCCTCTGGAGAATTTGCTGTTTGGAAGGTAGAATTGTTTGTTATCTTTTTCGTGTGTTGTGTATCTTCTATTAATACAATAGGGTTGTTTTAGATTTTGTTGCATTATATCTCCCCTAATAATACTTATAGCCAATTTAAATATATAAATGTGTATATATATATATATATATATATATATATATATATATATATTACAGACCAAAAGTTTGAAGTTTGGACACACCTTCTCATTCAAAGAGTTTTCTTTATCTTCATGGCTCTAAAAATTGTAGATTCACATTGAAGACATCAAAACTATGAATGAAAACATGTGAAATGAAATACTTAAAAACGTGTGAAACAACTGAAAATATGTCTTATATTCTAAGTTCTTCAAAGTAGCCACCTTTTGCTTTGATTACTGCTTTGCACACTCTTGGCATTCTCTTGATGAGTTTCAAGAGGTAGTCACCAGAAATGGTTTTCCAACAGTCTTAAATGAGTTCCCAGAAATGCTTAGCACTTGTTGGCCCTTTTGCCTTCACTCTGTGGTCTAGCTCACCCCAAACCATCTCGATTGGGTTCAGGTCTGGTGACTGTGGAGGCCAGGTCATCAGGCGTAGCACCCCATCACTCTCCTTCTTAGTCAAATAGCCCTTACACAGCCTGGAGGTGTGTTTGGGGTCATTGTCCTGTTGAAAAATAAATGATGGTCTAACTAAACGCAAACCGGATGGAATAGCATGCCGCTGCAAGATGCTGCGGTAGCCATGCTGGTTCAGTATGCCTTCAATTTTGAATAAATCCCCAACAGTGTCACCAGAAAAGCACCATCACACCTCCTCCTCCATGCTTCACGGTGGGAAACAGGCATGTAGAGTCCTTCTGCTCACCTTTTCTATAAAGACACGGTTGTTGAATTCAAAGATCTCAAATTTGGACTCATCAGACCAAAGCACAGATTTCTACTGGTCTAATGTCCATTCCCTGTGTTCTTTAGCCCAAACAAGTCTCTTCTGCTTGTTGCTTGTCCTTAGCAGTGGTTTCCTAGCAGCTATTTTACCATGAAGGCCTGCTGCACAGAGTCTCCTCTTAACAGTTGTTCTAGAGATGAGAAGGTGTGTCCAAACGTTTGGTCTGTACTGTGTGTGTATATATATATATATATATATATATATATATATATATATATATAAAATTCTATGCAGGTAAAATATATCTCTACACTGTGTTAGCCAGCAGAGATAACACATTGTTTAAAAGAACTGAAGTCCTCAGTGGTTGATACCTTTTAATGGCTAACTGAAAAGATGATAATAATAACAAGCTTTCAATACTACGCAGGTCTCTTCTTCAGGCTCAATGTAACACAAAATCTGAAGAGTCACATATTTATACACAACAGGACATAGAATGGGGCAGTAAATAAAACAAGTTAGGCTAGTTTCACACTTGCGTTGAACGGTATCCGTTGCATTGCGTTGTGTAACGGATGCAACGGATGTGTTGCATATAGTGGAACAACGGATGCAACAGATGCTGCAAAACAACGCAATTTGTTTTGATTTTTTTTTTTTTTACAGTTTTACCAGCGGCAGACTATTGTGAACGATCTGCTGATCGCTCCCTGCAGCCGGCCGCCGGGTGATCAGCTGATCGCTCCCTGCAGCCTGCCGCCGGGTGAACAGCTGATCGCTCCCTGCAGCCGGGTGATCAGCTGATCGCTCCCTGCAGCCGGCCGCCGGGTGATCAGCTGATTGCTCCCTGCAGCCGGGCGCCGGGTGATCAGCTGATCCCTCCCTGCAGCTGACCGCCGGGTGATCAGCTGAGCGCTGTCACTTGCCGGCCACCGGGTGATCAGCTGATCGCTCCCGGCCGCCAGGTGATCAGCTGATCGCTCCCTGCAGCCGGCCGCCGGGTGATCAGCTGATCGCTCCCGGCCGCCGGGTGATCAGCTGAGTGCTGTCACTTGCCGGCCGTCGGGTGATCAGCTGATCGCTCCCTGCAGCCGACCGCCGGGTGATCAGCTGCACGCTGTCACTTGCCGGCGGCCGGGCATGCCAGCGGGCGGGCGCTCAGCTGAGCACTGTCACTTGCCAGCGCCCTGGCATGCCGGCGGGCGGGCGCTCAGCTGAGAGCTGTGACATGCCGGCGGTCGTTTGCCGGCCGCCGGGCGCTCAGTTGAACGTTCGGCCACCGCGAGCCAAAATAAAGTTTGATTTAAAAAAAAAAAGAGCATGCGCAGTGAAATCCAGAGGATTCCGCTGCTCAAAACAATGTTACATGCTGCGTTTCTCCCGATGGACGGAAGCAACGGAGCGTCGCCCAGCGGAAGCAACGCAGGTCCTTTTGGTACAATCCGTCAACCATGCAAGTCTATGGAAAACAGCGGAATCCGTTAACGGATTCCACTGTTTTCCAAAAGGGCGGATTGTAATGGAAGGAAAACAACGCAAGTGTGAAAGTACCCTTATGTGAAGCAGAACTATCACTATGGCAAGGGGACAAACTAGAGATAAAAATTTGTTTAAAAGAACTGAAGTCATCAGTGGTTGATACCTTAATCAGAGGACAATAAAACTTTCACATTGAACTGCTGCAATATTTATGGCCGCAACAGTTTGCCCCCTTGCCATAGTGATAGTTCTGCTTCACATAACTTGTTTTTTTACTGCCCCATTCTATGTCCTGTTGTGTATAAATATGTGACTCTTCAGATTTTGTGTTATACCATGCCTGAAGAAGAGACCTGCTTAGTCTCGATAGCTTGCTATTATTACCATCTTTTCAGTTAGCCATTAAAAGGTATCAACCACTGAGGACTTCAGTTCTTTTAAACAATTTATAATTCTATGAACAATCACTGTTTTTGATAATTTTTCCTTATGGATGTGATTAAAATGAAAACAGCTTTTAGTGACTTTTAAATGGGTATTCTAGTGAAAGCATTTATCACCTATTCAATAGATTCATGCCATTTGGCACAATGGGGTATTTTTATCAATCAAAATAGAATGTCAGTGCACATGCTTAACCACCCAACCATTCATTGTCTATGAGGCTATGAAGTGCTGCTCTCGGTCACTGCAGGTCTCAGCATTTAGACTCCAGTTAATTAATAAGTTCTCTTGTATGTAAAGATGACACCTTGTTTTCACTTAAGAACCCCTTTAACTTTATTGGATTATTATTATTTTGCTGGTTTTCTGTGTTCTAGTTAATACATACAGGTAAGGCAGGTTTCACACTACAATTTTTTAACTGTAGGTAAAATACCACAAACCACATTTGACAGGATCCTGTGTTTTCAAAGTGGTACATTATTGAGTATAGTGGTGCACTCCGAAAATTCCCTTTTCCGTGTTTTCAAAGTGCAATGCATGCAACCGCAATTGTTTTTTTACCAGATCCTGGATGCAGCAGGACACAGAATTTATCGGCCGGCACTGGAGTCAACTGATCGGGAGTCAGCTGAACTCGTGATCTCACAGCCCGCACACGCTGCGATGGATGCAGGTTAACAGCATTCACTGCCTGCTGCAGATCTAGTGAGCGGGCTGTGTGGTCAGGACTACAGCTGAGTTCAGATCAGCTGACTCTAGTGTAGGCCGATTATTGTTCTGTGTCCTGCTGCATCCATTGCAGCGTGTGCGGGCTGTGAGGTCAGCTGAGTTCAGATCAGCCGACTCCAGTGCCGGCCGAGCTCACAGCCTGCACACGCTGAGATGGATGCAGGGGGACCCAGAACAAGCAATCGTCCGACACTGGAGTCAGCTGATCTGATTAGATGTTATGCTGGCTGTGTGTTCAGGAGTAGGGATGAGTGAGCAGTAAAATGCTCGGGTGCTCGATGAGCGAAGCCCATGTTGATTTTTTTTTTAAATTCATTAAAAAAAACAAAACCCAAACACATAACTCTAACCATAGGGTTAGGGGTAAAAAAAATGCATGGGCTCCCGCTGCATTTTCTATTGCTAAGGGTAACCCAAGTAGCTACTGGCTGCTAACCCCCACTGCTTGGTGTTACCTTCACTGGTAATGGAAAATCCAGGGAAGCCCTTTTTTTAAAGTTTGTAGCCCAAAAACTATAAAAAAAGTGACGTCAGCTTCGCCATATTTTTGTTTGCTTGCCAGGTAGCAACCCCCAGCTCCCAACCCCCAGCTGCCTATTTGTACCCGGCTGGGAACCAAAAATGTAGGGAGACCCTTTTTTTTAATTATTTCATGAATTTCATGAAATAATTAAAAAAAAAAGCTACATGGGCTTCGTCCAATTTTCTTGTCTAGCCAGGTACAACTAGGTAGCTGGGGATTGGAATCCACAGCGCAGGGTGGCCCAAGCTTTCTGACCCCCCCTCGCTGCGAATTTCAGTCTGCAGCCACCCCAGAAAATGGCGCTTTCATAGAAGCGCCATGTTCTGGCACTGTATCCGACTCTTCCAGTGGCCCTGGTGATGGGTGGCATGTTGGGTAATAAGGGGTTAATACCAGCTTTGTTTTACCAGCTGATCTAAAACTCGAGATTCTTAATGTCAGTCCAAGTTTCACCCGGCCATTAAGAATCTCCAATAAAGGGTTAAAAAAAAGACACCACACAGAGAAAAAATACTTTAATAGAAATAAATACACAGACACACTTAGGGACTCCATCTTTATTACTCCCTCTCACCCCTCCACGATCCTGGTCTTCTGTCTTCTGTCCGAGAGAGAGAGATTTCTGTACTGACCATGCCAGGCTGCTTTTTGGGCATGCTCAGTACAGACAACAGGATCCTGTGTCTATGAGGATACGGCGACTTGCGGTGCAGACTGCAGAAGGATCCGGCGCCCATCCCATTGAAAGACATTGCAGGTACCGCTGCAATCTAACGGATCCATTGACATGCAGTTTTTTATCCGAGGACAAAAACACTCCAAGTAGCATTTTTGAAAAAAGGTAAAATACCGCAAAGCAACCGATCCAGTGTGTGCCGCACGCAACCACATGTGATCGCATGTTGCTGCGATTCCATTGAAAGTGCATTGAAATGATCACTCAATTGTAATAGATTCGGCTTCATGGCAAAAAATCCATTCGTGCCGCAGTTAACAAAACATAGTGTGAAACCAGCCTAAATTAAATAATACAATTGATTTATAGCAAACTCTTCCTACCTCCCCACAACAGTAATTGACAGGCTACTAAGTATTAGTCACCATTTAAGGGAATCTGTCAACAGGCTTTTGTTATGTAAGCTGATGACAGGATGCTGTAAGAGTTAAAAAACAAAAAGCAACTATGCATCTCTTATCAGTGTGTGTGCAATTATGTACATAAACAAAAGGGCTTATTGCCTTGTGATTACCTTTACAGGATGTGCAATTTATGTGCACACCAGTATGATATGCCCCCCTCTCAGTCAATGTACAATTTCTATTTAGAGCTTGGTGTGGGCAGGACAGCTCTATCAGCCCTGCTATGTTCCTGAATCTAAATTCTTTGATTGTGTCAGAATGGTTTCAGCCCGTAATCTATGTGATATACTATTGGATTCAGAATCTCCTTGCCTACAGTATGTTGCTGTTAGATGAGGTAACAAAAAGCTGCAGACAGATTCCCTATAAGTGAGGCAGAGAGAGGTGGGAAAATACTCTCCATATACTATGATCATTCCTATTAGCCAAATGGTGCAGTATTTTTATGTGCCAGTTGAGTTAATAGTAAAGCAGATATATCTCTTTAGTATATTGCTCTTACTTAAAGGATATTCTCAAGTTATTAAATTGGTTTTGTTACACAGCATGGTAACAAGAAAGTTTGCAACTGACTTGCTTTTTTATCTGCTGTCATTTTCCTGCAATGAGAGCTTTTATCTTTCATAGTGTAATGCAGTGCCCAGACCCTGGATCATGGTGCACAGTAGTTACCTTCCTGTAGAGAGGTTAACTTCCAATATTTCAGCTACCTCTCTCCAACCCATTGATGTTTATAGAGCAGTTAGTTGATCACCACCCTGCATCTCCCTCACAGCTCCTGACGAGCTGCTATTATAAATCTTGCAAAATCCCCATTGCCTGTTTTCCGAGCAGATCTCATAATCACGGCTGTTATTGTGATGATCCGTGTGATTCCTCAATTGTCTTATTATCTCAATCTGTAATTACAGTGATATCAGTATAGTCTGAGAACAAACCACTGTTATCTGACTGTTATAGTTCTGCTAATATTACAGCTCTGCTGCTCAACAGAACTATGACTCCAGCAGGAGTGCCCACCCTGCCAGAAACCTGGAAGTAGGGAGAATGGAAAGTTGTGTGCTGCTCAAGAGACAATTAGAGAATAAACATTTATGTTAGCATATTAAGTTAATTATCACTTTAAATAACCACATTTTTACATATTTACTTTTGTAGTTTCATGATGCTTGTACCCACCAGTCTCTTATTCTATTCTCAAAGAGATTTTGCCCGATCATATAATATTGATGATGTGCACTAACGATATCATCAATATCAGATCAGTAAGAGTTAGAGATCCGACAGCCTTAAGCTGGGTTTACACGCTGCAACATCGCAAAGGACATCGCTGTAACGTCACTGGTTTGGTGACGCAATAGCGACCTCCCTAAGTCTCTGCTAAGTCTCTGGTGAGCGTTCAAACAGGCAAACCTGGCCAACAACTCAACAGTGATCCGGACCTGCAGAGCGACCTAGCTGGTTGTTGGGGACGTTGATAAGCAGCCTTTTGAAAGGGAAGTTGCTAACAAAGTCGCTGAAAAGGCTTCACACACTGAAACTTCATGCTGCACAGCGGGAAACAAAGGACCTAGGAATGGTCCTGAACGATTTGTAACGATTACAACTTCACAGCAGGGGCCAGGTCGCTGATAGGATTCACACACTGCAACATCGCAAACAACATCGCTATTGCGTCACAAAACCGGTGACGTTACAGCGATGTCGTTTGAGATGTTGCAGTGTGTAAACCCAGCTTTACTTGACCAGCTGAGGGAGGATTCTCCGGTCGTGATGTCTGTGTAACCAAACCCCCTTATCCTCTAAAAATAAACACACGGACTGCATGCGACTTGGTTCAAATGGCCACAGCAGCCTTTTTATTGCCTATTGTTTCACAGACTAGTACCTTAGGGACGCCGTCCAACGGGCGACCCAAAACAACCACATAACGGTAACAATAGACAATAACATTTACAATACCCCCCGGGGTAGGCCCAGTCCACTAACTACTACTCCCCCTGTCCCCGGCCGCAACACACCGACCCAGAGACGAGGTGCCAATCACCCACGGATTGACCCCCACACTTTGGCAGAACCCCGTGCCTGCCACATCCCGGAAACCGAGAGCCACCATACCAAGACAATGACTCCCGGTCCAGCCACCAATCACTTCCAAACCTCTGGACCAGACCTACCCCCACCGCTACTGTGACAAAAGGTATCCCAACTACCCAAAAACACATCTCCCACATGACAACACAAAGGGAGGGTGGGCGGGGATCGTTCGGCGTCCGGAAACAGAAGAGGAGGTAACTCCTTCCTCTCCCAGACTAACCCTTTCCCTGCTCCTCCTCTTCCTCCCCGGCTAAAACCATCCCCCAAAGCCATATTAGGCATATACCACTGTCCCTATTAACCCATCACTCCCTACCTCCCCCTTGGTCATGTCGCCCCTCCCCCCAAGTGGGTCCGTGGCTTTCTGATCAACCTTACTGATTAGCTATTATTAGCTTTGGGAGTGGATGTAAACATTGAACAGAAGTGAACAGTGCAGCTCCGGAGATTCAATATACAGCTAAAATCTGCAATTCAGCTCCAATTCTCTTAAATGGGAGTTGATGTACATCACATGTGTAGCGAACAAGCTCATAAGCTCAGCACTGGTATAGCACAGCTGGCACCTGCCTCTAACAGCAACAATTGGGGGTTATATGACACTATAGATGGCATTTAAATGCTGTGATCTTGATCCTCAAGGTCCAGCCAGGACAATGGAAACAATGGCAGCTAAGGCATACACTACCATCTTGGTACAACTACAATGGACAATCACAGATTTTGCTTCATAGAAGTTTAAATGTCTGCCCGTTTTCAAATCCAAAAATTAAAAAACAGGCATATTTGTCACTACTATGTCCATAACATTCAGATCTATCAAAATATAACATTATTTAACGTGTACAAAAAATGTCATAAAGAAAAAAATATAAACTGCAAATATTGCAGTTTTTTTAGTAACTGATCGGAAGAATCATGCTGCCTGGCCATTTTTACTCCTCACTCAGGGCCAGCATTAGGCTACGGCAAACTGGGCAACTGCTCAGGGCCTCCACCCCCTTGGGGGCTCACAACATCTACAGCAGGATCTACACTGATTATAATCAGTGTAGCTTCCAATGTGGAGACTGTTTGAAGACCTTTGATGACACTACAATCAAGTGATTGGTCATGTATCTGTGATGCCACCACAGGTCTTGTACTCTGTGGGACTTCAGGACCCCTTGGTAATATCACGATCATGTGATTTGTCATGTCACCATGATGTCACCATCGGATGGTAAGTTCTCTAGACTGTGTGTGTCTAAAATGTATGGTCTTCTGCCGGTATGTATATATATATATATATATGTATATATATATATATATATATATATATATATATATACAGTACAGACCAAATGTTTGGACACACCTTCTCATTCAAAGAGTTTTCTTTATTTTCATGACTCTGAAAATTGTAGATTCACATTGACGGCATCAAAACTATGAATTAACACATGTGGAATGAAATACTTAACAAAAAAGTGTGAAACAACTGAAAATATGTCTTATATTCTAGGTTCTTCACAGTATCCACCTTTTGATAACTGCTTTGCACACTCTTGGCATTCTCTTGATGAGCTTCAAGAGGTAGTCACCGGAAATGGTTTTCACTTCACAGGTGTGTCCTGTCAGGTTTAAATAAGTGGGATTTCTTACCTTATAAATGGGGTTGGGACCATCAGTTGTGTTGTGCAGAAGTCTAGTGGATACACAGCTGATAGTCCTACTGAATAGACTATTAGAATTTGCATTATGGCAAGAAAAAAGCAGCTAAGTAAAGAAAAATGAGTGGCGATCATTACTTTAAGAAATGAAGGTCATTCAGTCCGAAAAATTGGGAAAACTTTGAAAGTGTCCCCAAATGCAGTGGCAAAAACCATCAAACGCTACAAAGAAATTGGCTCACATGAGGACTGCCCCAGGAAAAAAAGACTAAGAGTTACCTCTGCGGTGGAGGATAAGTTTATCCGAGTCACCAGCCTCAGAAATCGCAGGTTAACAGCAGCTCAGATTAGAGACACAGAGTTCTAGCAGCAGACACATCTCTAGAACAACTGTTAAGAGGAGACTTTGTGCAGCAGGCCTTCATGGTAAATTAACTGCTAGGAAACCACTGCTAAGGACAGGCAACAAGGAGAAGAGACTTGTTTGGGCTAAAGAACACAAGGAATGGACATTAGACCAGTGGAAATCTGTACTTTGGTCTGATGAGTCCAAATTTGAGATCTTTGGATCCAACCACCGTGTTATTGTGCGACGCAGAAAAGGTGAACGGATGGACTCTACATGCCTGGTTCCCACTGTGAAGCATGGAGGAGGAGGTGTGATGGTGTGGGGGTGCTTTGCTGGTGACACTGTTAGGGATTTATTCAAAATTGAAGGCATACTGAACCAACATGGCTACCACAGCATCTTGCAGCGGCATGCTATTCCATCCGGTTTGCGTTTAGTTGGACCATCATTTATTTTTCAACAGGACAATGACCCCAAACACACCTCTGGGCTGTGTAAGGGCTATTTGACTAAGAAGGAGAGTGATGGGGTGCTACATCAGATGACCTGGCCTCCACAGTGACCAGACCTGAACTAATCGAGGTGGTTTAGGGTGAGCTGGACCACAGAGTGAAGGCAAAAGGTCCAACAAGTGCTAAGCAGCTCTGGGAACTCCTTCAAGACTGTTGGAAGACCATTTCTGGTGACTGCCTCTTGAAGCTCATCAAGAGAATGCCAAGAGTGTGTAATCAAAGCAAAAGGTGGCTACTTTGAAGAACCTAGAATATAAGACATATTTTCAGTTGTTTCACACTTTTTTGATAAGTATTTCATTCCACATGTGTTCATTCATATTTTTTATGCCTTCAATGTGAATCTACAATTTTCAGAGTCATGAACATAAAGAAAACTCTTTGAATGAGAAGGTGTGTCCAAACGTTTGGTCTGTACTGTATATATATATATATATATATATATATATATATATATATATATATATATATATATATATATATATACATATATATATACATATATATATATATATATATATATATATATATATACATATATATATATATATATACATATATATATATATATATATATATATATATATATATATATATATACAGTTAGGTCTAGAAATATTTGGACAGTGACACAATTTTCGCGAGTTGGGCTCTGCATTCCACCACATTGGATTTGAAATGAAACCTCTACAACAGAATTCAAGTGCAGATTGTAACGTTTAATTTGAAGGTTTGAACAAAAATATCTGATAGAAATTGTAGGAATTGTACACATTTCTTTACAAACACTCCACATTTTAGGAGGTCAAAAGTAATTGGACAAATAAACCAAACCCAAACAAAATATTTTTATTTTCAATATTTTGTTGCGAATCCTTTGGAGGCAATCACTGCCTTAAGTCTGGAACCCATGGACATCACCAAACGCTGGGTTTCCTCCTTCTTAATGCTTTGCCAGGCCTTTACATCCGCAGCCTTCAGGTCTTGCTTGTTTGTGGGTCTTTCCGTCTTAAGTCTGGATTTGAGCAAGTGAAATGCATGCTCAATTGGGTTAAGATCTGGTGATTGACTTGGCCATTGCAGAATGTTCCACTTTTTTGCACTCATGAACTCCTGGGTAGCTTTGGCTGTATGCTTGGGGTCATTGTCCATCTGTACTATCAAGCGCCGTCCGATCAACTTTGCGGCATTTGGCTGAATCTGGGCTGAAAGTATATCCCGGTACACTTCAGAATTCATCCGGCTACTCTTGTCTGCTGTTATGTCATCAATAAACACAAGTGACCCAGTGCCATTGAAAGCCATGCATGCCCATGCCATCACGTTGCCTCCACCATGTTTTACAGAGGATGTGGTGTGCCTTGGATCATGTGCCGTTCCCTTTCTTCTCCAAACTTTTTTCTTCCCATCATTCTGGTACAGGTTGATCTTTGTCTCATCTGTCCATAGAATACTTTTCCAGAAAAGAGCTGGCTTCATGAGGTGTTTTTCAGCAAATTTAACTCTGGCCTGTCTATTTTTGGAATTGATGAATGGTTTGCATCTAGATGTGAACCCTTTGTATTTACTTTCATGGAGTCTTCTCTTTACTGTTGACTTAGAGACAGATACACCTACTTCACTGAGAGTGTTCTGGACTTCAGTTGATGTTGTGAACGGGTTCTTCTTCACCAAAGAAAGTATTCGGCGATCATCCACCACTGTTGTCATCCGTGGACGCCCAGGCCTTTTTGAGTTCCCAAGCTCACCAGTCAATTCCTTTTTTCTCAGAATGTACCCGACTGTTGATTTTGCTACTCCAAGCATGTCTGCTATCTCTCTGATGGATTTTTTTCTTTTTTTTCAGCCTCAGGATGTTCTGCTTCACCTCAATTGAGAGTTCCTTAGACCGCATGTTGTCTGGTCACAGCAACAGCTTCCAAATGCAAAACTACACACCTGTAATCAACCCCAGACCTTTTAACTACTTCATTGATTACAGGTTAACGAGGGAGACGCCTTCAGAGTTAATTGCAGCCCTTAGAGTCCCTTGTCCAATTACTTTTGGTCCCTTGAAAAAGAGGAGGCTATGCATTACAGAGCTATGATTCCTAAACCCTTTCTCCGATTTGGATGTGAAAACTCTCATATTGCAGCTGGGAGTGTGCACTTTCAGCCCATATTATATATATAATTGTATTTCTGAACATGTTTTTGTAAACAGCTAAAATAACAAAACTTGTGTCACTGTCCAAATATTTCTGGACCCAACTGTATATATATATATATATATATATATATATATATATATATACTCACACTGGAGATCAAAATTAGAGAATAATGTATGATCACTTGCGCAGAGAAAGATTATAAGTAAATTTTCTGATGGTAACAGCAGTCATCAATCAGTAGGAAGTGTACAGGCCTTTGCCTTGAATGACTTCAGCACATTTTGCGGCCACAGGACATCACTAGTGTCTCACACTGCTCTGGTTTGACTTTGGTCCACTCTTCTTCCAATCTCTTCCACAGTTCTTTGACTGTTGTGGGTTTCTTGGCCATAACTTTGCCACCAAGCATTTTCCAGAGATTTTCTACTGTGTTTAGATCAGGACTCTGGGCTGTGGCCATTTCATTATATCATTATTAAATGGAAAGTTAAGGGAACATCTTTCTAAAAGTGCACAGAAAAGGGAAAATATAATGATATCAATATATCGATATCACCTCTATCTGAAGCATACACATTACCCTGGAAGCTGAATCTATTACTGGTTACCATGCTGGTAGCTGACTCCTCTAAGATTACTACTGAGAAGATCATGGCGACTAGCCCATAGAATAGGGCAATAACATCAACCTCCTGATGAACCAAAGAGAAGGGAAAACGCGTTGAGGTTTTCCTTGTCCATGAGAGGCTCCAGATTTACATTTCATCTCTATCACCTGCTTGGAAAGTGAGGAGTACCCTTAAATTGCACCTACCCTTTATCTGCCAATCATAGTAATATTTTTGTTAGCACAGTGCACTTTATTATATCACTACAGCACTTTAGTAGGCACTGCATTTTTTTCTGGCAGGGTTATACAGGGATTGGTAGGGCACGTCTACGGTGAGCAGGGGCACCCTTATGTCAATTAGGATGCTGACCTCTGTTGACAGGTAGGGCACAGGAGGCAGTGACAGCATTATCTTCTTCCCTTTCTGTGCACTTTTAGAAAGATGTTCACTTAACTTTACACTTGTTTGGGATTTTCTAATAATAATAATAATAATAATAATAATATAATAAAAAATATTTTTAAGGGTAATTTTGCTTTATGATATAACTGTTTAATGCCCTGTGGAAATTAAGAAAAGTCTTGAACTGGTAATTTCATTGTTTCAATGTTTTCTGTTTAAAGGAATGGCTTTACCCATTTTGCTGTGTGACAGGGGACATTGTCCTACATGAATATTGCTGGCTGATTGAGTGATGAACACAAGTAAGGAACCACGTGTTGTTGAAGGTTAGGATCAACACTTGCATTCACTCTGCCATGTAGCTGTATGAGAGGTCCAACTCCTGCTGCAGAAAATATTCCCCAAACCATGACTCTTCCTCCACCGCCTTTCACTGACTTCTTGACACACTTTGGGTTCAGTCTTCCCCAGTTTGTCGATGAACATAATGTTTCCCATCAGACCCAAATAAATTAAACTTGCTCTTATCACTAAATTAAACTGTGGGCACTTCTCTTCTGTCTACACAACATGCTCCTCACTAAAGGTGAGTCTAGCCTTTTGATTCTTTCTGCTAATGAGAGGTTTGGTCACTGCAGAGTGGGCTTTCAGTCCAAATGCTCTTAAACATCGTGATACTGTATCATGAGACAGATCCTTAACCTATTCAATGCTAAACTGGCGAGCAATTCCAGCTGCAGTGTTGAAACGTTTACCTATGGGATTCTCCGCATTATCCTCTACTCTCTTGCATTTGTCTTTCAAGGATAACCAGCCTTCTTGGGGGACTGAAAAAAAATTGTGATGTTGTAAAGATGCAATATTCTCGAAATCACAGACTTGGAATGACCAACATCTATTGCTTTGGCTGACAGGCTCACCCCTTTGGCCTTCATCTGGACAACCTGCTGCTGGAGGATTTCAGTCATTTTGGAACAGCATAGCAATTTTGCAAAGTCATCGCAAACTGGAAAGATAGGCTGCCAGTTACATAGGGTTTGTCAGTTAAAGGAGTTATCCGACATACACTCCAAAAAAAATTGTAAGCTAATCTGTGCTGTATTGTCATATAAATCACCCCTACATTGTTATTTTTAGTTTTCTAACTTTTGTTCCTCTTGAATTCACCCTTTATTCTCTGCAGCACCTTGTTTACATTCAGCTCCAACAAACATGACAATTTCCTGTATTCTTGGTTGCCAAACCTCAGTCAGAGCTGGCACCACCCAGCCTCAGTGTCCAGAAACGCCCCCTGCCCGGCCTCAGTGTCCAGAAACGCCCCCTGCCCGGCCTCAGTGTCCAGAAACGCCCCCTGCCCGGCCTCAGTGTCCAGAAACGCCCCCTGCCTTCCCTCTGCACATTCAATGGCTGTCAGTATTCTGCCCAGCACCTGACCTCTCAGCATGTGACAGAGCAGAGATCCAGCTTCTCTCATCTGTGACACAGCAATTAGCTCACATCCCATCAACAATGGTAACAGAAAGAGTTGTTACATGTTCCTCACCCCTTAGGCTGCTTTCACACCTCCGGTTTTTGCTCTGCGACACAATACGGCGTTCTGCAGAAAAACCGCAACCGTTTTTTTTTACGCCGGTTGTGGTTTTTTTTGCATAGACTTACATTAGTGCCGTATTGTGACGCAGAGGCTTGCGTTCGGTCCAGTTTTTGCCGCATGCAGCAGATTTAGCCCGTGCCGCGGCCGGATAGAACGTTCCCTGCAACGTTCTTTGCTCCGGCAATAAAAACCGCATCGCGCCGCATCCGGCCTCTGCGGCGCATTTTTCAATGCATGCCTATGGACGCCGGATGCAGCGTGATGCGGAAAAAAACGCATCCGGTCGCCGCATGCGTTTTTTTCTACTGCGCATGCTCAGTAGCGTGCCGCAACCGGAAAAAAACGGACGGGCCGCATGTAAAAACTTATGCAAAGGATGCGGTGTTTTCGCCGCATCCGTTGCATAGGTTTCACAGCCGGATTGAGCCGCAGTGCTCAAACCGGATGTGTGAAAGTAGCCTTATAGATAAATGAATACAGTGTAAGGCAGACTATATATAGCACCCAATGTGAGTCTATAGTAGATATATACGCCATGTATGTATGGTACATGTGTGTGTGTGTGCGTGGTTTGTGTCATATAGTTATGTGTATACATATATATATATATATATATATATATATATATATGTGTGTAGCCCCGCAAACGCTGTGTCGGTGCATTACCTTCAGGGACTCCACTCGGCTTGATCCTGTCACCGGTAGGAGATCTTCTATTTGTCGTGACGCCACTCTCAGAATTGCGGTCAGTGGGGACCGCCACTGCAGATTAAGGGATGCCTGGGGCTGATGGTGGGTGCAGTCGGTTGTAATAGCCTCCTGAGAGTGAGGCAAGCCCCAGGGCCCTGTGTAGGTGTGTAGAACCACAAGGCGCAGAATAACTCCACACAAACAGAATGTCTTTCAGGGGTTTTACTCACGGAAGGTGGCAGAGTGAGTAACCCGGGCGTAGCTGGGATGAACCAGGCTGGAACCAGGTGTCCTTCAGGCTGACTGATGAGGGTGACTACCGACTCGCCTTCCTTAGCCCTTGGTGGTTTGGGGTAACCCCGACTTTTAGTCCCTATGGGGGTCACCCAGGGAAGTTGCTGAAGCCTCTCTCCCCTTCGTTTTGGCCCGTTTGCTTGTAGCCTGGACCAGGACACTCCGGCTGCTTGCCTCCTGTGAACTATGGGCCCTAACTGTGGCTACGTGGCTGCGGACTCTGTAGTGTTGTGGTGTGGGCTTTGAGGGCCCCACACCGGCAGGTTTAGCAAGGAAAGGTGGATCTATCCCCGCTCCGGGATCTGCCGCCCGTTTGGGCCTGGTTCTCCCTAGCAGTCTCCTTACTTCCCACTCCGTTGCTCTCTCTTTAGCTGAAGATGGATTTCGGGTAGCACTCCTAGGTGACCGTTCTCCCCCGTCGGTAGCCACTGCGCGGACGCTGTCAGACTGCAACAGCCCCAGGGGTCTGCTCCTGCTCTCCCCTGAACTGCACACTGAACCGGCTCACTTGAGGGACCTGCACTGCTGCTCCTGTCAGAGCTCCACTTCCATGCTCCTCACCCCTCCACACTCTGCTTCAGACTCCTCTCCTCCTTCTCCCTCTTGTGCCTGCCTACGCCACCTAGCAACCAGACTCTCTTACCACACCCCTTGAGTGGAGATGGAGGCTTTTGGCCCCCTCCACTATTCCAGTGGAGGTGAAGGCTTTGCCCCCTCCTGGGATCCCCAGGGGTCCTCTCAAAGGTACATGTGTGAGACCTGATCACTATGCGCCTGTGTAGTCACACCTCGGTCAGCCTTCTGGATTACCTGTGTTGTACTGTCCCCAGCATGGGTGCAGTACTCAGTGGTGCCTGACCAGGTCAGGGGCGCCACATTCCCCCTTAGTTATCACCAGCACGTCCTCGGGCTGCAAGACAACATTTTAAAATGCATGCATAAAACGTTAAAACATGTAAAAGATTTTAAAACCACCAGGTACCATACATCACCACCCTCCACCCACAAGTCTGTTAACCCACCCAAAACCCTCTCAGGAGGCAGGTCACCGGTCCTTTTGGTAACCAGGTCTGGGCCATCCGTTTCCCCAGACCTTTCCTCCAATCTGCCTCTCCCGTTGGCCGCGCCTTCAGCCACTTCTGGCAGGATGTAGAGGCGGCTTTCATGGGCTGGTGGTTTCAGGGTATACCTGGCCTGGTGGATCCGCGCCTTCAGCCTCTTCTGGCAGGATGTAGAGGCGGCCTCCACAGTTGGTGCTGACCAGGTACCCTCTTTGTGGTGGAGAGCCAGGCCCCATAAACAGGCATGCTCTCTGGTTGCAGGTGAGCCAAGGCCCCATAAACGGACGTGCTCCCTGGTTGCAGACGAGCCAAGCCCCTAAACAGGCTGGCTCTGGTGGTGGTACCCTCTGGTGTAACTATTTACACTGCGAGAGTTTGTGGCTATAGCCAGTTCATAGCCTTAAGGTTCATTTCTCACATCAGTTTATGTGGGCACATACTTAAACATTTAACGTTGCAAAACTTTTTAAACTGGTAACTTGCTGTATTTCTTATGTTATTTACATGGATTCCTCCTCACCAGGGCTTGGGCCTGTAGGGCTGCGGCACCTGTTGCTTCCTTGACCTCTTTCTTCGTCTGTGGTAGTCTCATCAGTGGGTTCCTTATCTGTTCTTTCTCTATCTCTGTCTTTCCTTTCTTCTTCTGTGTCTGTTGCTTTTTCTTTAGGACATGGTGTCACATCGAGTGCATACCAGCCTCTTTCTCCTTGATGCATTGTAAATTGCACTGAATCTCCCATCCTTAGGTTCCTTCCAGGATGTCCTCTGGGCAAATGAGCTCTAACGTCTCTTCTGTTGACAAAGATGCCTTCTTTCATACCAGGTGCTACTATGAAGCCGTATCCTGATTTTAGGCTGAAATCTTCTACTAATCCTCGACAAAGGGGTCCTCTGACCTGGGCGTTGGACCTTCTCAGGAACCGTTTCTCCTTCAAGTCTCTGGCCGTTATTTCATCTTTATTCTCTGGAGACTGTGGTGCAGGGGAAAACTGTGTTCTGCTACGGCGCCATGTCTTGCGGGCTGGATTCTGTAGAGTACAGCTTACAAACTCCCAGGTGAGGCTTTTGGGCAGATCTTCTTCAGCAGACGGTGTCAGGTCTTCTTCATCCCAGCGGGAATATGGCAGCATCTCTGGCTCTGGGCATGGATCCACTGCTGATGGCTCCGGGGTCAGCTCCTCAGCCTCCTGGCCTCCCCTCCCCCTTAGTTCTTCTGAGCACTCCTTTGGTGGCAGCGCTGGGGATGAGTGTTCATCAGCTGGCCCGGGCGGTGGACTTTTTGGCGTGGACATCTCTAGAGTCTTCTGAGGGGTATGCGGAGGGAGCAGATACCGGTCCACCATCTCCTTTGGGAACTGGGCCTCTAGGTCAGCCTTCAGCTTCTGGTATTCGGGGTCCTCCCCCAGCGTAGACTTCCTAGCAGGGCCTTCCTTGGACTGGGGAGCGGTGTCTGCTCTGGCCTTGCAGGCCGGGGTAAATGGTGATACAATCTTATCTTGGCGGGCCGCGCCTGGCATGGCGGCGGCCTGGTCTTGGCGGGCCGCGCC
This sequence comes from Anomaloglossus baeobatrachus, assembly GCF_048569485.1. Lineage (NCBI taxonomy): Eukaryota > Metazoa > Chordata > Amphibia > Anura > Aromobatidae > Anomaloglossus > Anomaloglossus baeobatrachus. The sequence goes on from NC_134363.1 coordinate 71,125,387, forward strand.
TGGCATGGCGGCGGCCTGGTCTTGGCGGGCCGCGCCTGGCATGGCGGCGGCCTGGTCTTGGCGGGCCGCGCCTGGCATGGCGGCGGCCTGGTCTTGGCGGGCCGGGCAGGGCATCGCTGCGGCGGCCTGGATCGGCGTCGCTGTCGCGGCCTGGATTGGCGTCGCAGCTGCGATGGGATCTGTACAGGCTGGGCTGGGCGTCGCTGCAGCAATCTGGGCTTGGCGGGCCGCACCGGACGTGGCTGCGGCCTGGTTCAGCACCTCACTTGCGGCGCGGACGAGCGTTGCTGCTGCGGTGGGGTCTCGGCGGGCCGGGCCTAGCATGGCGGCGGCCTGGGTCAGCGTCACACCTGCGGCGCGGATGAGGGTCGCGGTGGCAGCCGGTTCTTTGCGGGCCGGGCAGGGCATCGCTGCGGCAGCCTGGGCTGGGCGGGCCGCACCTGGCGTGGCTGCGGCCTGGTTCGGCGTCGCCGCGCCGGGCGCCTCTTCAGGGACTGCGGGCATGGCAGCAGGGGTCGGGGCACTCGTGCTGGCAGGGGCAACACTGGACTCACCCATCGGTAGCAGCATCGGGGTCTGAGTCGTCACCGCCCGATCTGGCACTCGGCGCGCGGCTCTCTCTTCATAGGCCTGAACCGCCGCGGTCATCCCCAGGAACTCCATACGTCCCTCTCTGATCTGCCTTCCGATCCTGGCTTCCAGTTGATCGCAGAACTCGGCAAGCTCCCGACACCACCAGGCAGCGGAGCCTGGTTCGGGGTCTCTGTGTTCAGACGCCATTTTCTCTGCGTCTCCTTCCTCTAACAGCAGACTTCTGGCTCCCTTTCCGTCCCGACGTCTCTGAACGCTTCCGCTCTCTTCACAAGCGAGGTCAGAACCCTGCAGGGGATCTCTGGGTAGCCACACCTCTTCGTGGGCGGTAACTTCTTCCAGCGCGGGCTGCTGTTGTTTTTCAGCGCGCTTTTCATGGTGGCAATATGGCGGCGCTTCCAATTTTTCAAGCGGACCGCCCAGGCACATGGTCACCTGTCTGAACAGGTCTAGTCCTTATCCTGTTCGTGACGCCAGATGTGTAGCCCCGTAAACGCTGTGTCGGTGCATTACCTTCAGGGACTCCACTCGGCTTGATCCTGTCACCGGTAGGAGATCTTCTATTTGTCGTGACGCCACTCTCAGAATTGCGGTCAGTGGGGACCGCCACTGCAGATTAAGGGATGCCTGGGGCTGATGGTGGGTGCAGTCGGTTGTAATAGCCTCCTGAGAGTGAGGCAAGCCCCAGGGCCCTGTGTAGGTGTGTAGAACCACAAGGCGCAGAATAACTCCACACAAACAGAATGTCTTTCAGGGGTTTTACTCACGGAAGGTGGCAGAGTGAGTAACCCGGGCGTAGCTGGGATGAACCAGGCTGGAACCAGGTGTCCTTCAGGCTGACTGATGAGGGTGACTACCGACTCGCCTTCCTTAGCCCTTGGTGGTTTGGGGTAACCCCGACTTTTAGTCCCTATGGGGGTCACCCAGGGAAGTTGCTGAAGCCTCTCTCCCCTTCGTTTTGGCCCGTTTGCTTGTAGCCTGGACCAGGACACTCCGGCTGCTTGCCTCCTGTGAACTATGGGCCCTAACTGTGGCTACGTGGCTGCGGACTCTGTAGTGTTGTGGTGTGGGCTTTGAGGGCCCCACACCGGCAGGTTTAGCAAGGAAAGGTGGATCTATCCCCGCTCCGGGATCTGCCGCCCGTTTGGGCCTGGTTCTCCCTAGCAGTCTCCTTACTTCCCACTCCGTTGCTCTCTCTTTAGCTGAAGATGGATTTCGGGTAGCACTCCTAGGTGACCGTTCTCCCCCGTCGGTAGCCACTGCGCGGACGCTGTCAGACTGCAACAGCCCCAGGGGTCTGCTCCTGCTCTCCCCTGAACTGCACACTGAACCGGCTCACTTGAGGGACCTGCACTGCTGCTCCTGTCAGAGCTCCACTTCCATGCTCCTCACCCCTCCACACTCTGCTTCAGACTCCTCTCCTCCTTCTCCCTCTTGTGCCTGCCTACGCCACCTAGCAACCAGACTCTCTTACCACACCCCTTGAGTGGAGATGGAGGCTTTTGGCCCCCTCCACTATTCCAGTGGAGGTGAAGGCTTTGCCCCCTCCTGGGATCCCCAGGGGTCCTCTCAAAGGTACATGTGTGAGACCTGATCACTATGCGCCTGTGTAGTCACACCTCGGTCAGCCTTCTGGATTACCTGTGTTGTACTGTCCCCAGCATGGGTGCAGTACTCAGTGGTGCCTGATCAGGTCAGGGGCGCCACATATGCACATAGATTCTCCAGGCTTATCCCTCTATGTGTCACTATATGAATTGACACATTGGGCTCCGAATGTAGAGTGTGCAGATTGCATACGAGTGGTCACATGACCATTCATTCTGACTGTCGACAACTGTGTCTGCTGCATGTGATGTAAGGATTCACATATCTACACTGTGTAGCAGCAAGCAAGAAATAGTGCGATAATAATAATAATCATCATCATCTACAATAAAATATAGTTACTGCAGATTTTTGTGAAAAATCTTGACCACTATTTTTTCCTTGGGCTACATGATATTTTGGTCATGCTGTCATACATCACAGCATGCCTATGTCACTACTAGCATGATGCAGGTCTGTGAGGTGGCTTTCATTTCCGCACTGTCTCGTTCGCCGTCTGTCTCGTTCAACGTCTGTCTCTGTCTGTCTCTAGCTTTCCGTCGCTTTTCTTTCCCTGTCTGTCTCTCTCTATCCGTCTCCCCACTGACATCTTATTACTAGAGTTGAGCGCGGTTCGTGGTTCGAGGTTCTCCAGTTCGAGGCTCGAGTGATTTTGGGGCCTGTTCTAGATCGAACTAGAACTCGAGCTTTTTGCAAAAGCTCGATAGTTCTAGAAACGTTCGAGAACGGTTCTAGCAGCAAAAAAACAGCTAAATCCTAGCTTGGTTTCCGCTGTAATAGTGTAAGTCACTCTGTGAATCACACTATTATGACATTTCAGTGTATAGTGTGCGGGAACAGCGCCTTCAGATCACTCCTGTTTCTATAATGGCGATCGCCATTTTTTTTTTTTTTTCCTTGTCTTCCTTCCCTAAGCGCGCGCGTGTAGTGGGGCGGGCCAGCATGTCAGCCAATCCCAGACACACACACAGCTAAGTGGACTTTTAGCCAGAGAAGCAACGGCATGTGTGATAGGATGTCCATGTCACATGTCCCTGCATTATAAAACTGGACATTTTCCTCCAGGACGCCATTATCTCTTCTGCGTCTTTGGTGTCAGACATCACTGTCGCAGCTCCGTCATCCTGAGTCCTATCGCCGATACAGCTGTATGCGCTCCATACACAGCGTTAGACAGCTTAGAGAGAGCACTTTCTATCAGTCCTTTTAAGGGCTCAAACCGGCAGGGTCAGAGAGCCATAGGTGACAGGTCCTGAAAACAGCGACAGCGTCTGTGTAGCCAAGGTCAGGGATTTCGTCGCTGCATTTCACCATTAGGAGGGAATAGAAAGGCAGGCTTCCATTCCATTGCACACTCCAACTTTTTTAAACTAAGCCATTATACTAGCAAACAGTCAGTGTACCTAGTGGCATCCTAAACGTAGCTATTGGACTTTTGTGTAGTCACACTAGTGGAAAGATATTTGCAGCATGTCTGCCTGGATTGCACACTCCAACTTTTTTTAACTAAGCCATTATACTAGCAAACAGTCAGTGTACCTAGTGGCATCCTAAACGTGGCTATTGTACTTTTGTGTAGTCACACTAGTGGAAAGATATTTGCAGCACGTCTGTCTGCATTGCACACTCCAACTTTTTTAAACTAAGCCATTATACTAGCAAACAGTCAGTGTACCTAGTGGCATCCTAAACGTGGCTATTGGACTTTTGTCTATTCACAATATTGTAAAGATATTTGCAGCACGTCTGCCTGCATTGCACACTCCAACTTTTTTTAACTAAGCCATTATACTAGCAAACAGTCAGTGTACCTAGTGGCATCCTAAACGTGGCTATTGGACTTTTGTCTAGTCACACTATTGTAAAGATATTTGCAGCACGTCTGCCTGCATTGCACACTCCAACTTTTTTAAACTAAGCCATTATACTAGCAAACACTCAGTGTACCTAGTGGCATCCTAAACGTGGCTATTGGACGTTTGTCTAGTCACACTAGTGCAAAGACATTTGCAGCACCTCTACCTGCATTGCACACTCCAACTCATTATAACTAAGCCATTATACTAGCAAACAGTCAGTGTACCTAGTGGCATCCTAAACGTGGCTATTGTACTTTTGTGTTGTCACACTAGTGGAAAGATATTTGCAGCATGTCTGCCTGCATTGCACACTCCAACTTTTTTAAACTAAGCCATTATACTAGCAAACAGTCAGTGTACCTAGTGGCATCCTAAACGTGGCTATTGGACTTTTGTCTATTCACACTATTGTAAAGATATTTGCAGCACGTCTGCCTGCATTGCACACTCCAACTTTTTTTAACTAAGCCATTATACTAGCAAACAGTCAGTGTACCTAGTGGCATCCTAAACGTGGCTATTGGACTTTTGTCTATTCACACTATTGTAAAGATATTTGCAGCATGTCTGCCTGCATTGCACACTCCAATTTTTTTAAACTAAGCCATTATACTAGCAAACAGTCAGTGTACCTAGTGGCATCCTAAACGTGGCTATTGGACTTTTGTCTAGTCACACTAGTGGAAAGATATTTGCAGCACCTCTGCCTGCATTGCACACTCCAACTTTTTTTAACTAAGCCATTATACTAGCAAACACTCAGTGTACCTAGTGGCATCCTAAACGTGGCTATTGTACTTTTGTCTATTCACACTATTGTAAAGATATTTGCAGCACGTCTGCCTGCATTGCACACTCCAACTTTTTTTAACTAAGCCATTATACTAGCAAACAGTCAGTGTACCTAGTGGCATCCTAAACGTGGCTATTGGACTTTTGTCTAGTCACACTACTGCAAATCTATGTGCAGCACCTCTGCATGACACCCTCCTGCTCTGTTTTTAATAAGCTATAATGATAGCAAAAAATACTGCCATTTAGTGGCATCATAGAACTGGCTGTTGTATTCCATTAGTGCCCCACTGGTGACAAGCTATTTATAGCACCTCTGCATGACACCCTCCTGCTCTGTTTTTAATAAGCTATAATGATAGCAAAAAATACTGCCATTTAGTGGCATCATAGAACTGGCTGTTGTATTCCATAAGTGCCCCACTGGTGCCAAGCTATTTCTAGCACCTCTGCATGACACCCTCCTGCTCTGTTTTTAATAAGCTATAATGATAGCAAAAAATACTGCCATTTAGTGGCATCATAGAACTGGCTGTTGTATTCCATTAGTGCCCCACTGGTGCCAAGCTATTTATAGCACCTCTACATGACACCCTCCTGCTCTGTTTTTAAAAAGCTATAATGATAGCAAAAAATACTGCCATTTAGTGGCATCATAGAACTGGCTGTTGTATTCCATTAGTGCCCCACTGGTGCCAAGCTATTTCTAGCACCTCTGCATGACACCCTCCTGCTCTGTTTTTAATAAGCTATAATGATAGCAAAAAATACTGCCATTTAGTGGCATCATAGAACTGGCTGTTGTATTCCATTAGTGCCCCACTGGTGACAAGCTATTTATAGCACCTCTACATGACACCCTCCTGCTCTGTTTTTAAAAAGCTATAATGATAGCAAAAAATACTGCCATTTAGTGGCATCATAGAACTGGCTGTTGTATTCCATTAGTGCCCCACTGGTGCCAAGCTATTTCTAGCACCTCTGCATGACACCCTCCTGCTCTGTTTTTAATAAGCTATAATGATAGCAAAAAATACTGCCATTTAGTGGCATCATAGAACTGGCTGTTGTATTCCATTAGTGCCCCACTGGTGCCAAGCTATTTCTAGCACCTCTGCATGACACCCTCCTGCTCTGTTTTTAATAAGCTATAATTATAGCACAAAATACTGCCATTTAGTGGCATCATAGAACTGGCTGTTGTATTCCATTAGTGCCCCACTGGTGACAAGCTATTTATAGCACCTCTGCATGACACCCTCCTGCTCTGTTTTTAATAAGCTATAATGATAGCAAAAAATACTGCCATTTAGTGGCATCATAGAACTGGCTGTTGTATTCCATTAGTGCCCCACTGGTGACAAGCTATTTATAGCACCTCTACATGACACCCTCATGCACATTTTGCTACGCTAATGTTATAGCAAACTCATGGAATTCATTGCTGCATTTCATAATTCGGAGGGATAGAAAGTCAGGCTTCCTTTAGCTTTTCCTTCTGTTCATAGACAGCATGTCCAAGAGCAATTTCCCCTCCACGTCTAAGTGTGGAGAGGCAGCTAGTGCGCATGCGTGTGCCGATTTACCCCAGCTGCAGCCTAATTACAGTGTTTCGCCTAGTGAGTATGCTCAGCCTGACTGTGTTATTCCTGACGCTAAGTCTTCATTTCGGGATACAGCGCATGCTCCCACACTAAGTGTGAAAAGCCTCTTTGCACAGGTGCTTGCATTCCGTGCCGGGTCTAAGTCCTGTTTTGTGCCTAGACACCATGCTAAAGCTGATAGTCTTTTTTCAGAGACTGTATTTCATGCTACTGAGCATGCTCAGGCACTTCCTGCATCAGAGACTAGGTCCGGTAATGAACTCTTTGGCCCTGCCCCTGATGTGGGGGTCCCATATAGACCACAGGGCATCAGGTGTCCTCCCAAATGGCTTGCAGAGGCCCACCCCTATGACTTGTCACCGCATTATTGATGGTCAGACGATGACTGGTGAGGTGTTTGGGTCATGGCAGCCATGAGGTCATCATTGAAGTTGCGGTTCCAAATAGGACGCTAGTTATGCCACTCATGACGTGTCACTCTACTTTTGTCTCCAGGAGGTGCATTGTGGTTCACCCTGGTTTGGGGCGGACCCAGGTTATAAAAGGGGCTGGAGCCAACAAGGAGGTGCGCAGTCTTCTATTATGCTCCGAAAGAGCACACCTCCATGTGTTGAACTCATTGCGGCTTTAGGCCAGAGGTAGGCAGGGATAGGGTGTCGATGCAGGCCACCACCACAGTTGGTAACGCAGAACGGTTAAGACCAGCTCCTGTCCTACCAGTCCTGCTTGTGCAGCCCAGTGGCATTAACAGGCCTGCTGCTGCTGATGCGCCTGCTGTCCACAGGTGTGCCCCTACGCACACGGTCAGTGTACTCAATGGCCCCTGTGTTGTTAACAGGGAGTTCCTGGGCTGGGTGGGCATGTGGACCCTGTGACGCTAACAGGGCTCACAGTCTCCAGATCCGAATAGCGTCTAACTCGGTTCAGGCTACTATTAGTTTCATAGCCACACAGCTCTGTATCCTCCACCAAACCTTCCAGTTGCCAACCTCTCCTTTTCCAACTGGGAGCACGGTGGACACTGACTGCTGATGGGGATATATACCTTTCTCTTTCTTTTCTTATTAATTTTCGTTATATAGCGGTAACATAGTATATACCACTTTATCCAAATCTGCCAGTCCCACTGGAACAGATGGTGTTTCTTCAGCAAATGTTACTGTTGCTTAACCACCAAATCCACGGACCAAAACTTTTTTCCCCTTTCCAACACACCTGTTCCCCTTTTCACCAGCATCTGTCCTTTTTCAACTCATTTTGGTATATGACCAAAAGTGCAATTCTGCAGGGACACCGTACTCAACGCCATCTCAGCACAGCAGCCATCCCTCGGTCCCTCCGATGTGGACAAGTAAAAGACCATTTCCTCCTATCCATGACAAAGCGTTGAGATTCACTCTGTGCAGCACTGGTGTTTAGTGGAAAAGTAGATCTAAGATTGCGTACCACCTTCTGAAGATACTCCTGTACACGTGCGTCTATTTCTATGGCAGGAATTATTTCGCCAAATTTTGTCTTGTACCGGTGATCTAACAGTGTGGCAACCCAGTATTCAGGATTACTTCGAATTCGTACAATCCGAGGGTCATGTAGGTAGTGCAGCAAGAAGGCGCTCATGTGTCTTGTGCATCCAGGAGGACCAAGTCCTTGGTGTGTTGGTGGCAGAGAGGTGAGAATCGTTCCTCCTTCCTCTGCCCTCTCCCCACAACCTCGCACAACCGAAATGTGAGCAAGCTCTCACTCATCTGCTGAGTCTTCCATGCCCATCGCCAGTTCGTCCTCCATTTCTTCATGGGCTCCTGCACTTTCATCAAAACTTTTTGCTGATACTATGCGCCCTTGTTAATCCCTCTCCCTCACCATGAATGCCGCATAGGTGCCGCTGACCATCTGGACCTCATAGATCTTGTTATCCCTTCCGCATATGACTCCTCCTGTACTTCCTCCCCTTCCTCTTGTCCCAACACCTGACTCCGAATAATAATTACACTGTGCTCCATCATGTAGATGACCAGAATTGTCACGCTGAGAATGACATTGCCAGTGCTAAACATCTTCGTCGACATTTGTAAACTGTGTAGCAGGGTGCATAGGTCCTTGATCTGACACCACTCCAGCAGCGTGATCTGCCCCACCTCTTGATCAAGTTATCCCAGGCTATATGTCATACCGTATTTCAGCAGGGCTCTGCGGTGCTGCCACACACGCTGCAACATGTGCAGATTCAAATTCCTGCGTGTGGGCACATCGCATTTCCGGCGTTTAACTGCCAGACCCTAAGACTTCCGGAGTGATGAAAGTTGTTGAGCTGCTGTGTGCACACGATGGAAGTGAGCACATAGCGAGCGTGCCCGCTGCACAAGGCCATGTAGGCCGGGATGGTGTTTTAAAAATTGCTGGAGAATTCGGTTCAACACGTGAGCCATACAAGGCACGTGTGTCACATTGCCCTGACGATGGCCCGCAGCCAGGTTTGCATCATTGCCGCACACGGCTGTTAAGTCACCAACGGAGTCCGCTCCGTCAATTTGTACTCCGGTCGCCAGGTGACAACGTGTTCCTTTCATGAATAGTGCTGATGATGGGAGAGGAGTCGATGCCAGCGGCGCATGTGGACGCAGGTTATGCTCACCCACTGGGCTGCATTACCTTGACAGATGCAGAATCTCTGGCTGAATGTAGCTGGTGGGTATCTCACAGATGAAATACCATCATTCAGCTACAACCAATGGGAAGACAACACACCCTTTTTTATGCCCATCCTGTCTGCAGACCACTGCCAGACATAGCTATGACCTCTGGTTACTTTTACCCCCAGTTCAGTTTTATGATTTTGTGTGCTTGTTACCTGACTACTTTTCCTGCTTGCTGTTTATGTACCTTGTTGGCCGATCCGCATTTCACCTCTGCTTGTTTTCTGATTAAGTCCTGGCCGTCCCATTCTGTTCCTGTTCCTCAATTAATGTTTTGACCCTGCCTGACTACTATTCTCTGGAACTGCAGCCTTCCACAGGTATTAATCACCTTGGGCCCTGTGCAATTCCTAATCCCTGTATAGGGGTTAAAGGGTTTCAGGGTTCTAGGGGTCCTGCTTGATGGGTGGCTTCCCTCTAGCCTATCATTAACAGCCCATCTGAGTGTGTGGATCAAGGAAGGCGTTACACCGTGCTCTCTGCAGAAGGCCATGTGGTCCAGGATAGTGCTTTAAAAATTGCTGGACAACCAGATTCAACACGTGAACCACACAAGCCATGTGTGTCACATTGTCACAGCGAAGGGCCGCACCCATGTTTGCATCATTGTCGCACCCGGCCTTCCCTGGCTGCTGGTTGAGTGGAGACAACCATTGATGAAACTCGGTATCCAGAGCTAACCGTCCACAACTTCTCAGCGGTGTGACTCACATTTCCCATACATTTCAAAGTAAAACTTTGACCGCCTGATGGCATTGGGCTCTGCTGCCAGCATAGTAAGAAGGTGTGTGGTAGTCCTTGTGCGCAGTTACAAGGAAGGGTGGCCTGACCACACAGGGTTTGCGCCAAGGTGGAGGACCCACACGAGGTTGAAGAGGCAGAAGCAGTGTATTAACTTATACATACAGAAGAAGGATTGAAACAACTCGTGGGGACGGCAAGACTTGGACAGCAGACCCTTCTCCATCTCTCACCATAGTTTGCCAGTGCCCAGTCAGTGACATGTAATGACCCTGTCTATGCTTACTGGTCCAAGTATCTGTGTTGAAATGCACCCTGTCGCACACAGAGTTTCTCAAGGAAGTGGTGATGTTGTGTGCGACATGCTGGTGTAGCGCGGGCATGCTGTTCTTGGAGAAGCAGTGGTGATTGGGCATCTTGTACTGGATCACAGCGACAGACATAAGGTCTCTAAAATCCTGTGTGTCCACTAGGCGGAAAGGCAGCATTTCGGTAGCCAACAGCTTACAGAGGTATAGAGTCAACCTCTTCGCTTTGTCATGGGTCGCAGGAAGTGGCCTTTTATTTGACCACATCTGAGGGACAGAGATCTGGCTGCTGTGTGTAGACGGTGTTGAGTAGGGTGTCCCTGGAAAAATGTAGGTTTGTGAGGAAAGTGCAGGCGGAGACATGATGTTGCCTTCATCCAACGTTGGTGCTATCGATGTCTGAGAGAGCTGTACACACTCACTTGTTTCCCCTTCCAAACCAACTGACGACCTACCAAGCAAACTGCCTGTTGCGGTTACAGTGGTGGAAGTTGTGGGTGGAAAAACAGGTGTGACAGCTGTCCCCACAGTCGTAGAAGATGACGAGCGCGCGGATGCACTGGAAGGGGCAGGCGGTGGATGGTTCGCTCCGCTAGGCCGCATTGCAGCACGGTGAGCTTCCCACCGGGCCATATGATATTTATTCATGTGACGATTCATGGAAGAAGTTGTCAAACTGCTGAGGTTTTGACCTCTACTAAGAGAACCATGACAAATTTTACAGATCACATAATTTGGGCGATCTTTTTCTATGTCAAAAAAGGACCAGGCTAGGCAAGGCTTAGAGGCCATGCGACCTGTTGATCCACCCCGAATAATGCTCAGAGGCAGAGTGGTGGCTGAGGATGCAGTTGTAGACGTGCTACCAGTGCTCCGACTCTGTCCAGGAAGGCGCAAGGTAACTTCGTCGTCGGTTGCATCCTCCTCCACCGCCTCTGTTAACCTCCTCGAGTGTCTGACTGTGGGTTGACAGTAGGTGGGATCTAGAACTTCATCATCAATTGTTGTGTTTGCACTCCCCTCCCCCTCAGAACGAGCCTCTTCTTGCCCTGACCGAATATTTAAGTTGTCATCCCAATCGGGTATCTGCGTCTCATCTTCATCAGTATGTTCCTCATTGTCTATAACCACAGGTGTTGGAAAGGCAGCATTTTGGTAGCCAACAGTTTGCAGATGCTGAAAGTCAACCTCCAAGCCATGTCATGCCCTTCTAAAAGCATGTAAAACACAGCGAGGGGACTCCAACCACAGTCTCCCTCGTTTCCACTAACTGTGCCACACACACCCCACTTGACTGGCATCGGTTGTGTCACGCTCCCCGGGTCCCCTGTGCTGCCCTCCGGCTCACCTGTCACGCTCCCCGCTCTCCAGCACCCCTTGCCAGCGCGTCCCCAGCGTCCTGGTCCCCGCACCCGGCGTCCGTCGGCTTCACAGCCCCATCCTGGCCCTGCTGCTTCCTCCTCGCAGCTTCCTGCTCTGGCTTCTGGCACTCGGGCAGCGCGCATGCGCATTAGGGCGCGCGCGCGGTCATTGACCCTTTCTTAAAGGGCCAGCGTCCATTAACAGGAAATGATGCAAAACAGGTACAGGGTATAAAGGGGGTTTATGTCCAAGGGGGCGGGGCCTGATCTTCGTGTTTCTTAAGCTAGGAGTCAGGTCTCCTGGTGTATATGTGTATATACTCACCTATCTCTCTTGTAGAGCCGTGCCTGCCTCGCCATCCGGTCCAGACCGAATCCCGAACCCCGAACGCAGTCCATCTGCCATCCTGACAGTCCGTACCATCTCGGATCCCTGCGGTGACCTGTCATCTCGCTCCAAAGGTTCCGGACCCCGCCTGACATCTTCTCGGCTTCCGAACCCGAGCTGCGTCACCCGGACTACCACCAGTGACTCCGTACTCCCAGGGACTTCTCCGTTATACTCCTGTGCACGGACTGTTCTGCTGCCTATAGTGCTCCAGCTACCGGACCCCTTACCACCATCTAGGAGTTCGGCCCAGTGGATCCACCTCCTGGGTCTGCCCGTCCACCTGGCCCTGACAGTAAGATCAGGCCATGGATCCCGCTGCAGCACTAGCAGCCGTACAGGAGGAACTCCAACGCCAGCGAGAGACTCAGACCCGCATGCTGCAATTTATGTCTTCTGTGGACGCCCGCCTGAACACGCTACAAGCGGCAGTCACGACTTCAGCATCCCGGGCCTCCACTAGTCAAGCCACGGCTCCAGCTCCCGTGGCGACTTCGTCAGATACTTCCGGACTTCGTTTGGCCTCACCACCCCGGTACGCCGGAGACCCCAAGACCTGCAGGGGATTCTTAAACCAATGCTCCCTCCATTTCACGCAGCTGCCGCATTTGTTTGCCTCTGATCAAGCCAAGGTCGCCTTCATCATGTCCCATCTAGAGGGTGAGGCACTGGCGTGGATGAACCCCTTGTGGGAGAAGGGGGATCCTGTGACCACGAACATCCAGGACTTCCTGCAGGCATTCCGTGGCACCTTTGATGAGCCCGGACGCGCCTCCGCGTCTGCTTCGTCTCTTCTCCGGTTGCGTCAGGGGACTCTGACGGTGGGCCAATACGCAATCCGGTTTCGCACCTTGGCTTCGGAACTCGGGTGGAACAACGAGGCCTTAACCGCCGCCTTCTGGGAAGGACTCTCGGGGCGAATTAAAGATGAGCTGGCGGGTCGTGACGTACCGACCACCCTGGATGCCCTGATTACCCTAGCGACTCGAGTGGACATCCGCTTTCAGGAGCGATCCAAGGAAGTGTCCCGTGAGAGACGTCCGGTACGGCATTCCTCTCCTCCGCAGAAGCCCTCCGTACTTCAGTCATCAACAGCTGGGGCCCCCGTCCACGAGCCCATGCAGATCGACAGAGTGCGGCAGTCTGAACAACGTAGAGCTGAGCGGCTCGCCAAGGGCCTCTGCTTTTACTGCGGAGAGGACACACACCTGCTACGCTCCTGTCCTGAGAGGCCGGGAAACTCCAAAGCCTAGGGTTGGTAGGAGAGGCCACCCTAGGTGCTGGGACTCTCTCAGACCCGGTTACATGGACTGTGCAAGTGACAACGGGAGAGACGCGGTTCACGGCTGAGGCATACCTCGATTCCGGGGCAGCAGGCAATTTCATCCAGCAGGCCACGGTGGACAAGTACCAGGTGCCTGTTACTCCACTTGACAAGCCCCTCGTGATTGCCTCTGTGGATGGGAGACCCCTCTCTGACACCATCTCCTGGATCACCAAGCCGGTGGAACTGCGTATCGGTGCCCTGCACACCGAGAACATCGCTCTCTACGTCCTCCCACACATGTCCCATCAAATCCTGCTGGGACTTCCCTGGTTGCGGACACACGAACCATCAGTCAGCTGGGGCACTGGCGAAATTACCCGATGGGGCTCTTCGTGCCATGAGAAGTGCCTGAAGACCATACAACCCATCCGACGACCTCTGGTTCCAGAGAACCTACCGGGGCTGCCCTCGGCCTATTGGTCCTTTGCAGACGTCTTTGATAAAAAGGAATCCGAGGTACTTCCGCCACATCGTCCCTACGATTGTGCCATCGACCTGCTCCCTGGAACTACACCACCTCGAGGACGGATATATCCATTGTCTCCAGCCGAAACAAGGGCCATGTCTACTTACATCACAGAGAGCCTGGCAAGGGGATTCATCCGGAGATCCTCCTCTCCTGCTGGAGCAGGTTTCTTCTTTGTCAAGAAGAAAGAGGGCGACTTACGCCCATGCATAGACTACCGGGGTTTGAATCAAATCACCGTAAAAAACAAGTACCCTCTGCCGCTCATCCCTGAATTGTTTGACCGGCTTAGAGGAGCTCGTGTGTTCACCAAGCTGGATCTTCGGGGTGCTTACAATCTGGTCCGCATCCACTCTGGGGACGAATGGAAGACCGCGTTCAACACTCGCGATGGGCACTATGAATACTGCGTGATGCCCTTCGGCCTGTGTAACGCCCCAGCCGTCTTTCAAGAACTGGTGAACGACGTCTTCCGGGACCTTCTTTACGTCTGTGTGGTAGTATATCTGGATGACATCCTTGTCTTCTCTCCGGACCTCCAGACCCACAGAGAGAACGTGCAGCTGGTTCTACAAAGACTGAGAGAGAATCGTCTGTACGCGAAGTATGAGAAGTGTGTCTTTGAGCAGTCTTCTCTCCCCTTCCTGGGGTACATCATCTCTGATACCGGACTGCAGATGGATCCAAAGAAGGTCTCCTCCATTCTCAACTGGCCTCCTCCTTCTGGACTGAAGGCAATCCAACGCTTCCTGGGATTCGCCAACTACTACCGCCAGTTCATCCCTCACTTCTCGGCTCTGACTGCTCCTCTCTCCGCTTTAACCAAGAAAGAGGCTAATCCAAAGGACTGGTCACCTGCGGCCGACGCCGCGTTTGGCTCGCTGAAGCGGGCATTTGCCTCCTCTCCTGTACTTCACCGTCCGGAGCTAAACCGCCAGTTCCCCTTGGAGGTGGATGCCTCCTCCTCAGGAGCCGGAGCAGTGCTCATGCAGAAGTCCTCCTCCGGGAAGATGGTGACTTGCGGATTCTTCTCCAAGAGCTTCTCAGCGCCTGAACGCAACTACACCATCGGTGACCGAGAGCTCTTGGCAGTCAAACTGGCTCTGGAGGAATGGCGCTACCTTCTGGAAGGAGCAGTGTACCCCGTTATCATTTACACGGACCACAAGAACCTGGAATACCTGCGGTCTGCTCAGCGACTGAACCCACGGCAAGCCAGGTGGTCCTTATTCTTTGCCAGGTTTGATTTCCAGCTCCATTTCCGACCCGCGGACAAGAATGTACGCGCTGATGCCTTGTCCAGGTCTTTCATGCCCATAGAGCAGGAGGAGGAGACTACCCAACCCATCATCTGTCCTAGCAAAATCATTCCGGTGGCCCCTGTCACCCTGGCCCAGATTCCGCCCGGGAAGACCTATGTCTCTGAGACAGACAGGCAAAAAGTGTTACACTGGGGTCATGCCTCGAAAACAGCCGGTCATGCTGGTCAGAAGAGAACATGGGGTGCGATTGTATGCCATTACTGGTGGCCATCCCTTCGCACGGACGTCGCTGCTTTTGTCTCTGCCTGCTCCTCTTGTGCCAGGAACAAGACGCCCAAACATCTGCCATATGGCCGTCTTCTGCCTCTGCCGATACCTTCAGTTCCGTGGCAACACATAGCGATGGACTTTATTACAGACTTGCCATTGTCCTCCGGACACACAGTCATATGGGTCGTGGTGGATCGATTCTCTAAAATGGCTCATTTCGTCCCTATGGCTGGATTGCCCTCTGCTCAGGAACTCGCGGACGCCTACATACATCACATCTTCCGCTTGCATGGCTTTCCATCTCACATCGTATCCGATAGAGGAACTCAGTTCACCTCCCGCTTCTGGAGGGCTCTCTGCAACCATCTGGGAGTGACTCTGGACTTTTCATCTGCATACCATCCTCAGTCTAATGGCCAAGTGGAGAGGGTCAACCAAATATTGACCTCTTTCTTACGTCACTATGTCAACGCCCATCACGACGACTGGTCCACGCTTCTTCCTTGGGCTGAATTCTCCCATAACCACCACATCAGTGAGTCGTCCTCCAGCTCTCCCTTCCATGTCGTTTACGGACTTCAGCCCTCCGTCCCATTGCCTGTATCCCCTTCTTCGGATGTCCCTGCTGCTGATACTGTAGCCCGTGACTTTGCAACCATTTGGGACTCTGTCAAGGCGTCCCTTGGGCGTGCTTCCCTGCGGATGAAAAGACACGCAGACAAGAGACGTCTGGACCCTCCGTGTTTCTCTCCTGGAGATCTAGTCTGGCTTGCATCCAAGTACGTCCGATTGAAGATACCATCCTACAAGCTGGGTCCTCGCTACATTGGGCCGTTTAAAGTCCTCAACAAGATCAATGAGGTCTCCTACAAGCTACAGCTCCAGGCCACGATGAGGATACCCAACTCATTCCACGTCTCCCTGCTCAAGCCGGTTGTCCTGGGTCCCTTCTCCGCTGCTGCCAGTTCGGCTCCTCCACCTATTGCCGATGACGACATCTATGCGGTAAGGGATATCGTGGCCATGAAGACCGTACGGGGTCGACAGTTCTTCCTGGTGGACTGGGCAGGGTATGGTCCTGAGGATAGGTCCTGGGAGCCCCGGGAGAATGTGGGTACTCCGCTGATCCGTGCCTTCCTGTCCCGGTTGCGGGGAGGGGTGCGTGGGGGGGGATACTGTCACGCTCCCCGGGTCCCCTGTGCTGCCCTCTGGCTCACCTGTCACGCTCCCCGCTCTCCAGCACCCCTTGCCAGCGCGTCCCCAGCGTCCTGGTCCCCGCACCCGGCGTCCGTCGGCTTCACAGCCCCATCCTGGCCCTGCTGCTTCCTCCTCGCAGCTTCCTGCTCTGGCTTCTGGCACTCGGGCAGCGCGCATGCGCATTAGGGCGCGCGCGCGGTCATTGACCCTTTCTTAAAGGGCCAGCGTCCATTAACAGGAAATGATGCAAAACAGGTACAGGGTATAAAGGGGGTTTAAGTCCAAGGGGGCGGGGCCTGATCTTCGTGTTTCTTAAGCTAGGAGTCAGGTCTCCTGGTGTATATGTGTATATACTCACCTATCTCTCTTGTAGAGCCGTGCCTGCCTCGCCATCCGGTCCAGACCGAATCCCGAACCCCGAACGCAGTCCATCTGCCATCCTGACAGTCCGTACCATCTCGGATCCCTGCGGTGACCTGTCATCTCGCTCCAAAGGTTCCGGACCCCGCCTGACATCTTCTCGGCTTCCGAACCCGAGCTGCGTCACCCGGACTACCACCAGTGACTCCGTACTCCCAGGGACTTCTCCGTTATACTCCTGTGCACGGACTGTTCTGCTGCCTATAGTGCTCCAGCTACCGGACCCCTTACCACCATCTAGGAGTTCGGCCCAGTGGATCCACCTCCTGGGTCTGCCCGTCCACCTGGCCCTGACAGGTTGATGCCCCTTTTCAAAATGAAAAAGATGCTTTGCATGAGGCACTCTCAAAAATACGCGTGCCTTTCCCGTCCCCTGGCTGACCCAGGGTAAGAAAAGTCCTCTGAGAGCCATGACTTGTTCATCTTGGTTCTTTTAGAAACACAGCGAGGGGACTCCAACCACAGTCTCCCTCGTTGCCACTAATTGGGCCACACACACCCCACTTGACTGACATCGGTTGATGCCCCTTTTCAAAATGAAAAAGATGCTTTGCATGAAGCACTCTCAAAAATACGCGTGCCTTTCCCGTCCCCTGGCTGACCCAGGGGAAGAAAAGTCCTCTGAGAGCCATGACTTGTTCATCTTGGTTCTTTTAGAAACACAGCGAGGGGACTCCAACCACAGTCTCCCTCGTTGCCACTAATTGGGCCACACACACCCCACTTGACTGACATCGGTTGATGCCCCTTTTGAAAAAGAAAAAGATGCTTTGCATGAAGCACTCTCAAAAATACGCGTGCCTTTCCCGTCCCCTGGCTGACCCAGGGGAAGAAAAGTCCTCTGAGAGCCATGACTTGTTCATCTTGGTTCTTTTAGAAACACAGCGAGGGGACTCCAACCACAGTCTCCCTCGTTGCCACTAATTGGGCCACACACACCCCACTTGACTGACATCGGTTGATGCCCCTTTTCAAAATGAAAAAGATGCTTTGCATGAGGCACTCTCAAAAATACGCGTGCCTTTCCCGTCCCCTGGCTGACCCAGGGGAAGAAAAGTCCTCTGAGAGCCATGACTTGTTCATCTTGGTTCTTTTAGAAACACAGCGAGGGGACTCCAACCACAGTCTCCCTCGTTGCCACTAATTGGGCCACACACACCCCACTTGACTGACATCGGTTGATGCCCCTTTTCAAAATGAAAAAGATGCTTTGCATGAGGCACTCTCAAAAATACGCGTGCCTTTCCCGTCCCCTGGCTGACCCAGGGGAAGAAAAGTCCTCTGAGAGCCATGACTTGTTCATCTTGGTTCTTTTAGAAACACAGCGAGGGGACTCCAACCACAGTCTCCCTCGTTGCCACTAATTGGGCCACACACACCCCACTTGACTGACATCGGTTGATGCCCCTTTTCAAAATGAAAAAGATGCTTTGCATGAGGCACTCTCAAAAATACGCCTGCCTTTCCCGTCCCCTGGCTGACCCAGGGGAAGAAAAGTCCTCTGAGAGCCATGACTTGTTCATCTTGGTTCTTTTAGAAACACAGCGAGGGGACTCCAACCACAGTCTCCCTCGTTGCCACTAATTGGGCCACACACACCCCACTTGACTGACATCGGTTGATGCCCCTTTTCAAAATGAAAAAGATGCTTTGCATGAAGCACTCTCAAAAATACGCGTGCCTTTCCCATCCCCTGGCTGACTGAGGGGAAGAAAAGTCCTCTGAGAGCCATGACTTGTTCATCTTGGTTCTTTTAGAAACACAGCGAGGGGACTCCAACCACAGTCTCCCTCGTTGCCACTAATTGGGCCACACACACCCCACTTGACTGACATCGGTTGATGCCCCTTTTGAAAAAAAAAAAGATGCTTTGCATGAAGCACTCTCAAAAATACGCGTGCCTTTCCCGTCCCCTGGCTGACCCAGCGGAAGAAAAGTCCTCTGAGAGCCATGACTTGTTCATCTTGGTTCTTTTAGAAACACAGCGAGGGGACTCCAACCACAGTCTCCCTTGTTGCCACTAATTGGGCCACACACACCACACTTGACTGACATCGGTTGATGCCCCTTTTCAAAATGAAAAAGATGCTTTGCATGAGGCACTCTCAAAAATACGCGTGCCTTTCCCGTCCCCTGGCTGACCCAGGGGAAGAAAAGTCCTCTGAGAGCCATGACTTGTTCATCTTGGTTCTTTTAGAAACACAGCGAGGGGACTCCAACCACAGTCTCCCTCGTTGCCACTAATTGGGCCACACACACCCCACTTGACTGACATCGGTTGATGCCCCTTTTCAAAATGAAAAAGATGCTTTGCATGAGGCACTCTCAAAAATACGCGTGCCTTTCCCGTCCCCTGGCTGACCCAGGGGAAGAAAAGTCCTCTGAGAGCCATGACTTGTTCATCTTGGTTCTTTTAGAAACACAGCGAGGGGACTCCAACCACAGTCTCCCTCGTTGCCACTAATTGGGCCACACACACCCCACTTGACTGACATCGGTTGATGCCCCTTTTGAAAAAGAAATAGATGCTTTGCATGAAGCACTCTCAAAAATACGCGTGCCTTTCCCGTCCCCTGGCTGACCCAGGGGAAGAAAAGTCCTCTGAGAGCCATGACTTGTTCATCTTGGTTCTTTTAGAAACACAGCAAGGTGACTCCAACCACAGTCTCCCTCGTTGCCACTAATTGGGCCACACACACCCCACTTGACTGACATCGGTTGATGCCCCTTTTGAAAAAGAAAAAGATGCTTTGCATGAAGCACTCTCAAAAATACGCGTGCCTTTCCCGTCCCCTGGCTGACCCAGGGGAAGAAAAGTCCTCTGAGAGCCATGACTTGTTCATCTTGGTTCTTTTAGAAACACAGCGAGGGGAGTCCAACCACAGTCTCCCTCGTTGCCACTAATTGGGCCACACACACCCCACTTGACTGACATCGGTTGATGCCCCTTTTCAAAATGAAAAAGATGCTTTGCATGAGGCACTCTCAAAAATACGCGTGCCTTTCCCGTCCCCTGGCTGACCCTGGGGAAGAAAAGTCCTCTGAGAGCCTTGACTTGTTCATCTTGGTTCTTTTAGAAACACAGCGAGGGGACTCCAACCACAGTCTCCCTCGTTGCCACTAACTGGGCCACACACACCCCACTTGACTGGCATCGGTTGACCCCCCCTTTTGAAAAAGAAAAAGATGCTTGGCATGAAGCACTCTCAAAAATACGCGTGCCTTTCCCGTCCCCTGGCTGACCCAGGGGAAGAAAAGTCCTCTGAGAGCCATGTCCACATTGTCAGTGGACAGACACGTGTGCTTATCTGCCAGCAGACCCCCAGCAGCACTGAAGACAGGTTCCGAGAGAACGCTGGCTGCAGGACACGACAAGATCCCCAAGGCGTACGTGGCGAGCTCAGGCAATTTATCCAGATTGGAAGCCTAAAATGAGCAGGGCTCAAGTTGCACAATAATGGAATCGATGTTTCCTTGCATATACTCATATATCTGTGTGTCCTCCTCTTTTTCCTTGTCTAGCTGTTTTGTTTTCGCATGAGTATATGTTCTTGTCACTTTCCCATGTGTTTGAGTTGTTTGTCACCTTTTGGACACCTTTGAGGGTGTTTTCTAGGTGTTTTTCTGTGTTTGTGATTGCCTGCCATTGTTTCCTATGCAGCTCGAGTTCGGTTCGTCGAACGTTCGACGAGCCGAACTCGAACGGGACCTCCGTTCGGCGAACCGGCCTCGAGCCGAACCGGGACCGGTTCGCTCATTTCTACTTATTACCTCTTATACTAACACTGTCCTTTGTTACTACAGTAAGCAATCACAGCTGAGATTAATAAACTGTAGTTCCAGGCTCCATTCACTTTAATGGAGTCATGTTTTTTGGAGAGTAACTGTAAAGCGCAGGGTTAAATTTTCCTGTGAAACCGTAGTCTACAACGTTCCCTGGGTCACATGGGTCATCTGTGCAAAAAAACGTTATTGTAGATGAGATAGTGCGGACTCCTTTAGCGGACATGCACACACACACACTCACACACACACACACACACACACACACACACACACACACACACAAACACACACACACACACACACACTCAGCTTTATATATTAGATATATATATATATATATATATATATATATATATATATATATATATACAAATATATATATATATATATATATATATATATATATTTAAAATTGAAAGATATATACAGTTGTGTACCGCTCATGGCGGCAGACCATGTTGCTACTAAGGGACCTGTGAGTCAGGGGGCCAGTTCCAGGGTCTGCACTGGACCCTCCTCCGTCCTGTATTGCACGTTCAACTGAACGATAAATGCCAATATAATTGAAAGCAATGATCTGACGGCTCCCTCCTCCATTATTCTCCCTGTGCTTATGAGCTTTGATGTCTCAGTGCAGAGGGCACAATGATGTCACTTCAACGCACCCTCTGCAGACCAGTGCCGAACATTCAGGACACCTGCTGTGAAGATTGGAGCAGCGGGAGAATGGGGAGAGATGAGTAATTTTTTTAATCATTAGGTGGGGCAGCCATTATATTGTTTTGATCTGTGTAGGGGCCAAAATATAGTTTGCTGGGCTGTATGAGGGGGACATTATAGTATTTGGATGTCTATGTGAAGCGCATTATACTGTGTGTGAGCCATTATAAAATGTGGTGGGTTGTGTCGGGGCTATCATACTGTGTTGATGAAACTGTACTTTGTGGGTTGGTGAAAATGGAGGTTCACGAAACTTTGCGTCATCTTTTCAGAGTAGCTACTGAAAAAACTCGTTCTATCAGTCAGTGTAGGGGTAAACAGCCCTCTTTTCAGAGTATCAGAGGCTATTGTTGGGCAGAACCAGGACCTGGATTCCGGATGTGTGATCCGGATCAGGCACTTGTGAAATTAAAAATTAATAGTAAAGTAAAAAAAAAAAAAGAAGAAAGCGCTTCATACTGACCGAGGCTCCGTTGCAGCTGTACACTACTCCCGTGGCTTCTCCTTCACTTGCAGGGCCGCTAATTACTGCTCATTCAGATGCACTGCTTTCCCCGTCCTCCAGCTGTCCTGTCTCCTGTGATTGGTTGCAGTCAGACACACCCTTAGCGTATGTGACAGCATCTGCCTACAACCAATCACGGGCGCCAAGACGGTTGATGAGCGGGAAAGCAATTCAACTCTGCGGATCATTAGTGGGATGTTACACGCATAAAATTTTTCACTGTGTTTTTTTCCCATATTATGACACCAAGAACAGAAAAAGCATATGGCTACAGTATGCAGCCCCCAGCCGTGCGCTTATCTTGGCTGTGTATCCAAATAAGAGGAACTGCATGTGGCTTTTTTCTTGATTTACAAAAATAATTTAAAAATAAACGAAATTCAGTCCCCCCGAATTTTGGTACCCAGGCATGATAAACCACAAAAGCTGGGGGCTGGTATTGTCAGGCTGGGGAGACCCCTATTTATTGAGCCGCCCTGTGCCTAAAAATAGCAGCCTGCAGCCACTCAGTATTGTCACATCCATTAGATGTGACAATCCCAGCACTTTACCTGGCTCTTCCTGGTTGCTCTGGGGCGGTGGCAATCAGGCTAATATGAAGTTTATCACAGCCCACAGCTGCCTCTAAGCTAGATATTAATCGTCAGGGTCTATGAGACACACCCCCCCTTAGTAATCTGTAAGTGACAGTAAATAAACACATACACCAAGAAAAAACTGTTTTTTGTAATTAAATACATCACACTCATAAGCCTCTTGATTAGGCTACATTCACAGGACTGCCCCGTTTTTGCGGTCCGCAAAAAAATGGTCATGTTTTTTCACGGATGCAACTGTGTGGCATCCGTTCCGTTCCGTATATGGTCCGTGTGTCATCTGCGTACCTTCCTATTTTTTTCATACTGCAAAAAAACGAAAGCAGCTAGATAGATAGAGGGATAGATAGAGACAGATAGCTAGAGGGATAAATAGAGGGATGGATGAATGAATCAAGGGATAGATAGAGGGATAGATAATAGATGAGAAAGACCAATATAATGTCCTACCCCCCCCCGCATATTCTAAGCTGGCACCCTTTAGTGCCTTTCATGTGGCACTAAAGGGTGCTTAGCCTTGTATTTAGCCAATAAATAAATAAATAATTAAAAAAAAAACGACGTGAGGTCCCCCCTATCTTTTGTAGCCAGCTAGGGTAAAGCAGACGGCTGCAGCCTGCAGACCACAGCTGGCAGCTTCACCTTGGCTGGTAATCCAAAACAGAGGGCACCCCACGCTGTTATTTAAAATTAAATAAATAATTTAAAACAAAAACCGTGGGGAGCCCCCCAAATTGCATCACCAGCCAAGGTAAAGTGGACAGCTGTGGTCTGGTATTCTCAGACTAGGGAGGTCCACCGTTATTGGACACTCCCCAGCCTAAAAATAGCAGGCTACAGCTGCCCCAAAAGTGGTGCATCCATTGGATGTACCAATCCTGGCGCTTTGCCCCAACTCATCCCATTGCCCTGGTGCGTCGGCAAACGGGGTAATATATGGGGTTGATGCCAGATGTGTAATGTCACCTGACATCAAGCCCTGGGGTTGGTGAGGTCAGGCGTCTATCAGATACCCGACATCACCAACCCAGTCAGTAAGAAATAAAAAATAGACAACAAAAAAAGTTTTATTTGAAAAAACACTCCCCACATTCCCTCTTTCAACAATTTATTGACAAGAACAATCAAATCCGGGTCCAGCGTAATCCAATAAGGGGGTCGCACGGCGATCCATACCATAGTCAATGAGACTCCCAGTCAATGAAGAACAAAATGTTCCCTATTGGCTGGGAGAGCCGTGCAGTGACCTGAGCTAACATCAATAGGTCAGCCCAGGTCACTGCAGGGGATGCCGAGCGCTGCCGTCAGGAGGTTAGATGAGATCATTACCTGCAGTAACGATCTCCTGCAGTCCTGACGTCAGCGCTGTCACTGACTTCTATGCCCGCCGCGTTCTACGCAGTATCACGAGAGCCCGTGACGTCACTGCTAGTGACAGTCTCGGGCCGCCTGCGAGACGGGCAGAGAAGGCAGTGACCGCGGTGACGTCAGGAGGCAGGAGATCGTCACAGCAGGTAATTATCTCATCTAACCTTAGCAGTCAGTGTCCCACTCCCTGCCAGCCCCGTGGCGTGAGAAGCTGCTCATACTGCGGGCAGACACTGACTTTGCAGTGCGGGCAGCTGCGGGGCTGGCAGGGAGCGGGACACAGACTGCACGGACAGTGATGACAAGCAGCGCTCATCATCCCCGCGGCTGCACGCACTGCAGGGTGAGAAGCAGCTTATACTGCAGAGGGGGGCAAACACTGACACGCTGCAGTGTGGGCATCCGCGGGGCTGGCGCGGGACACAGACTGATGCACACACACAGATGACCCATGATGACACAGACAGCGCGCACGGGGGAGGGGGGGGGGACAGTTCCCAGGGCGTCAGGCAGTAAACATGATAAAGCGCTGGGGACACAGCGCTGACAGTGTATCTGACAGCAAGTGTTCCTTGCCTTATTGAACTGGACACTGAATCGGCTGGAATTCAGGGCGCACGTAGCTGGGCACAGGAGGCGGGGGAGGGAGACTACGGAGTGTGTGGGAGGTTGTGGGCAGAGTACGGGGTGCTGGGCAATGTGTGGGAGGGTGCAGGGAAGGGGGGCGGTGACTCCTCGCACTGTACAGCCCAGCAGGGAGGCGACATGCTGTTCCAGATTTGCATGTCAACATGGTCCTGCCCATGTAGACATGAAATGACCGGAAGCAGCAAAATCGCGGCAGGAGCGGTCACATGACCACTCTGAGCCGGGGGAGAGGGGCTGACAGCAGGGCAGGTAAGTGGTCTCTATCTACTTACCTGCCCCAATGTAGCCCAATAGTGTAATAATGAAAAAAAGTCAAAAGAAGCCGGATAACCCCTTTAAGGAAATTAGCTCCAGGTGCCAAATTAACACCAAAAACTTGCAGGTATCTGAAAAAGTTCTCTAATTTTGATCAGTGATTTTTTACATTTATCTCATTTACATTTTTATTATGTGCTTTTGAAAAAATTGAATTTATGAAATAAGCTTAAAATACTGCAAGTTTATTCATGTTAGGTTATAATCATAAGTCATAAGAATACACAATGTCCACAACATTTATGAAATGTTATATACAGTATATCAGGAATGTATGGGCTCCTGCTTGTAAATATTAATCGGTTTACGACATCAACCGTACATGTAGGGCGCA
This sequence comes from Anomaloglossus baeobatrachus, assembly GCF_048569485.1. NCBI lineage: Eukaryota > Metazoa > Chordata > Amphibia > Anura > Aromobatidae > Anomaloglossus > Anomaloglossus baeobatrachus. The sequence goes on from NC_134363.1 coordinate 71,150,546, forward strand.
AGTCGGTAGGCATTGTATGGAGCGGGCTCACAGGGTGATATCACCCCATATTCAGTAGGCAATGACTGTGTATTACAGCTAGGAACTGATTCTAACAATTGCTGCTACAGCGGAGAGCCATTTTAAGTGCTCGTTGGTGGCGCCCATGACATCATCGGGTGTTGCCGATGGGTTGCCTTGTCAGCAGGGGATCTGTTAAAGTCCTTTGTGCTTGTCTTTACAGTGCTTCATAACTCTAAATGAGACCAGGCTTCGAAGGAGATTGTGATATTTATTATATGCAGCAATACTGTGGTATATATTGTGGCAATGCTGTATATAGCACAAGATATGAGATGATCGCAGTCCTAAAGAGACTATTAGAAATAGTCTAATATATAAAGCTCAGTGTATGTATGTATGTATGTCCGCTAAAGGAATTTGCACCGTCGCATTTACAATTACGAAATTTTGCACAGACGCCCCATGTGACTCAGGGAACGTCATAGACTATGTTTGGGCGGAAAAATTTAACCCCGTGCTTTCCACTTACTCTACAAAAATCCTGCAGCCATTAAACTGAATGGAGCTGGGAGCTGCAGGCTATAAATAGCAACTGTCAGTGGTTGCTATAGGAACAAAATAAACTGTTAGTATAACAAGCCTTTGTGTGAGGTAAAAAGATGTCGGTGGTGAGACGGATAAAGAGAGACAGAAAGAGACAGACAGAGACAGCCGGGAAAAGAGACAGCCGGGCAAAGAGACAGCCCTGGAAAGAGACAGACTGGCAAAGAGACAGACCTGGAAAGAGACACCTGGAAAGAGACAGACCTGGAAAGAGACAGACCGGGAAAGAGACAGACTGGGCAAAGAGACAGACTGGGCAAAGAAACAGACCGGGCAAAGAGACAGCCGGGCAAAGAGACAGCCAGGCAAAAAAACAGCCCAGGAAAGAGACAGCCTGGCAAAGAGACAGCCCTTTAAAGAGACACCTGGGCAAAGAGACAGCCGGACAAAGAGACAGCCGGGCAAAGAGACAGCCAGGCAAAGAGACAAATGCCCAAAGAGACAGACCTGGAAAGAGACAGACCTAGGAAGAGACAGACCTGGAAAGAGACAGACCTGGAAAAGACCACAGACCTGGAAAAGAGACAGACCGGGCAAAGAGACAGACCGGGCAAAGAGACAGACCAGGCAAAGAGACAGACGGGCAAAGAGACAGCTCTGGAAAGAGACATCCTTAGAAAGAGACAGACTGGCAAAGGGACAGACTGGGCAAAGTGACAGACCGGGCAAAGAGAAAGACGGGAAAGAGAGAGCCCAGAAAAGAGGCAGCTGGGCAAAGAGACAGCCAGGCAAAGAGACAGCTGGGCAAAGAGACAAATGCCCAAAGAGAAAGATGGGCAAAGAGACAGCCCTGGAAAGAGACAGCCCTGGAAAGAGTCAGCCCTGGAAAGAGACAGCCCTGGAAAGAGACAGACCAGGAAAGAGACAGACCAGGAAAGAGACAGACCTAGAAACAGATAGCCGGGCAAAGAGACAGCCGGGCAAAGAGACAGCTGGGCAAAAAGACAGCCGGGCAAAAAGACAGAGAGAGAGACAGACAGATACAGAGATTGAGACAGATAGACTGATGCAAATACAGACAGAGATAGAAACAGACAGACAAGGAAAGAGACAGACAGCGAGACAGACAGACAGTGACACACAGACAGAGACTGGGAGAGAGACAGTTACTATCCCGAGCAACGCCCGGGTACTACAGCTAGTAAAAAATAAAATTAAAATGTTTTAAAAAATATGAAAAAAACCCCCAAAAAACCATAAAAGTTCAAATCACCCCCCCTTTTAAATAAAGGTAGTAAAAAAGAATACATAAGTGTGATAACGTCACAGAAAAGTCCGTCTTATCAAAATATAAAGATAATTAACCAAATCGGTAAATATTGTAAACTAAAAAATTCAAGAACACCAAAATTACACTTCTTTCGTTGCTACAATACAAAAAAATCCTGGAAAAAGCGATCAAAATGTCACTCTTATCCCAGCATGATATTAATAAAAACAATATCTTGCCCCGCAAAAAATAAGTTGTCACACTGCTCCATTAACTAAAAAATTGAAATGATACTGGTCTTAAAAAAATGATGACACAACCCCCGAAATCTTTTTTTGTAAATTTCTGATTATTTTTCATGACTAAAATAATGAAAAAATTGACATTTTTGATATAATTAATTCATTATATATACTGGTGAGTAGAATCATACTGCTAGGTATTTTTTTTGCCATAAAATATACACTGGAGATCAAAATTAGAGAACAACACACAATATCCTAAATGTTAAGGCCATTGTGTAATCCTATGTGATTATATTCTAACATGCATAAACTTGCAGTATTTTAAGCGTATTTCATAAATTGAATTTACTGTAAAGCACATAATAAAAATGTAAATTAGATAAAGGAAAAAGAACACTGATCAAAATTAGAGAACACTTTCAAATACCTGCAAGTTTTTGTTGTTAATCTGGCACCTGGTGTTTACGCCTTAATTATCTGACAAACCATTTTTAACTAGCAGCCTAACTTTCCAGTTTGCACTTGAATTTCAAAAATGGTGTGCTGTTCAAAAGTGACTGAAATCCTCCAGCAGCAGGGTGTCTTGATGAAGGCTAAAGGGGTGACCCTATCAGTTATAACAAGAGAAGTTAATCATTACAAGTCTGTGATTTCGAGAATATTGCATCTTTACAACATCACAAACTCTTTCAAGTCCCCCAAGAAGGCTGGTCACCTGCGAAAGACAAATGCAAGAGAGGACAGGATAGTGCGGAGAATCTCCATGGATAATCATTTCAACACTACAGCTGGAATTGCTCTCCAGTTCAGCACTGAACAGCGTAAGGATTTGTCTCATCATACAGTGTCACAATGTTTAAAAGCATTTGGACTGAAAGCCCACTCTGCAGTGACCAAACCTCTCATTAGTAGAAAGAAGCAAAAGGCTAGACTCACCTTTGGTGAGGAGCATGTTGTGTGGACAGAGGAGAAGTGGCCACAGTTAAGTTTAGTGATGAAAGAAAATTTAATTTATTTGGGTCTGATGGGAAACATTATGTTCATCAACAACTGGGGAAAGACTGAACCCAAAGTGTATTAAGGAGTCAGTGAAAGGCGGTGGAGGAAGTGTCATGTTTAGGGAATATTTTCTGCACCAGGAGTTGGATCTCTCACACAGCTACATGGCATTGTGAATGTGATTGTGTATCAGAAGCTTCTTCAACAACACTTGATTCCTTACTTGTGTTCATCACTCAATCAGCCAGCAATTTTCATGCATTACAATGCCCCCTGTCACACAGAAAAACAGGTAAAGCTGTTCCTTTAAACAGAAAACATTGAAACAATGAAATGGCCACAGCCCAGAGTCCTGATCTAAACCCAATAGAAAACCTCTGAAAAATCCTTGGTGACAAAGTTATGGCCAAGAAACCCACAGCAGTCAAAGACCGGTGGAAGAGACTGAAAGAAGAGTGGACCAAAATCACACCAGAGCAGTGTGAGTGACTAGTGATGTCCTGGGGCCGCAGATGTGCTGGAGTCATCCACAGCAAAGGCAGGTACACTTCCTACTGATTGGTGATTGTTGTTACCTCCAGAAAATGTACTTATAATCTTTCTCTGTGCTGCTCTCTGTGCTGCAGTCATTGCTGTTTTCTAATTAGGATCATCACGTTTTGGGCAATATAAAGGTGTTATGGTGATAAACTTCGGATCTTTTGTAAAACACTGTCCTAGTGGCATGGTGCACCGCTTACAAAAAAACCTCTTCAAATGTTGATAAATGTAGAATAAATTATTTCTGAAAAAAGCAACTGATCATACATTGTTCTCTAATTTTTATCTCCAGTGTAAATGGCCCAATTTCCATCTTTGGGCCAGGGCCCCACTTTGTCTAAAACTAGCTGTGCCTCCCCTGAATGCCATAAAAACAAACCCTCCCCCAAAAATGCTGAATTGCAATTTTTTCCAATTTCACTGCACCCCATCTATGTCTTAGGGCGGCATTACACAGTACGATATATCGTGCGATATATCGCCAGGGTCACGGAATTTGTGACGCACATCCGGCATCGTTAGAGATGTCGTACTGTGTGGCACCTCCGAACGACTGTTAACGAGCAAAAATACTCACCTTATCGTTGCTCATTGACACGTCGTTCATTTCCATAATGTCGTTCCTCCTTCTGCGTGCCGGTTGTTCGTCGTTCCCGTGGCAGCACACATCGCTACGTGTGACACCCTGGGAACGACGAACACAGCTTACCTGCGTTCCGCCGGCAATGAGGAAGGAAGGAGTTGGGCGGGATGTTACGTCCCGCTCATCTCCGCCCCTCCGCTTCTATTGGGCGGCCGCTGTGTGATGTCTCTGTGACGCCGAACGTCCCTACCCCTTCAGGAAGAGGATGTTTGCCGCACACAGCGACGTCGTTAGGGAGGTAAGTGCGTGTGACGGGGGTTTAGTGACTTTGTGCGATACGGTCAATGAATTGCCCGTGATGCACAAAGGACGGGGGCGGATGCGATCGCTCATGCGATCGCACGAAAAATCGTCTCATATAACGTCGCCCTTACCCTATAGTTTGGAAATTGATGATGTTTTATTATAAAAAGATAAGGAGAAATGAACTCTGTTTTCCTACCGTGGTTTGGGTTAGACTGTATTAGTAGGTTTGGTCCTTCAAACGTAGCATAACAATCTTAATATGTTATCCAAAATTCCAAATGATAGAAATCTTCCAGTTTTTCTTTGCTTTTTTTTGTTACAGCTTTTGTTGACAGATCTTGACTTGTTATTTTAATGACTTGGTTTTTCACAACTCCATTTCTATAAATGGAACAATAGTAACGCTGGATTCAGCTTTCTATAGTGTCATATCACTCCTGCAATGATCATGAATAACGTTGCTTTATATTATGATAAAAGATGGAAAACAAAATGTAACTTTTGGGCACTACTACAACTGTGCTATTTTATTTTTTAGTGCCTCTCATGCTAGCTTGGCTAGGCAAGTTCTTGTTACTTTCTATCTATATCAGGAATGGTTTGCTGTGACACAGAATAGTTACTGTATCAATAACCACATATCTTCTGTCAGTTGGATGCACATGCACAAATATCAGCATCTGTAATTAGAGATGGGCGAACCAGCAAACGTTCGGATTCGGCACATCCGGTTGACTTAAAACAAAAGTTTGCGACCAAAATGACCCCAAACATGAGCCTGGACTCCAAACCCCATATTTCTTTGGGGACCCTAACTTAAATGCTCTAAAATGGCTAGGGGTCTGCAAAAGGAAGCAAAATGCCTATTAAAAAAGAACAATTACGCTATGTGCCCACGTGTGTGCGCTCTGCACCGCAGCATTTTATCACTAAATTTCCGCTTCAGAGCGCTGCTGGAAAGCTCCGTTCTGAAACTTTGGTGACTGCAGAATTCATGCGCTCTAGATGCTGCCTCTCCCTATAGCTGGAATGGAGACAGCATGCAAAGCGCACGAAAGAAGTGACATGTTGCTTTTTAGAATGCAGCGATTTGGCAGCATGCAAATCGCTGCGTTCTAAAACGCCATGTGGGCATGGATTATGCACAATCTTCATAAATTGTGCAGGTGATGCAGGACGCATCCAGTTACGCTGCAGTGCAGATCGCAGCGTAACTGCATGCAATACGCACACGTGGGCACAGAGCCTTATAGTTACCGAGTTTTCGTGTGGCTGTCATACTACTTCCGGTTGTGCTCATTAAATCTTATGCATATTCAATGCTTGCCCTGCCCACCCTTTGTGACAACATCTGTGATTGACTGCAGTCAGACTGCGCCCTCACCCTCTGTGCCGGAGTCTGTGGTAGGTTGCCCTCACACTAGCTGTCTGGGTCCCCGAGGTGGAGTGTAATAAAAATTAAATAACTGGAAAAAATGGCGTAGGGTCCCCACATTTTGATACCCAGCTCAGATAGAGCAGACAACAGGAGACTGCAGCCCACAGCTGTGTGCTTCATCTTGACTGTGTATCAAAATACAAGGGACCCCATTCTGCTTTCTTTAAATAATTTAAATAAATAATTTTAAAAAATGATGTGAGGTCCCCCCTAATTTTGATACCCAATCTTTCTGCCATGGTGGCGTGTATTACATCAGACCTGCAAGGGTGTTTTGGGGGTTAATAAATTGGAGGATGATAGTGTTTGGGGTTTTTTTTAATAAAGGATTTTTCTCTACTTATTACTAATCCAGGGCTTTGTGGTAGCTGTGATTTTTGACAAATCACAGCTGTCATTAACCCCTTATGCCACCATACCAGGGCAATTGAAATGATCTAGGTAAGCGTCAGGATTGGCGCATTTAATGGATGCAACAATTCTGGGGAAGCTGCGGGCTGCCGTTTTTAGGCTGGTGAGGATACAATAACTGTGGGTCTTACCAACCTGAAAATACTAGCCCCCAGCTGTCTTCTTTATCTTGGCTGGGTATCTGTTTTTTAAAATTATTCATTTAATAATTAAAAAAAGACTTGTGGGGTCCCTCCTATTTTGATATACAGCTGGGGGTAGCAGTCTCCAGCTTTCTGCTTTTCTGCGCTGGGTAGAAAGAAAATGGGGGACCCTACTCCATTTTTTCCAGTTATTGTTGAAACTATTATTGAAAGCTAGTGTGAGGCAACCAATCACAGACACCAGCACCGATGGTGCGGGAACAGTTTGACTGCAACCAATCACAGATGCTGTCACAGAGGGTGGGCTGGGGAAGCAATGAATATTTATAAGGTTTGATAAAGTGGACTCGGAAGCAGTGTGACAGCTGTGCGGAAACTCAGTAAATATAATTGTCCTGCTTTAACCCCTATTTTGCTTTCTTTTTTCTCATTCTTTTAAAATGTTTTTATCCCGACATCCAAACCCCAACAATAATAAAAATTTCCCTGAGAAATCTGAGATCCGGGTCCAAGCATGGATACTAGGTGTCTGGTACAGACCCCAAACCTTACAGTTCGGGTTCGCCCATCACTATCTGTAATGCAGGAAGGTGTTAAAGGGAACCTGTCACTAGATTCATGATGTCCAAACAGTGGGTAATCCTGGCTGCATGATTGTAAAAAAAGCTGACAGAGAACTATAGAAAGAGACCTGACTAGTCTAGTGTAGCCCCTCCGGTCTGCTACTTCCCATCTCGCTCTAGGTCTCTGTGAACGTTGTACTTAAGAAGAGGTTTGTCGACTAGAGGAGGGTGGGGAGAAGCAGTCAGACTAGTCAGGTGCCTCCCTATGGCTCTGGGCCAGCAAATCAGTCTATGATTTCTCTAAACCACTTCAGGGTTTCAGAGTAAAATATGCAGTGCTTTTTTTGCAGCGGTACATGCCGGTACGGCGTACTGGAAAATCTGAAGAGCACCTCTAGCTTTGTCCACATAGCTAAATTGCAAACTATACAAATTAGCCATGTGTGGAGCGGAGGCAGAAGTCAGAGGCCTATCTAGGAGGGAGCTGGCGGGGCGCTGGCGGACTGCCTGATGCGGCGGTGTGGAAGTCTGCCGGGGTGGGAGCCGCTATTCTCTGAGCATGGCTGTCATGCTGACAGCCGCACTCATAGAAAGTGCAGCGCGCGGCTCCCACTGCTCAATTGTCCTTGTATCTGTCAGACGTGAGGACAATTGGAGTGGTGATCCCTGGAGCTGACCTCTGGGTCAGCGAGACGGCTTTCATGTGATCAGGTCAGCTGATCACACTGCTGACCCGGAAGCCAGGGCCGCAGCGTGGAGGCGGCAGAGAATCGCTGATAAGTGCTCCACTGTGGAGTTGAAGACACGAAGGAGGAACATTATGGAGTGAGAGGGGAGTATTTATGAAACAGTATGGGGGAGAGAGGGTGGGGGAGGGAACCATCTGTGGACACACTATGGGGGGACAGAGGGTGGGAAATGGGAACCATCTGTGGACACACTTTTGCGAGGACAGAGGGTGGGGAGGGGGTAAGATCTATATACACAGTATGGGGGGGAGAGGGTGGGTGAGGGAACTATCTGTGGACAGAGTATGGTGGGAAGAGAGGATGAGGTTTCATGCATGGTGAGAGAGAGGATGAGGTTTCATGCATAGGGACAGAGAGGATGAGGGGTCATGCATGGGGAGAGAGAGGATGAGGGGTGATGCAAGGGGAGAGAAAGGATGAGGTTTCATGCATGGGGACAGAGAGGATGAGGGGTGATGCATGGGGACAGAGAGGATGAGGGTTGATGCATGGCGACAGAGAGGATGTGGAGCAAACTGGAAAGAAATTTTGAGGACACAGACTAAAGAGTGACCAGGTATGAGGAGCAAGTGGGCAGGATGGGGAGTGAGGGGGAAAAGTATATGGACACACAGGAGGTAGTGAGGAGACAGTAAGGGATGAGAAGAATGTGAGGGGGCACAGAATAGAGACTGGGAAGTGGAGTGGCCGGTATGGAGAGGGGGCAGAATTGGAGGACAGTGTGAGGCCATAGCGAGGAAGGGGAGTGTGATGAAGGCACAGTATAAAGACTGGGCAGTATAAGGGGACACAGTGTAAAGGACACTGTAAACAGTAGGCTCAGTTTGGAAAGAGAGGGAATATGGAGGGCATGTACCATAAGAGGGACAGTGTGGGTCATATTTTGTGCAGAGAATACTGTGAGGGGCCATTATTTATTCTGGGGCACAGTGTAGGGCAGATATTTTTAAGTAGAAGTATTATAATCATTCTGCTATTTTTAGGGGCATTGTGTCTGGATATGTTACAGAAGACTGGAGAAGATGGAAATCTGCAGAGACAAGATGTGAATGTGAAAAGTCATCATTGCGTTAGGACAAGGTGAAGAATAGAAAGAAATGACTAGAGACAACATCATCTATAAGGTACCTGAATGTAAATGTTTATTTGTGATACTATGTACCATTATTAGGTCTTGGCCCCATTTGCGCATTGCTTTTGATGTGAGCGCAATGGGACCCCCACTGATCAGCTGATTATGGGGCAGGTGGCCGGAAATGCTTATTTCTGGATCTGCTCCGTCCTCTGATGGTGTCTGCGTCCGGGTACTGCACATCCACCTCATTGTTTTTAATAGGAGACTGCTGCCACTATCAGAAGACGGAGCCGATCCAGAACTAAGAACTTCCGGCCACCTGCCACCACCGACGCCTAGAGTAGGGAATTGGCGGGGTTGCCAGGTGCCGGACACTGACCAATCAGACATTGGTGACCTATCCTAAGGAAAGGTCATTAATGTTAAAGTAGTGGAAAATCTCTTTAATAAAGTCTTGTGCCGTCTGACAAGTTAAGGGTTACTATGTTTTTATTTATGTTGTTAGGAGCATTAAAGGGGTTGTTAAAATTTGTGATGAGTCTGCAGTCACTCCTTGTGTCAATCTATGTGACTGTAGACTTCTGAATTCTCAGTGCGCACACTGCACGCTGTCAGGATTCTCTGGTGCCGGCGGTGAGAGTGGGAGGTTATGAAGCTGCAAGTATGCGATTTACATAGATATGGTCACGTGCTGAACAAACATGGTCAATGAAAATGAATTGACTGAGGCTGGACACATCAAATCAGAATGTGGCCAGAAGTATACAGATCTCATACTTGTGCCCACTCTCTCCACTGGCACCGGCACCCCCTCCCCCCGCTCCTGCACCTCGATCGGCAGCGCCTGACAGCACCCCCCCATCCTCGCCTCAGAAATGCGTAAAGGCAAATATTTTTTTACAAAAAAAACACTGAAAATATGTCTATCTGCAATCACTCAGCCAGCCAGGTCTGACACATCCTGCCAGAGCTGCCAAAGTTCGGGCGGCATTGATCAAGTGAAAGGTTCCTTTTAACAACACAGCAGTAGTAAGACATTGAGTGATACATTCAATATTGTTATTGTTATATATTTTGAAGGTGGAGGTACACCAACACAAACTTTTTCATTACAGGTAAAGAGGTTTACCTATTTTGTAAATCTCCTTTCCCCCAGCTGCAGTTTGTTTAAAAATAAAATCTGTTCTTTACTCTGATCCATCCTGAACGCAGCATACAGAATCATAATCCTGTCCAGCAGCTTCACCGATGCCTCCACCTTGTGCCAGTCACTTCGCTGACTGCCCACCAGCTGCAAGGTACGATACCAGCTTATATTTCTCACCCAAAAGCCCTCCACAGTTCTGCACCACCCTATATCTTATCCCTCATCTCTGTCTATCATCCTACCCGCCCCCTCTGTTTGCAAATGATTTTACATAATCGGAACCGCACATCTCTGTCTCCAAGACTTTTCTCGTGCTGCGCCAGTTTTCTGGAATACACTACCCAAAATGATGTGAAAAATTTCCAGCCCCCATGTTTTAAGCATGCATCTCTTCAGACAAGTGTGGTGCCCCTGAGGCTTCAGTCGCCACAGAGGTACTGCACTTCAGCCAGCGATGTAGTATTCCATCTCGGGTAAGGAGGAGGTCAACACTGGTTCACACAGAAGCATGACACCCAGGCTCAGAAACACCTCATCAGACATGGGCGTGATTATACCCAAAGCCAGGCTGAGGGGGTGGAGTCTTAGGAGTGGAAACACAATAGTACAAGTGGGAACACTGTGTGAAGTGTGGAGTTCAGTCAGAGGAGTAGTGGAGGAGTTAAGACCCGCGGCCTGGAGTAGGTACCACTCGGCCCGGGCACCGACTGAAGGGGTCCTAGAGACCACAGGAAGTGCAACATCATCCCGTTGCCTTGTTCCATATATAATCTTCAGGTGGAAGGACTTGACTGTAACACGGGGATTGGCCCCTAGGCTGGGGGAGTATAACCTCGGGGCTCAACTAGCAAAACCAGCGACTGAGGTGACTGCACACACCGAAGCTACCACCGCCCACTAATTCGCTGGAAGGTGACCCTCAAGGACCAACAGGATAGAGCTTCACGCCACCCCACATGGTTCACGGGCACTGATACAGGCTTCAGTGAGCGAAGGCGCAACGCAGGAGGGAGAAGCAAGCACAGGAGTTGGCCAGGAAAGGGAACACTTTAGAAAGGTGCACCCGACTCGATCTACGAACTACCTGGGATCGGCTGGAGCCCATCACGGTGAATCCCGGCATTGCAACAGTGGTCCTTGGCATGTGTGTAACCGGCTACAGTGAGTAAACACCTTAAGACTGCACCCCTGAGTCGCTCCGTTATTCGCCTGCGCCCGCCATAATAGACTACTACCACCACCCTACGCCCTGGGGCCCAGCTCTACCTGTGGAGAGCTGTACCATCCTAGCTGCATCACCATCTGCACCAAAAGGTCCCTATCCCACAGCGGTGGCACCACCACTTGCCGCATACCACAGGTGGCGTCACAAAACAACCATCATCCCCTACATCTTTATTAAAGGACATCGCCGGGGTCACGGAACCGGGCCTAGCCACCGCGGCGTCCCAGCGGTAGAAGCAGAACCGTAGCCTGGTAACGAGTAACCCCAGGTCCCGGTGGGTGCGTCACAAGCTTATCTTCTCAAATCGCTAACCTAACCTTCCCCTGTTCCCGCCTTCTAAATGCTGTTCATAACCTTCTCCCTCCTATTTCTGTCATCACATTCTCCATACAACCAATTGCACATAAGTGCACCTAAAAGGTTACTGTCTAGTGTCTACTGACCGGATCATTCAACTTTATATGAAATCCATTATTTATAATAATGAAGGTCAGACCAGACACTATCTTTTGTGTCCCCCTATTCCCCCATAGGTTGGAAGCTTGAGAGCAGGGCCCTCATTCCTACTATAGCTGCAGAACTATGTGCTACTTTGTTTTGTTTTTGTCTGTACAAGCCCCCCTTAATTGTACAGTGCTTCAGAATAAACGTTATTATTATTATCAATATTAATATTATTATTCATTTTTTAAATGCTATTATTGTTATTACTCAGACTCCCCAGGTCCCGCGCTGAGTCTCAGCTGCTTCTCCCAGTGTCTGTTATTCTCTACAGTGCAGACATTACATTGACAGTGCTGCAGCCAATAACTCAGCTCATCTTCTCTGCCCGAGCTGACGGCACAAGTCGCACAGCTCACTGATTGGTGGCAGTGATATACGAAATAACACACACTGGGAGGAGCAGTGGAGACTCAGCGCTGGACCTGGGGAGAGTGGAGAAAGCACAGGTAGCCTTTTTTTTGTTAAACAACACGCAGGCTGGAAACATTGATTTACAGAAACTGGAAAACCACTTTCATATAGTCCAGCTGGAAATGTAGTGTGTATCCTGCATATTTTAGGACTTTGAACATAAATGTCTTAAAATGTTTCAAGCAGAAATGCAGCATTAGATTTGCAAGAAGTTTAGAAAAAAATGAAATATAAATTATTCTACTGCCTAATTTTACAGCCAGGCCAGTTTTATGTTTCCATTGTGGCTGTCAAACTACTCTCACGGTTGTTTAGTGACCTGCTTTAAAGAGGACCGACCACCAGGATTTTCCTATATAAACTAAAGCCAGTGCTATACTGGCGCTATCATGCTGATTCTATACATACCTTTAGTTGTGAGATCGGATGTATACTTTCTGAAATATAGGCAAGTAAAGTTTGTGCAATGCACTTTTATATGATGAGAGGTGCAATGGAATATCTAACAGGTGGGTTGGGTTTTGCTAAATATTCCCACCCCTGTCTGCGGCCTGTCCTTTCCCCTCCATCCTCCCCCTGTAATGACAGAGACAGGGGAAGAATGACAGACATGTTAGACAGGGGCAGGAATAACTAGCATTACCTGACCCACCAATTAGATATTCTGTAGCTGCTATCAATCAAGTAACAGTGCATTTCACAAACTTTACTTTCCTGTATTTCAGAAACTATACCTCCGATCTCACAACTAAGGGTATGTATATAATCAGTATGATAGCGCCAGTATAGCACTGGCTTTAGTTTATATAGGAAAATCCAGGTGGCTGGTCCTCTTTAACAGGCCGACTTTAACTCAATGGACAAAAAACGTGATATTGGTACCACATCATCTGTGTACCGGACAATGTGCTGCTGATAAGTATGCTTTTTAAGCTTCCAGGCTGCTTAAAACGACTGATAATTGGAAACAAGTGTTCCTGCTAATGCTCGTTCTAGGACTATCCACGTGTATAAATTGGCCTTCGGTCTTTAGTCACCATGTATATATTATATAAAAAGTCAAACCTTGGAAAAAGGGATAAGTGTAACTCTGAGCTAGAAATATGCTCACACCACTTAAAAGAGCTTTTTGCACAATAGACATTTCTTACCTAGCCTCAGGACAGTGGATAGGTGATAAATGTCTGGTCACCAATCACTCAACAGAAGTCCCAGGTGCCTCATTTCTTCTTTCAGAATTACCAGTGTTAGTAGGAGCTTGACTGGGGCAGTCAGCAAGAACAAACCGTTGTATTCAGTGTCTGTAGGGCTGACAGAAACAGCCGAGGGCTGAACTTAGCTGTTCTCTTCAGTCGTAAACTTTGAACAAAGTCGCGCCACGTATGCTGCCTGCCTTCTGCCTTCCCATTAATTTTCACCAAATTACCAGCTCTACATTTGTCTACTCTGTTCCCCCATTTAATTCATAAGGAGAAACTAAATTTTGTTACATGCAGACAGGGGGATAAGACAAGAAAGGTAATTGACCCTATTGATGTGGTCAATAAAACACAGAATGCAACACTTTTACTGAGCCTAGATGCTGAAAAGGCATTTGACCACCTTGAGTGGCCGTTTATGTTTGAAAACCTGTCCCATTTTGGTGTTTCAAGACCTTAAAAAGTATGTAGACACACCTATCGGTGGCTGTAAAATTGACTCATGTATTGTCTCAACCTTTTCCAATCACCCCTGGGCGATTTTTCCTTTGGGTGTTTTTTGCCCTCCTTATTCCAAGAGCCGTAACGTTTTTACTTTTCTGTCAATCGTGCCATATGAGGGATTATTTTTTACGGGATTAGTTGTACTTTTAAATGAAACCATAAGTTTTACCATTTAGTGTACTGGAAAATGGCAAAAAAATTCGAAGTGTGGAAAAGTTGCAAAAAAAGTGCAATTGCACGATTGTTTTGGGGGTATTTTCTTCACCGTGTTCACTATATGGTAAAACTGATGTGTTGGTGTCATGCTCCAGGTTGGTATGAGTTTGTAGACACCAAATATACTGTACATAAGTTTACTTTTATCTAAGGGGTTAAAATAAATTCAGAGATTTGTCCAAAGAAAGTGCTGCACTTCTTGCACCATTTTCCGAAACCCTAAGGGGTACTTTGCACGCTGCGACATCGCAGGCCGATGCTGCGATGACGAGCGCGATAGTCCCCGCCCCCGTCGCAGCAGCGATATCCTTGTGATAGCTGCCGTAGCGAACATTATCGCTACGGCAGCTTCACATGGACTCACCTGTCCTGCGACCGTCGCTCTGGCCGGCGACCCGACTCCTTGTTAAGGGGGCGGGTCGTGCGGCGTCACTGCGACGTCACACGGCAGGTGGCCAATAGGAGCGGAGGGGCGGAGATGAGCAGGATGTAAACATCCCGCCCATCTCCTTCCTTCCGCATATCCTACGGAAGCCGCAGTGACGCCGGTAGGAGATGTTCCTCGCTCCTGCGGCTTCACACACAGCGATGTGTGCTGCCACAGGAGCAAGGAACAACATCGGACTGTCGCGTCAGCGTAATTATGGATTGCACCGACGCTGCACCGATGATACGATTACGACGCTTTTGCGCTCGTTAATCGTATCATCGAGCCTTTACACACTACGGTGTCGCATGCGATGCCGGAAGTGCGTCATTTTTAATTTGACCCCACCGACATCGCACCTGCGATGTCGTAGTGTGCAAAGCCCACCTTAGTGTTCTCATTTTTTTGGGATATTTCAGCTCAATGATAGCTTATTTTATGCACCTCAAGCTGAAAATTTTAATGGTCCCATTTTTTGCACAGATGCTACATTTTGATTGCCTGTTATTGCATTTTGTGCAAAATTTGTGGTGACAAAAAAAACATAATATGCCGTTTATCGATCAGGTTACTTGATTTAATATTTTGATAGATCGGGCCTTTCTGAATTGGGTAATACCAAATATATGTATATTTTTTATTTTTAACCCTTTAATTTTTAATGGGGCGAATGGGGAGGTGATTTGAATTTTTAGGTTTTTGTATTTTATTAATTTTTTAAAGCTTTTTTTTAACTTTTTTTTATTTTGCTTGTCCCCCTCTAGGGCTATAAGGATCAGCAGCCTGCTAGCTTGTTTATTTCTCCTGATCGTAGCTGCACAGCTCAGACCAGGAGAAATGCTGCTCTCCTGTTACAGGCAGCACTTTGCCAGCTGTAAGAGGAAGTGAGTCATGATAGCGACAAAAGTCATCCTGCTCTACCATGACAACCATCAGCTTTCTGTGATCATGTAATGGGTCTTCCGATGGCAGCGGGTAAGTGTGCGTTACCCGCTGTGGGCATTTACATCATGCTATCACATTTTGCAATCTAAGGGGTTAACAGGCATGGGTGGATCACAGACCTGATAGCCGCACATGTCAGCTGTTCACATCAGCTGACATTTTCGGGACTCACTGCTGGCTCACCACAGCAGCCGACGGTGATTACCCTGACATGAGCCATGACACACCCAGTATGTCCAATGTCGTAAAGAGGTTCATGGCACCCACCAAGGTTGCCCACTTTCACCTTTGCTCTTTGTTATGTGCGTAGAACTTTTGGCTGTGGCTATCCTCCTTTAAGAAGTAATGGATAAAGAATTTAAACTATCGCTGACGACGTCTTATTAACTCTAACCCAGCTGCATACTACCCTCCCCAACTTACATGCACTTTTAAAACAGTTTAGTTAGCACTTGGGCTATAAAATTTATAAAGCAAATAATGAAGGCCCTTCTGATTAACATCCCCGATAGGTCATTAAGTTCCTTAAAAAGTAATTAATATTACAAGTGGAGTGATAACTCCCTGAAATATTTAGGAGTTCAGCTGACCTCTACTTGCAACTTATTATTCAAACAGAATTATCCCCAACTCTTTTAAAAATTGAAAGAACTATTTAATAAATGGAATACCATACCATTATCCTTGTTTGGGAGAATATCAGCAGGACTTTTTAGTTTTCCTAATATAGTTGATGGTCACTTTAGGGTCTTGCAACCTTGTGATAAGATACAATCAGGCTACCACTTGCTTTCAAATGATTTCTATCAGTACAGTATTTACAAATTATGCATTATATGCAGTCTTCTTTACTCTTCCTTAGCAGTCTCTATATACCAATTCACTTTGAGAGGCTTTTCAGGGCAGGAGTATTGACCAAAGGTCTTATTTCAGACATTTATAAGATTTTATTGGACCCATATCCAAAAGAGCCTCCAAAACACCCCTATATGGTCAGATGGGAAAATTTCTTGGGGGAATCTCTTTCTACTGGTATATAGCAGTGAGTCTGGAAAAAAGCCTTATTGTTTGTATTAATCACTAATTAATTCACTGCTTCCCTCACCCACCGGTGTCTGTGCTTGGTTGCAGTCAGACAAGCCCCACGCCGAGTGACAGCATGTTTGAAGCTTCCAAGCACAGACGCCGGTGGGTCGGTCTATATCGTACAGTAAAATAAATAAATAAAAAATTGGCGTAGCATCCCGCCATATTATGACACCAGCACAGATAAAGCCCATCAACTGAGGGCTGGTATTCTGAGGCTGGGGGTACCCATGATTATTGAGTGCCCCAGCCTAAAAATATCAGCCTGCATATGTGACAGTCCCTTCACTTTACCTTGCTCTTCCCAATTGCCCTAGTATGGTAGCAATTGGGGTAATAGGGAGTTAATGGCAGCAGACAGCTGCTTCTAAGTCCTGGATTAGTAATGGCAGGCATCTATGAGACACCCCCATCACTAATCTGTAAATGAAAGTAAGTAAACAGAAACATCAAAAAAATCCTTTATTTTAAATAAAAGAAAAAAGCACCCAGGTCTTTGCGGATTCTTTGCTACTTTCAATGTGTCTCAAGAGTCTGTTGTCTGTCTTGACACCTTTCCTTTTACACCTTCCTCTCTCACTCCTTCCTACTAACTACTAACTAACTAACTAACTCCTCCCGCTGTCTACCCACACTTCTCAGGTCACTCTCTCCTCCCCCAGGTCTGGTATTTTCCTGCCCAGTTGGCTGCCTGTCATCTAACAGTGCCCAGCCCTGTCATGTGGCTAGGTGACTCTCCCAGCCGGGTACAGTGAGTGTAAATGTCCTGGTGTGCTAGTGTGTGTGTGATGACTGGCGCAGTCATGTTGGACCCGAGCTGTTATCTTGTTATTACCTTGTTTTTGTGACACATGGTTACCGCAGGGGCGGCATATTCCCCCTTGGTTAAATCCAGCACGTCCACGGGCTGCCATTCAAACAGGTCATACTGCAGTTTTTACATGCAAACATTGTAAACATTTTCAAACAATTTCAAACATTTCTTCCCTTGCGGAGGGCACATTTCCTTGAACGTTTCAACCTGGTTTTGCCTTCCTTACCACCCGCCACCCAGAATCTCTGGCAACACTGCTCAGTGGTTTCCCACCCAAAGTCCCTGGTGTCCTTTTTATTCCTGGATGAGCAACAAAATTGTAAAGTTCTGGGAGAGCGTCACCGGTTCCTGTAGTGACGGGGTCCTGGCCTGCTCCGCCACTGACGCTTCCTGTGCCTGCCACCCTCATGGGAATAGTCCTGTACAGCAGGCTGCAGGTTTAACCAGGTTTAGCCCACAATAGTGCAACTTTTTACATTGAAAGTTTGTGTCACTTCCAGTCCTGTGACTTAGGTCCATGGTTACTGGTTAACTTTTTCAAAGCATAACTTTTGCAAATTTCAAAACATTCAAGGCATTAAACATTTTCCTGAAAACTTTAAAACAGTCAACTGGGGTAACTGGAACAGGTTGGCAGTCAGTATATAACTGGGCACAGTTATCTTACTATGGGGTTGCTGAAGGGTGTGTGGAGCTGGGTGCTTCTTTAACAACCCTGGCTGGCTCTGGCTCTACAGCTAGAGCGTACCAGCCCCGCTCCCCATGGTGCCAGGTATAGGACACCACGTCGCCCACTTTCAGGTCCCAACAGGGTGACCCTGCACAGGTGGGCCCTCACATCCCAACGGGACACAAACACACCCACACTGAGGCCCGGTTCAGTAATGAATCCCCAACCCTTCTTTTGGTGGAACTGGTCCACTACTCCCATGTAGCGGGCCCCATGGGCTCCCCAAGTGGCCATCTGGAGGGTCTGCTTCTCTTGCAGATCACGAGCTTTCATTTGGGCTTTCTGGGTCTCCCTTTCCTCCCACTCCAGGGACAGGTTTAAGGCCATGGCCTGGCATGCCTCCTCTACATCCTGTGACGGGGTAGCACCCAAGCCCGTGTCCTGGACAATCCGAGGCGGAGAGCGAGTAGGGATCGCGGATGGGGCAGTTTGGCTTACCTCCGGGAGTTCCATTGCTGGAGCCCCAGCAATGGCAGCTGGTAGAGCCTCCAAGGCAGGATCAGCGACGTCCTTCTCCTCCATGATGGTAGGAGATGTCGTCGCAGGCAGGGCACCAGGCGTCGCTACTGCGTCCTCTGCTGGTGATGACAGAGGTGCGGCCTGGTCCTTCTCGGCCGGTTGCGGAGGCGTTGCGGCCTGGTCTGGTCTGGACATTGGGACTGGGGTTACAGCCTGGTCTGGGGTTGGGGTCGGTATCAGGACACTGCTGGTGGTCGGCTCCAACTGGTGCTCTCCGGTGGTGCAGCACTCTCGCTCCACCTCCACACCAAGCGGCATCAGCAAGGGGGTCTGGGTGGCCACCTCCCAGACTGGCACTGGTCGCGCAGCCCGGCTTTCATGGGCCCGCACTGCCACAGCTAAATCCCGCAGCTCTGCACGCCACTCCATCAGTTTCCGGAGTGACTGCACTCACCCCCGGACACAGAACTGGGTCAGCTCCCAGTCCATCCAGGCGGTAGTGCCTGGCTCCAGGTTGCCGGACTCCTGCTCCCCTGGGGCAAACATCCTTCCCCCTCTGGAATCCAAAAACTTGTTTTTGCAGAGTTCCAGAGTCTCTGCCTTGGGCCATCCTCTTACATCCTGGACGTTCCCTAGGGGCGGGGAGTTCAGGTTTCACGCTTTTTACTGATGGCACAGCATTTTTACAGTCCAGACAATAGCGGCAAGTTTAAATTTTGGCGGTAAAGTCCAAAAAGGCGCGCTGTCACCCGTTTTGGCGGGTCTAGTCTGAATCCTGCTGACTACACCAGTTTTTAAAAGCTGTCATGCCCCGGGGCAGCCGAGCTGCTCAGATATGGGCGGTCCATGGCTCGAGGAGTCCCGGACCCGGGGGCACCTTCGAGCAGTTTTTAAATAAAAAGAAAAGAAAAATAAAAATATAGTCCGACTACGCCACTCATGGTGCGCAGCCAGGGATAGTAGGGCCGCCGCTGCCAGTCTTCCCTGGGGGTGATGGATGGGGCAGTGTGGATGGTGCCCCCGGTGAACAGAGCTTTTCCCCTAGGGGTAGGTGAAGGGTTAACGTGGAAGCGCGTGGCAATAAGTCAGTTCAGATAGGGAGTGCATTTTGGCTGTTTTTACTTACTAGATTCACGCCCTGGGGACGTGCTGGATCCCAGGTGTGCCCGTGTACTTATAGCTGTGCCAGCCAATCTGGTGCCACTCCACCACCAATGCACTCTGGTGTATTTGTCAGTCCTCCCTGGCGTGGAGCACTTGGAGGTCTTTCCCATGTCTGGTTCCTGCCGCAGGCAGCTTAGACTATTTAAGGGAATTTCTCCAGGTCCCCTCTTTGCTGCTGATGACTCGGACGTTAGTGGTGGCAGATGAGTCCTGGGAACCCACTCGCCTGGCAGAGTTAACAGATGGCTTGAAGACCTGGTCTGTTCTGTGATCTGCACCCTGTGCGTGCAAGGTACTATGAGCCCTGGATGTCCACCCCACAGGATTCCTCTGTCCTTGGAGCTTGCTCTCTCGCTCTCCAGCTACTTGTCTCCACTGAGTGGCTGATCTATCTACTCAGGCCTTTGCGGATTCTTTGCTACTTTCAATGTGTCTCAAGAGTCTGTTGTTTGTCTTGAGACCTTTCCTTTTATACCTTCCTCTCTCATCCTTCCTACTAACTAACTCCTCCCGCTGTCTACCCACACTTCTCAGGTCACTCTCTCCTCCCCCAGGTCTGGTCTCTTCCTCCCAGTTGACTGACTGTCATCTAACAGTGCCCAGCCCTGTCATCTGGCTAGGTGAGTCTCCCAGCCGAGTACAGTAAGTGTAAATGTCCTGGTGTGCTAGTGTGTGTGTGATGACTGGCACAGTCATGTTAGACTCGAGCTGTTACCTTGTTGTTACCTTGTTTTTGTGACACCTGGTTACCGCAGGTGCGTCACATTAGCAGCTGTGGGCTGCCATTAAATTCTCATCCCAATTGCCACCGCACCAGGGCAAAGGGAAGAGCCGGGTCCAGTGCCAGATTTGGCGCATCTAATGGATGCGCCACTCCTGGGGCGGCTGTGACCTGCTATTGTTTAAGCTGGAAAGGGCCAAATAACCCTGGTCCTTTCTACCCTAATAATATCAGCCCCCAGTTGTCTGCTGTTTTGCCGCCCCCGTGTCAGCAGCCGAGCTGCTCGGATCCGAATCCGCAGTGGCTCGAGGGGCGTCTGGACCCGGAGGTCGTGCAGCCACCCGAATGAAAGTTTTTTTTTTACAGGGGATGGTATATTGAGAGTTCGTGACGCCACCCGTGGTGTGTGGTAAGGTGAAGTACCACCGCTGCAGCTGAGAGTACCCGGTGGCGATGGAGTGGGCAGCCAGGTGTTTAACCCCTCCACGGGTAGTGGGGAATGCCCTGGGACTCTGTGATGGTGGAGGGACGTGCTGTTGGGGAGGTAAGGGTCACATGCATACTTACTCAGCCCAATAACGCTGACACCAACAACTTAGTAAACCAAAGTTCTGGACACCGCTGCCCTATTCCACTCAGGCCGTCCACTGGTGTGTCTGGTGGGTGTGGTGCAGAGTGTTCCTAGGATTTTGATTAGCTGGTTTTGGCAACACCTTTGGTTAGGGACCCGTAACCAAGGAGGAGGTGGATATTGCACAGAAGGGCAGATTGCACAATACCCTGTGACGACCTGATAGGCCAGGGCATCACACTGTACCTTGGCTGGTTTTAGTAAAATGAGGAGGACTCCAGTCATTTTCTTTAAATAAATCAAACAATTTTTATAAAAAGTGTGGGATCCCCTGTATTTTTTATAACCAACGAAGGTACAGCAAACAGCTGAGGGTTGCAGTTTGCAGCTTCTGCTGTTCCTGTGTTGAATATGAAAAATGGGGGGGGACCCCACGTCATTTTTTTTAATAAAAAAATAATTAAAAAAACAGAGGTGGCTAAGCTAGCTATCACTCTATTTATCAAGCTATTCTGTTATTTCTTTCTATCTATTCTTTTTTATTATTATTATTATTATTATTATTATTATTTATTCTATATGTTCTTTCTTTCTATCTATTCTATCAATGGATTTGGCTTAAAAGACGCATTGGGCAAAACCAGTAAATATGCATTTTTTGGGGCCAAAAACGTGCATCTTTGTGGTCACCACAAGGATGCATCACACGTACATAGCCTAAAATTATTTTTGCATGGGACATCGTGGGGCACTAAACAATTCCGATCTGCTGCTTGTTTGTTAATCTGAAGTTCTTTACACAGGCTGTCTTGGCTTCAGATAGGCAAAAAACAATCTGTAATAGATAAGCTGGAGCACAAAAGATCATTCCACTAGAGGGATGAGTGTTTTAACCATTTGTCAGATGATCTCCAGCATTTTTACACTGCAAGATTATCTTGAAACAAACGTTCCTATGAATGCTTGTTCACAATAATGTTGCAGTGTAAATGGATCTTAAAAGGGGTTTCCATTACTTTTTCACCTCCTCACCATATATCATAGTTATTCTAAACAATATCTTTTGTAATATACTTGAATTGGATGTATAGCTTCTATGAGCGCATCTCAGCATGGATTACATGGTACCTACTGGATTGTTATGCAGATTCTTCTTCCTTTTCTAGCACAGAAATCAGACAAAATGAAAGGAAGTCGTCACTGGGCTCTTGTTGGGAGTGAACATTTTTGAGTAAATTAAATTCTGCCTCATGCAAGCAGAGCTGATAGATTATTCTGCAATAACAGCAGAGGCTGACGCCTAGTGAACTATAGCAAAAGGTTTAGGTAATCCAGTCATTGACCTGGTCATCTGACATTTGCATAACAAACACAGTGAAAGGGCTGTACAGGTCATATGGTAATTGTGAGATGGGCTGGTATCTACCCTAGACTACTCTGATACTTGGTATCTCCCAATATCTTCAACAGTACAGGGTGGAGAAGGAAGGGGGCGAGCTAAGTGCTGGATCACAGGCCACTGTAATGCATGATGGAACTTGTTCTAATAGAGCACAGTAAGCCCAGGGGGGGCAAGAGATTGATGTAAACATCAGAGCTCCTGCTGGAAAACACCAAGTGAGGCTATCTGCATGATAAAAGGTTTATATTACTATAATAGAAGTATGAATGCATATAGTGGCACAAAATAGCATGATGGATGAAAAAAAGATGAAATGAGTTAGGGTAGTGGTAGATTCTTTAATAGAACTCTGTCAGCAGGTTTTTGGTATGTAATATGATAGCAGCATGATGCAGGGATAAAGACCCTGATTCCAGCAATGTCTCACTTAGTTTACTGTGTGCAGCAGTTGATAGAGTCCAAGTTTTCTATGCTGCAAATCTAGCAGAGCTCATAATGTTGCACTCTGTATAACCAAGCCCACATTACTGATTGGCAGCTTCCTGTGTACACTGTATATTGACAGAAAGCTACTAATCAATGCTGGTAGCATGATTGGACTATAAGTACAAAGAAAAGCCCGGACGCCTGCCCTGAAAGGGCTCAAGGGAGGGCAACATGACTGAGGAGGGATGCTAGGCCTGAGGGTTAGCAAGGGGTTAAGGTACAGGGTATTTTGTGCGGGAAAAGTGGGAGGTGGAGTTATAGGGCTGTGGGGCCATGTAATTGGTCAGGGGGTTGCTAGTGTAGGGGAGTATATACAGGGCTAGATTAGGAGGTGGGAGGTCATTCACTACCTGGAAGACGTCTTGAATTGTTGCTGATTCGCTTGGATCCTGAAAATTGAGGGCTTCGGGGTACAGATGAAGAGGAGGAGGAGCAGCTGCAGCGATGGCCCGGTGAAGTCGGCGGCTCTGCAGATGGGGACCCCCCTGCCTCCGAAGCAGGCAGTGAAGACCGCGGTTTCCTTAGCGCCTCAGCCCGGAGACGCCGCCGAGGACCCGACGGCGGAGAAGGAGCCCCAGCGGAAGACCCACGGCAGATTAAAGAAACGGGACAAAGCGGGGCCTGGGCCGGAAGTCGGGCCACGAGCATCAAGGCAACGGGGCGGTGAGTGACATGGCCGGCCTCCCTCCACTTCCGGTTCGCGGGGCGCAGTGTGATGCGCGCGTCGCGGCTGCGTGGCCCGCCGCGCTCACTTGCTCGCCGAGCTCGCCTGGCCCGCTGCGCTCGCCTGACCCGCCGCGGTCACGTGGGTCGGCGGTGTCACGTGGGTCGGCAGTGTCACGTGGGTCGGCGGTGACACGTGGGCGGGCGGCGCGGTTACGTGGGCCGGCGGCGCGGTCACTTGCGGTCCCAGTGGAAGACGTCGCAGTGACCTGCATCAGATGTCGGCAGCGGGGCGGTGTGACGTGACCGGCCTCTCCTCCACTTCCGGGTTGCGGCGCGCACTGGTGACGCGCGCGTCGCGGCCACGTGACCCGATGCGGTCACGTGGTCTGGCGATGCGGTCACGTGCTTCGGCGCTGGTGTCAGCTGACCCGGAAGTGTCGGCGATGAATCCTGCAGCGATCGGCGGCGGCTGCAGAGCAGGATGCGGGGAGGATTTCGCAGACCCAGACAACCGTCCAGCAGCGGTGCGGGCAGTGGTAAGTGACATCACTGGCCCTGACAGCCTCAGATCAGTACGGTGCGGGGGTCAGCGTGATACCTGGGCGGCGCGGCCACGTGACCCATGGCGCGGTGCGGGGTCTGGCGGCGCAGTCACATGCCCCTGGCATCTCGGTCGTCTACTACTGCCAGGGATCTAGGTGGAACAGCCTGAACGGGGTCCAGCAGGCAGTGGCGGCACGTCTCGATCGTCTGCATATGCCAGCTGGCGGATGTGCGGCTGGAGCGCACCACCCCCTCCTAAGTTGTGGCTCCGAGCCGGTGACTACTTGACAAGCGTCCCCGGCTGGCCGGCCAGTCTGGCCGGTTGCGTTGCGGCCCTGGAGGGCTGCAACCTGCGTTTACCCGTGGAGAAGATGGCGGTGCTCGACGCGGAGGACATGTGACGGCTGTTCCGTGGGATCCCATGGAGTCAGCCTAGTAAGTTACGGCTCACTTAAAACCTTGTATTAATGCTTGAATTATGGTGGGTGGTGAGGGTGTCGTTAGGTATGATTTTGGGTGCATTAGGGCGGTAGTTGGTTTGTCAGCGAGTTTCGGCAGGAGGTTGGGGACCCTGAGTACGGCATTGAATTTTGTGTGTGAGTGGTGGCTACGTGGTCCCGGGTGCCTTGCTATGCTAGGGTGTCTATTTATAGGTGACGACTTTGTTTATTCTGGATGGCGTAATGGCGCTTGCATTCTCTGGGTGTTTGGTATGATTGGGCGATTTCCAGGTGGTTTGTGACTGATTCAGGTGGAAGTCGGCGGTGGGGCGGTGATTGAGGCAGGGATACGAATACTTACAAATGGGTTGTGGATAGCCATGGTCACGGCAATTCCATGGTTTCTGTAATGGTCATGGGGGTCTTTTAGCTAGAGGATTATCTCGGTTCATAATATGTGATAAGAGTTTGATGGTAGTCCACTGACATGGTGGCCCGGCGTGCGGGGGCGCATTTGCATTCGGCGTCTTACTTTGGAGCGTTGCATGGGGTGTGTGCTATTTGAGAGGTGAAGGGGAAGGTGGTTGTGTTTTAAGAGGGGTGCTTTAAGTTTTATGGGCATTGGGCTAGCCCGGTTCTCCAACTGGTGTTGTGTGAGTACTGGGGGTACTTTGCTGGTCCACTGGGGCGCGGCATGTTTTGTTGCGGCCAGATGTTAAGGTCGAGATGATGGGGACAGCAGTTGGATATCTGTCCTTCCTTGCGGCGGTGGACGACACCTTTCTGGGGGTCTTGAAGTGGACCAGTCACCTGTATGCGGCGCCTAGGCTAGCCGTCTATTGACAGGAGTAAGAGGCGATAAATAAAAAAAAAAAAAAAAAAAAAAAAAAGTCACGATTTTGTTGCCTTTGCCTGTAATCGTTTTTCAGTGTTTGTTTCCGATATCTTTCGTACATGTATTGTGTGGAGCTGGATGTTTTATGGTTGCGCAATGCCGGTTATTGGGGTCTATGGTTCGGGTTCGTTCCCATAGTTGGGTATTATTCCAATATTCGGGATGGTTGAGTGCTTATTTTCTGTTTCTGGGACAACCTGGGCTTGCTAAGCTGTTTCTTCATGCCCAGAGTGTATTTGCAGAGTTAGAATGTGTGGGATAAATCGATGTGTGTGGTTCGTATAGGTGGGGCCCTATGTTTGAGGTACAGTTACGGGCCATTATCAGGTTCCCGTGTATATCATGCTACTGTTTTGTGGTCCAGTTTGGCTTCTTGAATTCGTGGGTTCACGTGCCGTTTGGGGGTTCATGGGGAGATTACGGGAGTCTGCCGGCAGTGTCTGCACGGGGGCAGTTTTAACAAGTTTTATACACGCGGATTGGTATGCGGTTCTTAGTAGGGTTGCCGGCTTAACGTTGGCAGTCCGTATTGGGCGGCATTCGTTATGGCGGTTGATAGTAGCTCCACAGGAGTTTATAATAAGAGTAGGTGGTTCTCGTTTACGATGGGTTTGGGGTGTTTCTTCTGGGTACAGCTGACTTGGCTTTGCCTTATGGGTATATGGTTCGTCTTGGTGTGTTTCTTCCTGGTGCCCCCCGGGTAGGGGGCTCGGGTAATGTGTCGGTGCAAGGAATAAGTGACATTGGCATTGGGTGATTTAGTGTGTGGCTTATTGGTGTCGGGGGGGCCTCCTATTGGCGACTTGCGGTAGTTTCCAGCCAGGTAGTGCTGCTGGCGGGTGTTGCTCCATTTGTTGATTATGTGGACAGACTGTGGGGCCTGTTGTGGGTTTCGCGGGCTGCCACGCGGTGGTGCAGCCCCTCCCGGCAGTACATTGCCGGGCGGTTCCTTTGGTCTTACGTATTGGTCGGGACCGGCAGGTATCACGGGTGCACAGTGGTGCGGCGCAGCTGCGGGTGAGGTATTTGAAGTAGTGTGTGAATAGGTTGCAACTATGCCATTACCTTCCGCAATGTTGGGCTGGATGGCTGGGGTAGCCAGTGCGGTATGCACTGGCTCTTATGGTTTAAGGACGTGGTAATTGTCTGGGGCGGTGCCCCGTTTGGGGGGTTGTTTTGCGGCGCTTTAGGGCTGAATGGCGGGGAGGCACCAGACACTCGTGGGTGCAACGTTGACGGTTGGCCCTGGCTTATGGTGTCTGCAATTTCGGAGAAATATGGTGTTTGAGTTTCTCTGGATTACGGGTCGAGTGGGAGTTTCTGTTCTCTCGTTTTGTGAGTTGTATTGAGTCTGCAGTTTAGCGGGGATGGGGTGTGGTGTGCAGTTGGCTTTTGGTGAGAGGGTGGCAACGGTAGGGTTGTGCTGCCAGGTTCAAAGCACACGGAGATACCAATGATTAACTGTGCTTATGTGCCCCCCCCCCTTTTGCGGGGCTTTGAGCATTATGCGGTGGTCAGAAGGGTGTATGCTGACTTAATTAGGGAAATCATCTGGTGGTGGGAGTATGGTTACACAGTGGGGATGTAGTTAAGGTCTTTTCTTCAGGCCGGTGGTCGGCTTGACTGTCTTTGGTCCCGTGTTGTTGTGTCTTTGGGGTGGAATGGTTTTGGCTATTGGACTGGGTGGTAATTCCAGGATCGGTGGGATAATACACAGTTTACGGGAACAGCAGCGTTTTGGTACCGCACGTGGGTGGAGGAGACGTGGTCGCTGGGGGGGCATCCGGGGTGCTTGATCCGTGACATCGGGCTTGATTGCCCTGGGCCATTTCTTCCTGCCTGGGTGGCGTGCTCGTGTTGTTGTTCGCAGGGGCATGACTGTCTAGCGGTTCATTATTTGGTATGTCTTAGGATCTACCAGAGGTTGGGGAAACAGGGGAGGTTGTTTTGTTTCCAACTATAAAGGTTGGCTTTGCTTAATTACCAGCTGATATGTAATTTGGAGGCGCCTGCAGTGTAGCTGTCTCAACGAGGCCGAGCTTGCCCCCTTATTCCTGGGAGATGGGGGCGGCGGCTCAGGTGGCTCGTTGGGGACTGGTCGCGCAGGCGGTGCATAGGATCGGACAGCGGGGTTGGCTAGTTTCTGGTCTTGGGGCGGCTGCCCTTGTTGTACTGGTACACCAATAATGGTTGGCTTTGTTTCATTATCAGTGGATGTGTAAATTTCAGCGGCGCCTGCAGTGTAGCTGTCTCAACGAGGCCAAGCTTGCCCCCCTATTCCGTAGAGATGGGGGCGGCGGCTCTGGTGGCTCGTTGGGGACTGGTCGCGCAGGCGGTGCATAGGATCGGACAGCGTGGTTGGCTAGTTGCTGGTCTTGGGACGGCTGCCCTTGTTGTACTGGTACACCAATAATGGTTGGCTTTGTTTGATTATCAGTGGATGTGTAAATTTCAGCGGCGCCTGCAGGGTAGCTGTCTCAACGAGGCCAAGCTTGCCCCTATTCCGGGGAGATGGGGGCGGCGGCTCTGGTGGCTCGTTGGGGACTGGTCGCGCAGGCGGTACATAGGATCGGACGATGTGTTCGGCTAGTTGCAGGTCTTGGGTCGGCTGACCTTGTTGTATTGGTGGTTTGGTGCAGGTTGACATCGTAAAGTCTATTGGGGGGTCATTTTGCTTGATTGACATTGGTCCCGCAGTATTGGTTGCTCGACCCGAGGAGTCGGGTCGGGTCGGGTTTTGGTGGTGGGGCTCGCACGTACAAGGTGTCATACGTGCTCGCTGTGGCGGAAAGGAGGGGGGTATTTGAAGTCGGTGGATTGCACAAAGAGCGGGGGGGAACCCAGTGCAGGAGCGGGTTACCCCTGGTGTGCAATGGTATGGTTGGTGGGTCCCTGCTGTGCTCGGTCACAGCGGGACATGTTAACGTGGGACCCTGCTGTGCTGGGTCACAGCAGGGCATGTTAATGTGCTGGGTGTCCTCGAGCCGGTGTGGTGCGGCTGAGGGCACATGGTGGAGCAACACTCGGCTGGGTGTCCTCGAGTCGGTGTGGTGCGGCTGAGGGCACATGGTGGAGCTGGTGTTGCAATCATGGACAAAGGGACTCTTCACTTACCCCCCCTCCTTTGCTGGTGGTTATGCTTATGGAGTTATTTACTATATTTATGAATAAAATGTTATTGATTATTTTGGTGTTAATAAACGAGGCTGCTGTGGCCTTTACATCCAATGTCACGCAGTCTGTGTCTTATTTTAGTGGAAAAGTGGTGAAAGGTGGATAACTGGTTTGGGTCAGAACGGCAAGTTAGGGCCGTCAGTCAGACGTTCCTAAGTCATGGCAGTTTCGCTTGTAGTGATAATCTCCATCTAATAAATACTGTATTGAAACATCAAAACACAGCTCAATAAGTGACACATCTGTGGAATCAGTGCTCTTCCCCTACGTTTTGTTGCTCTTAGAGAAACCTAGGGACAGATTCCCTTTAACTCTAAATGCGAAATCACTGGGAGAGAAAATGCCATTTATCTAGCAAAAAGTTTGTTCTGAACACACGAAGGTAAATATCAACAAATCTGACAAAGGGTAGAACTAATATTGTATGTATTGTTACGTTCTTTGAGTTCATTGCTTTTAATTTTTTGGAAGACACTTTTATCTGATAATATTTTTTATTTCTCTCATACTCAGGTCAAAGAAGAGGGGTGTGTGTAAAAATAAATCACTTCCCAGAAGACACAGATTATGACCACGACAGTGCTGAATATCTTCTACGTAAGTACTTTCAATTACCCTGGTTGTTAATGTTATATGGTTAACTATAAACTGAAACCCATTGACAATGTAAAAGGGAGTTTGCTGCTACGTGATCAATCACTTTATGCAATAGATGTTGGGAAAAATGCTAGCATGGGGGTGCATGACAGTAAAGCAGCTGCCTGGGTGCAGAAAGCAGAAAAGCACAACGTGGTGGCTCAGTGGTTAGCACTGTTGCTTTACAGTGCTGGGGTCTTGGGTTCAAATCCCACCAAGGACTACATCTTCAACGAGATTGCATGTTCTCCCTGTGTTTGTTTGGGTTTCCAGTTTCCTCCCATGCTCCAAAGATATACTGATAGGGAATTTAGATTGAGAGTCCCAATGTGGACATTGATGATCATGTCTGCAAAGCGCTATGGAATTAGTAGCGCTACATAAGTGAGTAAATAAGAGGGAAATCATTAATTCCAAGGTTCTGTACATCATATAAATCAAATAGAAAACCAGTTTTAAATGCCGCACTAAAAACCACAGATGCTGTAGATAAAGAGATTTCCTTTATTTCACAGTTCTACGCGTTTCAGAGACATCTCCGTCTCCTTCCTCAGGAAAAGAAATCATATGATTTCTTTTCCTGAGGAAGGAGACGGAGATGTCTCTGAAACGCGTAGAACTGTGAAATAAAGGAAATCTCTTTATCTACAGCATCTGTGGTTTTTAGCGTGGCATTTAAAACTGGTTTTCTATTTGATTTATATGATAACCTGCTTTCCGGGGCCGCTGCTAAACCAGATAAAACCACTCACATGCGATCATAGGGGGTTGTGACTGGCACAACCCTACCAGGTGAGTGTATCTCTTTCTGTTCTGTCTCTCTACCCTCATACCGGGTAAGACCCTATTGCGCTTTTATCCCCCTACAGCTTTACAAGGTTCTGTACATGTGATATGTAATCTACATATTATCTAAATATCTATATATTATATGTATCATAAAAAATAAATTAAGAATGATAGACAAAGATGAGGAAATAACCCTTTAAGGTACTGAGGAAGAAAATATTAGGTTAAGGGGTTGGAACAGCTATAGTTTTTATAAGGTGACTGCAAAGTTCTGTGATCTGAAAGCTTCCATTATACCGGGTGGTCCATAAGTATGGATACACCTAATAAAAAAAAGTAAAGTTGAATTCAAAATGTCAGCTTTGCAGATGGCCGCCATGGGTGTCACCCGGCCTCAAATGTTTTGCCCCTCCCATGTACTAATATGCTACAAACGGTAAGATGATATCAGCAACCACTTCCATTTTTTTTGGGTGTAGCTATACTTATGGCCCACCCTGTAGAAGACAATCTGATATCCTGAGATAATCTGAGGTCGTAAGTTCCAGAATATGGGGGATGCTTGAGAGACATCATGATTACAGTTGAGTGAAAAATTTGTTAGGGAGGAGTAAACAAGAACATCTTTTGGAAACAAGAAATTAAATTTGAAGAGATATAAGGAAATTTTGTTGAATATGAATTATATTGTACGTCTTTGTTAAGGATAGATTGGTGAGGTGCAAAAGTTTAAGATGGGAGGCCACAAAGTAGCATGTTGTTGTAGTTGAGGTGGGAAATGATATCAGCATGTAATATTATTTTGTTCACTTTTGTTGAGTAAACAGCAGATTTGAGATTAGGAGGTGGTAAGGCCTGTGAGACAAAGAAAAGCATGGTGTTGTTTATTGTGATAGATAGATCCGGTAGGGGGGTTAAATGAGATGTAGGAGAGATGATGACTTCAGTTTTGTCCTTGTTGAGTTTTAGAAAGCACAACAAGAGAAAGAAGACATAGCTGACAGACACTCTGGATTTCTAAATGTCAGAGAGGTGACATCTTGGTCAAAGTGGAAGATTTCAGTGTCATAAGGCCCCGTTACATGCAACGACGTATCTAACGATATATCGCCGGGGTCACGGATTCCGTGACGCACATCCGGTATCGTTAGCGACGGGTTTGCGTGTGACACCAACGAGCGGCCGTTAACAATGGAAAATACTCACCAAATTGTCCATCGCTGACACGTCGTTCATTTTCAAAAAATCGTTGATTGTTGAGAACGCAGGTTGTTCGTCGCTCCCGAGGCAGCACACATCACTATGTGTGACACCTCGGGAACGACAAACTACAGCTTACCTGCGGCTGCCGGCAATGAGGAAGGAAGTAGGTAGGCGGGATGTTACGGCCGCTAATCTCCGCCCCTCCGCTTCTATTGGGCGGCTGCTTAGTGACGCCGCTGTGACACTGCACGAACCGCCCCCTTAGAAAGGAGACAGTTTACTGACAGCGACATCGCTAGGCAGGTAAGTCCGTGTGACGGCTCCTAACGATATTGTGCGCCACGGGCAGCGATTTGCCCGTGACACACAAACGACAGGGGCGGGTACGCTCGCTAGCGATATTGCTAGCGATATCGCTGTGTGTAAAGCCCCCTATAAGAATATAGGTGGTATGAGGGACATGTTTTGTACCACAAATTGCTACCAATAAACATTCCGCTCATCTCACAAAAACACAGGTTCCCAATCAGATCTGTCATCTGGAAACGGAAATATTGGATGCTTCCATGTTAATGGTAGTACAAAGTCTCTGGAAAAAACACCATATTTCCTCCAAAAAAAGAAATACAGGAAAATATATGCTCCCAAATTTCAATGACCCCCTTCCTTCTGAACCCCACAATGTGCCTAAATCACAGTTAACATCCACATGTTTGATATTATTGTAGTGAGGAGATTATGCTTAATTGCTTAATTTACGGTGCAGGTCTCCAGAAGGATGAGCTGGGAACAATGTACAGGCACTATAAGGTACTTGGCACAATAATGGCTTATTTGCAAATGAAGTCCAAAAGCTGCTTTAGGAAAATCTGTGCTTCAAAATTCAAATGGTGCTCCTTCCCTTCCAAGCTCTACCGTGTGGTTCAAATAAAACTGTACAGTGAAATGTGTAGTGTCAATTTGCTCACTTCATTTGGGTGAATTCATTGAGAGGTTCAGTTTGTACAATGGGGTCTCTTGGGGGTTTCTACTGTTCTGGCACCTCAATGGCTCTGCCAATGCTACAGGGCATGCAGAAACATCTCCAACTAAATCTGAACGCAAATACGGTGCTACTTTCCTTCTTGTACTGTGCCTCAAAAGTAGTTTTCGACTATATTTGGGATATTGCTGCACCCGGGAGAAATTGCACAAACATTGTATGGTGCATTTTCTCCTGTTACTTTTGTGAAAATGAACTATTTGGGGTTAAAGCAACATTTTTGTGGTTAAAATATATTTCTTTATTTTCACAGCTTAACGTTATAAAATTCTGTGAAGCACCTGGGGGTTTAAGGTGCTCACCAAACATCTAGATACATTCCTTGAGTCGTCTAGTTTGTAAAATGGGGTCATTTGTGGGGGAACTTCCCTTGTTAGCCACATCAGGGGCTCGCCAAAAGCAACATGGTGTTCCCTAACGATTCCAGATAATTTTGCGTTCAAAAAGTCAAATGGCGATTCTTCCCTTAGCGTGCATCCAAACAGTAGATTTCAACCACTTATAGGCTATTGGCATACTCAGGAGAAATTGAACAATAACTTCTATGGTACATTTTCTTTTAATATCCCTGTGAAAATGCAAAAATTTGGGGTTAAAATAACACTTTTGTGGGAAAAACAAAAATTTCCATGTTTTTTTGTTACACATTGGTTTAGTTCCTATAAAGCACCTAAAGGGATAATAATTTTCTTTGATGTGGTTTTAAGTAGTTTGAGGGGTGCAGTTTTTAGAATGATGTCACTTTTGGGTATTTTCTGTCACCTAGGCCTCTCAAAGTCATTATAAATATGATGTGGTCCCCAAAAATGGTTTTGTAAATTTTGTTTGAAACATGAGAAATTGCTAATGAACTTTGAAGCCTTCTAACTTTCTAACAAAACAGATATTTAAAAAAAATGGTCGTGATTAAAGTTGACTGAATCCGCTAAAATCCGGGACCGGCGGATCACTGCTAGATTGGAAAAAAAAATCCTTATCCGCTCCGGAGTCCGGTGGCCATATAAGTCTATGGGGACCATAATCCGGAGATTAAAAACGTTTGTGGAGGGGACAGGGGGGTAGGAGCGCATGCGGTATACTCACCCGAGGCTGTATCATGGCAGCAAACTCCTTCCGGGTCATGCTTTTCCCTTCCGGAGCCGACAATTCAATATTCATTGTTTTGCCTGCCCACTGGCGCTTGTAATTGGTTGCAGTTCGATGCGCCCCCTCCTTGAGTGTCAGCATGTAGCTGACTGAAACCAATCACAGGCGGCAGGATGGCCGGTGGGCGGAGAAAGCAGTGCAAGTGTCTACGGGTCAGTATGGTGAACGTGCATGTCTTTCAGAAACACATGCACGATCCTGTCACATGTGTGCGGCTGTACCGGTGATGCGCTGTCAGAATCGTACAAGTCTGACATGACATCACTCGGCACAGCCTGCGCTCTCTGAGCATGAGCGTGTTTGTACACAGAAACACATGCACACTCCTGACAGAAGTGTGCGGCTTTGTCGGTGATGCGCTGTCAGAATTGTACAAGTCTGACATGACATCAGCCGGCACAGCCTGCGGTCTCTGAACATGAGAGTGCATGTATACTGAAACACATGCACGCTCCTGTCAGAAGTGTGGAATTGCAAAATTTTCACAAAATATTTGGGTTTTTTTCACAAATGAATGCAAAAATATTGCCGTACGTTTACCACTACCATGAAGTACAATGTGTCATGAAAAAACAATCTCAGAATCACTGGGATCCTTTGAAGTGTTCCCTAGTTAATACATCATAAAGTGCCACATCAGTCTTTTTGTCTATTGTCCCAGTTTACAGCGCTATTATCTCTTAGCCATGGGAAATTCATCTTCCTGAAGTTTTGTGTCCTTGTAGCCCCTCTACTATACATTTCGGTAACCCTCACCCCTAAGGCTGTTTTCACTTTTCTGACTAGGCCAATTTTTTCATCTCTGACTAATGTCACTTTATGTGGTAATAACTCTGGAACACTTCAAAATATCTTAGTGATTCTGAGATAGTTTTTTCGGGACACATTATATATACATCATGATAGTGGTAATATTTGGTCTATATGATTTACGTTAATTTATGAAAATATCAAAAATTTGTCAAAAAATGTAAAAATATCTAAATTTTGAATTGTTATGCTCTTAGTTGTACAGCACAAAATAGTTAATAAATAACTTTTTTCACATATCTACTTTACATCAGCATCACTTTTGAAACATATATTTTTGTTGTTTGAAAGTTAGAAGGATTAATATTTTCTCAGTAGTTTCATAGTTTCAGTTTTTAAGGTTGTTTTTCTTTTTTCCAACAAAATTTACAAAACCAATTTTTTAGGGACCACATCACATTTGAAGTTATTTTGAGGGGTCTATGACAGACAAAAAACTAAAAATGACACAATTTTAAAAACGGCACTCCTCAAAACCACATCAAATAATTTTATTAAACTTTGAGGTGCTTCATAGGAATAAATGCAAGGGGAAAGAAAATAATGAAAATGTACATTTTTCCCCCAAAAATGTTGCTTTAGTTCCAAAGTTTTCATTTTTGCAATAGTAAAAAGAGAAATTGTACTACACAATTTGTTGTGAAATTTCTCCTGAGTACACCGATACCCCATATATGGTGGAAAACTACTGTTTGGACACATGGCAGGGCTCGTAAGTGAAGGAGCGCCATTTGACTTTTGGAGAGCAAAGCTGTCTGGAATAGATAGCAGATGCCATGTCGCGTTTGCAGAGCCTTTGATGTGCCTAAATAGTGGAAACCACAAATGACATATTTTGGAAACTACACCCCTTAATGAGTTTATATAGAGGTGTGGTAAGCATCTTGAGTTCACAGGTGCTTCGCAAAATTGTATATTGTTGAGCCGCGAAAATGAAAAAAAACCCCACCAATTTGTTTTTACATTGTCATACTCTAATTCTGATAGCTATAGTTTTTATATTTTTTTGTCGACGGAGCTATATAAAGGCTTGTTTTTTGCGTGAAAAGAAGAGGTTATAAGTGATAAAAAAAAATTGTTTGTGATTATCACTTTTTATTCTGTTTTATGTGTCACTATGGTAGACAAGTTATTTTTTTGCTGTGTTTCTTATCATTTTTTATCAGCGTGTTTACCAAATGGGTTAAATAATATGATAGTTTTCTAGATTGTTTCATTTCAGTTGGGGCAATACCAAATATGTGTATTTTTTCCATTATTTTTTTACGTGAAAAACTGCGTTTTCACTTGCAAAACATTTTTTTGTACTTTCATTTTTAGTTTACAAACTTTAACATCAACCTTCCCTGGTCTTGTTGCGAATCTAATATTCTGCATTGCTTTTCCAATGCAGGGTATTTAAGCTGACGCTCAGATACAGGCAGAAGCCATGTCAGGTTATGCTGAAGGCAGGACATTACAGGCCTTTGTACCTGGCTTAAACCCTCGGCCATTATTCAGCATGGGGTCACCATGAAGACTATCGGCACAACTTGATAGCAACTTGTTGGGGTGTGCCAAAACAAAACTAGTCTCCCTGACACTCTTCCTTCTACCCTGCATTCTTTCACCCAGCTAGCTGCCTCATTGTCCTGCAGCATATGCCACCATCTTCCCCCCCATCTACCCCAGCAAGCACCTGCTCAATGAGCAGCAAACTCCTATCTACATCATCAATAGATCTCAGTGTTCCCAGCTGTTCATTTACGTCCAGTACCTGGTCTTCCAAATGTACAACGTGCACACAATTCACACAGCAGTATGCAACTTCAAATGGCTATTCAAGGATTGCATACATGTGACAAGATATACATTAAGATTTACATTAGATGGCAGTGTAAAAAAATAAAAACTAATCTAAACTAGTAAATATAGAGAGTGATATAATACTAGTCACGCCCTTCTAAATACCGCAAATTCAAAGTCACTTGATCTCAAGTCACACACTTAAGCCAAACCACATTTAGAACAAACTACTCTCAAGATCATTCATTTGCTATTCCAGATTCTTTAAATATAGTTGTTTTTTCTTAGCTGCAATACAACCTACAAGAGGCATGTTGGCCAATATCCATAATTCATATTCTCCAATCGAATGAAATTATACATTTAGTTTATAATTGGGCTATAAGGCTGTTATGCTCTTTTTTTGGATGGACCTTCAGAGTGATAGGGCAGCTGCCAATGGTGACTGGTGATTGACTGCAGGTCTCATGTTCCATAGCAATGTCACACAAGGCTTGGGAAATCCGGCACTGACATCACTAGAACAGTACGAGTACAGGAGGTGAGTATCGGGCATAAGATGTTGCCCGAATATTGAACAACATCTTTAAAACCTTTTTAGGATAGTTTTTATAATAAATTTATCAGTAATAACATCTAATTTGTTATTAATTTTGATTAAAAAAATGGGCCAGACCTATTATTATTTATTACTATAGCACTATTTATTCCATGGCGTTTACATATGAAAGGGGTGTACATAATAGGGACAAGTACAATAATCATAAACAATACAAGGCACAGACAGGTATAGGAGGACAGAGGTCCCTGCCCACGAGGGCTCTCAGTCTACAAGGCATGGGTGAGGATACAGTAGGTGAGGGTAGAGCAGGTCGTGCGGCGCTATATCAGACATATATCATCTGCTTTTAGAGGGTTACATAATTTTAGATACATATTCGTTAGGTCGATATTTGACATATTTGATCAGTTGGATGCAAATTTAATTTGAGTTGAATTTCATGAAATTCGCTTGTGCGGGCAAATTCAACCAATTTACGTGAATCACCCAAAATACTGCAAAAGGGTGCACCAGTCATGGAAGGCTGATGAGCTGCGTGGACTTCCCCAGTGACCACTTTATTCGTGAAAGCTCAACAATAGAAACAGGATGAGAAAGCCTTAATACATTGGACAATTATTCCAAACCGTAATACGTTGAATAATTGCAGCCGTGAAGAAGATGAGTGTAGCAGTTTGTGAATAATACAGAAATTCAGTTGAAAATGGAAGAGAGAGATAGATGACGTGCCCGCCGCAGTGCCAGACTCCGTGTGATTGATCAGTGAGATGGCGGAGCTGGCATCTGTCCTACTGCATTTCAATTACAAATACACAATTTTTATTCATTCCTAATGCAGTAAAAAACAAAATTAAAACAGCACAAAAGTTTGTACAGAAAAAAAAGTCAGACAGTGTGATTGCTAGTGACTGCAATAACGTTTTACATTTCATTGTGTCATTATTTTCATGAAGAGGGGAATAATTATTATTTTTTTATTTTTTTTTTTAAATAAAAAATAAAATTCCCCAAAAATTCAAAAATTTAACTGCAGCTATAAAACCTAACAAAGTGTATGAGTCACAAACATTATTTTTTAATTATGCACATTTTCTTTAATAGTCATATTTTTATATTCCTCCATGCCACCATCAGACAGCATTTTTGACCCCAATTATTTATTTTACATTATTTAGTAAGGGTATTTTTTTTAGGAAAATAACAAAATAATAAAAAATTGTAGACATTTACTAAGTCAACTTGACCAAAGTATTCAAGACGCATATACTGCTGCCACACCTTCTCTACATGTTACCTAACCAGCATTTTTATGTCTTTGTTTCGGTATGACAAGAGTTAAAATAATCAGGCTTGAATACATTTTCAAAATGCAACCCTTTATGAGCTATGACATACTAGTGCTTCATAGGTCATATCCCTCCTTCTAATGCGGGTTTGCACATCAAACCCGCATCTTTCCCTGCACATGATGACTGATCTGATCAGCTGACGTGCTTCTAGGAGCGGTTGGTGGATCGGTGTTGTATCCACTGCTGTTAAGTAGTTAAATCCCTCTGTAAGTCTCTGACAATGGGATATAACAAGCGCTGGCGGAGAGCACACCATTTGCTCCCATCGGCGGCCCCATGACGTAAATGCACGGTGTCGATATGTTATCAAAGCAAGGGGTCAGTTGATGACCCCTTTGTCTGTCAAGACGAACTTTTTGTGAACTCCAGCAGCGTACAGCACAAGTGATCGGATGATCGCAGCTTCAAGTCACCTAAGGCCCTGTGCAAATGACTCGCCCACCCCAGGGCTATGGGACACCCGGTGCCGGGCCGGACTAGTCCGGGGGACGTCAGTGGTGGCAGGGCCCAACTCCGTGGCCCTGGTGGGTGTCAGTTTAATATGGCTGGTGACTTGGGAGCAATTAAAGTATTTGTTTCGTGACGCCACCTGTGGTCTGCGGCTATTAAGCCGCCGCTGCTGTGTGAGGCCTCCGGGGTGATGATACGGCAGCAATGGTGGTACTGCTCCCCACAGGTGGAGCGGAGCCCCGGGGACACTGTTAGTGCTCGTGAAAGTCTATGGTGTTGTGTGGCTAACATGGTGCAGGGCCAACAGGCAATGAAAGAACCAGGCACAAACAACAGTCTCTTTACCTTCTCCTCTTTTACTTTAGGAACAGTCCAATCCTGGGAGACCGTCACAGGTGGTGAAGGGGATCCGGTCGGCCTGGAGGTACTTGGGGTGATCTTTCTGGCCAGCTGAGTATGAGGCCTACTCCTGTTCCTTTCTTTACTACGATAGGACCCTGCTTCTCTGGATCCAGCAATGGCCCTCTTTGCTGCTGGGACCGGTGGTACGTCCCTTTCCCTCTGTGGTAGGCTGCGCAGGCCCTCTCTGGTGCTTCTCTGCTGGAGTCCACACCGGGCCCTGATGCTGTAGCTGTACCTTCGGGCTGTTTATGGGCCAGGTGCTTGCAGCTCTCCTGCCCTTCGGATTCGGCTACCAGGGAGTATTTTAAGCCCTGGTGGCCACAGACTCCGATGTCTGAGTCTCTTCTCTGCCTCTCT
Source organism: Anomaloglossus baeobatrachus (assembly GCF_048569485.1). Taxonomy (NCBI): domain Eukaryota; kingdom Metazoa; phylum Chordata; class Amphibia; order Anura; family Aromobatidae; genus Anomaloglossus; species Anomaloglossus baeobatrachus. The sequence goes on from NC_134363.1 coordinate 71,189,674, forward strand.
GCTACTCCTGCTTCCCTGGGCCAAGCTGTTCCAGCTCCAGGCCCCAGATCCACAGGACAGCACACTCTGCGTCTGCTTCCTTTCACTTCTCTCTACAGACTGAACACTACTTCCTCCCTCAGGTCAGACTTAAGGAATGCTCCCTGGAATTCCAGGTTCAGAGCTCCCCCTGCTGGCCGGAGGGAGAACTGCGTTGGATGTTAACCTTGCTGGCCAATGGACCTCCCAATTACCTCCAGGCTCAGCATTAACCCTTTGGGAGGGCAATGCTGTTGTGGCGACCAGGTCCTGGGGCGCCACACAAACACTGGTTTTTGACATGGTTTTTGATGCAGTTTTTCAGAAATCTGCATCAAAATCTGCATGTCTCTCCTGAAGCCAGCAAAGTCTATGGGATTTTAGATGTGCTGTGGACACGGAGCATTTTTTCCATGTGATTTTTGAGTAGATTTTGATGCAGAAAAAATCTGCAGCAAGTCAATTATTGGTCAGGGTTAGCAGTGTTTTTTCACCAATTGACTTCAATTAATTGACTTTCTAGATGGCCATAAAAACCGCATCAAAACCGCACCAAAACCTCATCAAAACCACATCAAAACCTCATCCGGTTTTCATGCTTTTTTTTGCCACAGCATGCAGATCTGGTGCAGAAAATTTCTGCAACAAATCTGCAGCGTGTGCACATAGCCTAAGGGGACTAGTAAAATCAATAAAAAGTGAAAAAAAGTTTTAAAAAATATGAAAAGAACAAAAAAAAAGAAAAGCTCAAATCAACCTACTTTTGCCCCATTGAAAATAAAACAATAATAAATAAATGCAAATATTTGGTGTAGCCACGTTCAGAAATTTCCTATCAAAATGTAAAATAAATTAATCTACTCGCTAAACAATATAACAGTAAAAGATTAAAAATGCCAGAATTAGGTTATTTTGCCTGCTGCAACATTGAAATAAAATGCAATAAGAGATGATCAAAACATTACATTTACTCAAAAATGCTATTAGTAAAAATGACAGCTCAAGGTGCAAAAAATGAGTCCCAGATCCTGAAAAGTGAAAATGGTGATCAAAGTGACATTTTTTTGACAAATTTCTGTTTTTTTTTTCCACAAATTAAATGAAAAACCAACAAGCTATAGATATATGGTATTTACATACTCATACTGACCTAGGAAATCCTATTGCCAGGTCAGTTTTGCCATATAGTGAACATGGTAAATAAGAAGTCCCCAACACACCAAATGGAGGAATTTATTTCTGATTTTCAAGTACACTCTATGGTAAAATTAATGGTTTCATTCAAAAGTACAACTCATGCTGCAAAGAAAACAAACCCTCATATGGCAGTATTGGCAGAAAAATAAAAACATTATAGTTCTTGGAAGAAGGAGAGAAAAACACTAAAACAAAAAATGGAAAATCGCTTGGTGGTGAAGGGGTTAATTATAGTGTAGCAGAACATATATGTTGAAAGAAAAAAGTGGTAATAACAATGGATGGGGTAGCGTAAACAAAAAAAAAAAAAAAGAAACCAGGAGAAAGACTTGGGTATTTGGTTATAAATAAGCTGAGCAGCAGCACTCAATGTCAGGCAGCAGCTGCTAAAGTAAAAACAGATTTTAGGGTGTATAAAAAGAGAGATTAGATCCCGTGACCCCAACGTATTATTACCCCTGTATAAATCACTTGTAAGGCCACATCTGGAATACGGGATCCAGTTTTGAGCTCTACATTTTAAAAAGGACATTCAGAAGTTAGCCAGTTCAAAGGCGGGCAACTAGACTACTACAAGGAATGGAAGACCTCCCATATGATGACAGGTTGAAAAAGTTAGATATGTTTAGCTTAGAAAAAAGGCGTCTCAGAGGAGATCTCATTTATATGTATAAATACATGTGTGGTTAATATAAAGGACTGGCACATGACTTATTTCTTCCAAAGACAATACTAAGGACCTGGGGGCACTCACTGCGAGTGGAAGAAAAGTGATTCCAGCAGCTAAATAGGAAATGGTTCTTTATAGTTAGAGCAGTCAGACTGTGGAATGCCCTACCACAAGAGGTAGTAATGGCAGATACTATAACAGCTTTTCAAAAAGGGCTGGATGATTTCCTCAGTACACACAACATTGTTGGTTATAAAAGACTTAGTGACCAAATGTAGAACTGGTGGAGGAAAGTTGAACTAGGTGGACCTAGAACTTTTTTCAACCTATGTAACTATGTAACCACAGCTAAAAATGAGAGAGCACAGGCAGCAGTAGAAGCATCACCACCACTGACCCCAGAGATTTGAGCAGTAGTTCTACCAAACCTAGGCCACAACTGACCCCCGTTGACTTTGAGAAGCATATTAATGGGGTGGAAGTGGAGGATATTATGGAATACATAGCACGTCATTTGTCTTAGTCACAGCAGGATGATGTTACCTCTGACAGTGACACCATTAGTTTGAGCCTATGTTCTTTATAAAACAGTATGCTTGATATAAAATGACTAAAATGCATAATTTTATGGCAATTTTTTATTTAATATAAACTTGAGAGGTCTGTGAGTAAGCTGTTTTATTAAATGATCTACTATTATTGGGTTACAGTCCCCTTCTATTATGAAGTTACTTTGATATTACTAAGACTGTGGTTACATTAAAGACATTCAGAGAGGTTGATCCAGTCTTAGAAGACCTCTCAATGGTAGAAACATTTTTTGATGACAAGTGATGAGTTTGAAGATGGTATCTACAGTTTCCTATGCCACAGAGAAATCCAGAAGAATCAACAGAGCCTTGTTGGCCCATTAAGTTAGCAGATCATGTAACATATTATTAAGGATAGTTTCTGTTCAGTATTTAGTGCAGAAACCAGATTATAAGGGCTTCTTGATAAGACAGAACATTTTTGCTAGTCATTTAATTACAAGTCTCTGACAAATCTATAACGAGCATACAAATAATATTGAAAAAGTTTGCTGCGGATTTCACTCTACTCCATTGCTGAGCATTGGATATGGTGAAATTCGCAACAATAATCTGCTCCGGTTTTTTAGAAGATGCATTTATTTTTGTTTGGATTTTTATTTGAAATGTGTCAATAGGATATTGAAAAAAAACTATTTAACTAGATTTGTGATGCAGAATTTCCGCCAAAAATTATGTACCCTGTGAACTTGGCCCAAACTTTCCAGAACTTGAAATGTTAAATAATTCATAGCTCGTAATTGTCACATGAAAATATCTTCACATACTGTTTCATCTTTTGTCACAGTCATCAGATCTAACTATATTTCAGCTAAGTATGCTCTGAATATAGTCTGCTCACTGGGTTGGCTGGAACGTGGCACATATCTCAGAATCTGCTGATTGAAGGGAAAATTAATTATTATTGTTATAATGTATGCAAGGATGAGATAATAAAATCCTTTGAAGTTACTGTACAGTTTTATAAAAGTTGAGGAAAGTTTGCATATTTGAAGACCGTTACTCTCCATTGTTGGCTGAGATATCCATCTCTTCTTCCAGTCTTAAGACAAAAAGAAAATTTGTGAGCATTTGCCCTGTATTTTGTCAAACATATTAATCAGTTCTTTCTAATACAGGAAAATATAATGCTCTTAATGGGATAATGCTTTTGTATAAACTTTTACCAGAAATAACTGTAAATGCAGAAAAGATTGGAATGAGTCACGGCTTTTAAACATTATTTAAAGCTGTTTTCCAGTATTCTGTCAGGTTAATCAGACATTTCAGAAGACGAAAGTGCTGCTTGATCAACTAATAATGGAAAATTAACCACTTTTATAATTGAACGTTCTTTAAAAAAATGTGACTGTGCTTACATAAACTTATATTGGTTCCCCTAATGTAGCCTATGCGTCACTTTGTGCCTGACCATGTGTTCTAGCTGCTGGACGATGCATGCTGTTTTTATTGATCTCACAGAATTTATCAAGAGAAGGGAGGATCAATGCATATATTCTACTGATGTCTCTGGCAAGGAGTCCTCTAAAGGGTGCACCCGCCCCCGTCGTTCGTGCGACATATGGGGATCGCTGCCGTAGTGAACAATATTGCTACGGTAGCGTCACACCCATATACCTGTTCAGCGACGTTGCTGTTGCTGCCAAACAATCAAGGGGGAGGTGCATCCGGCATCACAGCGGCATCACAAAACAGCCACCCAATAGAAGAGGAGGGGAGGAGATGAGCGGCCGGAACATGCCGCCCATCTCCTTCCTTCCTCCTTTCCGATGGACGCAGGTAGGATGATGTTTGTCGTTCCTGCGGTGTCACACACAGCGATGTGTGGTGCCGCAGGAATGATGAACAATCTGCGGAATGAAACACCAACGACATTATGATTTGGAGCGACGTGTCAACAATCAACGATTTTTGACGTTTTTGTGATAGTTGATCGTCGCTCCTAGCTGTCACACGCTGCGATGTCGCTAACGTCACCGGATGTGCGTCACAAACACTGTGACCCCGACAATATATCGTTAGCGATGTCGCAGCGTGTAAAGCACCCTTTACTGTTGATTTGTAAGATGCTACTTTTTTTTTTGCCTGGCGATTTCATAAAACCCTTTAATGTTCCATGATCTGGAAACTAGAAAGGTGGTGATCTGCAAAGCTTTCCCCCTTACTAATTGACATGTTATGTTTAGAGATGGGTAAGTAAATTGCATGGTCAAGTGGTTAGGTCAGTAGTCCATGGTCGATAGATGGCAGCCCTGTAAACCACCTCCTACCTTTTGGTATCTTTCTGCCCTCCTTTTATTAATTGGCGTGGCACAATGTCATGTCTGCATCCATCATTCCACATTCAGGTTGTTGCTCCAGGCAGGTTAATCAAAAGTGGAGCCGCTGATGCCTTCAAGTATTCGGTGTGATGCCGAGCATCTAGGTGTAATGAGATGCTAGACCATTAAGAGTCGCTAGATACCCTAGTGGAAGAGATCTGTGGGGAAGTCGAACTAGCAAGGGGTCAAGAGCTGGGAGATAACCTCAGTAACAGAGGGAGAGAGAAGCCAAAGTCAGTGTGCGAGCTGAGAGTCAGAAAACCAGGAAGTCACATAAAGTACCAGAAAGAGAGCGGAGCCGGGGTGAGAATACAAGCCGAGGTTGTAGCCAAGAAGTCAAGTCAGGTACATGGGAGAGAGCAAAGCTGGGGGTCACGAACAAGCCAAAAGTCAGGGAAGCAGGGAGTCAAGATGGAGTAGGGCAGGAGACAGGGCAGGGTACAAGGAACTAGGAAGTGGGACAAGATCAGGTCAGTCACATACGGGAACCAGAGACATGCACTGCAAAACGGGAACTATCACTGGTGGCGTTCCAGGTGGACTGGCTCCCGGATGAAGCAAGCCATACCCAAGAATAAGGCTTCAAAGAACAGACTCCTCCCACACCACACAGGACTTAGACCAGGGAACAACAAATTCACTGGAGGAAAATAGGAGGCCTAGTACAGGCTCTGCAGGAGAGCAGAGCACTACTCATCAGAATCATGACAGGAGATATCTAACAGAGCTTCCATTCAAAAGCCAAGGAATACTGACCCAGTTTTTGGGCAAGATTCCTGTGAATCGATTTGCTCATCCCTTTTTGAAAAATATTGTACTGGCTTTAAGTAATGTTATATTATGAATGCTATTGTAATACTGCAGGTATTTTCTGTCAAGTAGAGTAGGATCTGATGAATTTTTTTGTCAAAGTGGTCACCACTTCTGTGGAGATTGATGACATCAGGTACTACATATTTGGTTGCCAATGTACAAGACAAGAGGGTTTCAGACCTATGGTGTGCTATTTTCTTCTGTCATACATCTGACTGTCGGTTGGTCGGTCAGTCTCTCTCTCTCTCTCTCTGTCAGTCGGTCGGTCTTTCCCTCTCTCTTTCATACTCACCGATCACCGGCGCAGCGCTGCACAACTGTCACAAAGCTCCGGCGGCTTCTCCAGCATTTGAAAATGCCGGCCGCTCATTATTCCATCTCGTATTCACTGCTTCCCCCACCCACTGGCACCTATGATTGGTTGCATTCAGATGAGCCCCCACGCTGAGTGACAGCTGTCTCACTGCAACCAATCACAGTCGCCGGTGGGCGGGTCTATATCGTGCCGTAAAATAAATAAATAAATAAATAAAAAAAAACGACGTGCGGTCCCCCCCAATTTTGATACCAGCCAAGGTAAAGTCACACGGCTGAAGGCTGGTATTCTTAAGATGGGGAGCCCCACATTATGAGGAACTCCCCAGCCTAAAATTATCAGCCAGCAGCCACCCAGAATTGCCGCATCCATTAGATGCGACAGTCCCGGGACTCTACCTGGCACATCCAGAATTCCCCAGGTGCGGTGGCAATCGGGGTAATAAGGAGGTAATGACAGCCCATAGCTGCCACTAAGTCCTAGGTTAATCATGGCAGGCATCTCGGAAACACCCCCCATGATTAACCTGTAAGTTAAAGTAAATAAACACATACACCCAAAAAATCCTTTATTTGGAATAAAAGACAAAACAAAACACAATCTTTAAGCACTTTATTAATCCCCAAACACCCCTCCAGGTCCGATGTAATCCACACGAGGGCCCACGACGCTTTCAGCTCTGCAACATCGGAAGCTGACAGCATGCGGCCACAGACCCCGACCGTTCTCTGTCAGATACACGGAGCAACTGAAGTGAGTTGCGCTATCAGCGGTGACATCACTCAGGTTACCCGCAGGAGGCCACAGCTGGAGTCCTCCAACTGTGACAACAAGTCACCCGTGTGACTGAAGTGAGCCGCGAGATCAGCGGTGCCCTCACTCAAGTGATTTGCGGTCTCAGGTGGAAGACTCCAGCTGGCCGCGGGTAGCCTGAGTGACGGCACCGCTAATCGCGCAGCTCACTTCAGTCACTCAGGGGATTTGCGGTCACCGGTGAGTCCTTCACCTGTGATCGCAAATCAGGCCACGGCACACAGACAGCCTCGCAATGACAATGAAGTCGGGTGAAGTTCATCCGAGTTCATTCTGATCGCGCGGCTCTGTCTCACAGCTAGCCATGCTCTATAGGGATGTAGCAGAGCTGAGTGGGACCGCACTGTCAATAATGCATCCAAAATGAATTCAAAACACATTCAAAATGCATCCAAAATGCATGCGTTTTGGATGCATTTTTTTTGTCAAACGCTGTGTTTACAAAATACTGCGGTTTATTTGTCAAGCTAGAACGCAGTGTGCGCACATAGCCTTATAATGTTTCTCCTTATAGAGAGTGACATGTCTGGTATGCCAGCACAAGGAGGCTTAAAAGCCATGCAATGCTCTTCTGTGAAATTAAATATGCAAATATCCTCTTCAGACTTGAAGAACACTTGAACTCTAATGCCACTTATTAGGAGTAGCAATCCTAAAAGTCAGCATCAACCTTTGAGCAAGACTGGCCATATGACTTAGGATAAAAGCCAAACTAGAGTGGCACGGTGGCTCAGTGGTTAGCACTGTAGTCTTACAGCGCTGGGGTCATGGGTTCAAATCCCACCAAGGACACCATCTGCAAGGAGTTTGTATGTTCTCCTGTTTTTGCATGGGTTTCCTCCGGGTTCTCCGGTTTCCTCCCATACTCCAAAAACATACAGATAGGGACTTTAGATTGTGATCTCCAATGGGGACAGTGTTCCTGATGTATGTAAAGCGCTGCGGAATATGTTAGCGTTATATAAAAATAAAGATTTGATTTTTTTTTTTTAAACCAGAATCTCAATTTGCAGGCACAGAGTTTTGAGGGGGGAAGGAGGGGTTGAGATCTGATTTGGAATATTGCTCCCCACAAGAAGTGGTTCCCCTTAGATCACAATCAGAAAGCTCACAAACAGCCAAATCAGATCTCATACTTTGCACTGACAAGGGGAACCCACGTCTCCTCCAACAATACTGTATCTACAATTTGAGATTCTGATTTGGCTTTTATCCTAAGTCATATGGCAACGCTTCTTAAAGTGTCAACCCTTAGAGGGCACTAGAGTTAAAGTTCTCTTCCTCCCCGAAGAGGCAATTGCATATCAATGATAGCTAAAATTTTGGTGCCCCTGGGCATAGAACACACATAAGAAAGGCCATCAATAAGAAAGAAGTGAATGATAGGCAATGGAGGGATAGGAGACTGAAAAAATGGAATCCATGTGGAAACAAAGAGATTATACAGACATGTAGTAAGTACACCGACCAGCTCTATTTAATAACGTATGCAGTTTGTATTAGAAAATTTGGTAATAGTTCAGCTTTTATCATGTTAATGTCATAAAGACCAAAAACTGCAGTGATTTTATAGTACTGTACAGGGAAAATATATAGTGCAGAGGTGAAAAACCCAGTGATATCACAGTGTCCGTCATAATAACAACCATACTGTCACAATGTGGATATAAAACTGTGACACTGTTACACGGGGATGAGGGTTGCATTGTTGTGATTATATGTACGATTTTCCGGTGTGAATCATATAATATCCTTTTCTCATGAAGGGGCGATGTGATTGTATATTGCACTCCAAAGAAAATCGCTGTGAACTATGGGTTGGGAAAATCTACATATAGGTATCTCCTTATTGTTTGGCAGCCCTGATTCTTTGTTATGACCAACTATTTTATGATTTTAACATGTCAGAAGACTTGAGATTACTATTTCCGAACCAGTCGTTCTGAAATGTTTACACTCTGCGATGCTTCAGACCAAAGATCATAATTAGCCAAATCATATGCATTCTCGTAACGTGTAAAGAGGCTCGAAGGAATACCTGTAACTCACGAAGATGTCACAGTGCAGTAATTATGGTTATAGCAATGTAAAAAAAATCAGAAAACATACAACAATGTCACAATACATGGAATAGAACTAATAGAAATATCCAGCAGAAAAAGCAGGTTATGGGATATAAGAAAAATTTAACTTTTAGCATTCGTGCTAAATGTAATATACTTTAAGAGGAATCTGTCAGCAGGTTTTTACTATGTAAACAGAAAACAGCATGCTGCAAGGGTTAACAGAGAATTCAGGAATGCCTGTCTTGTCAAGGGTCTATCTCTTGTTTATTTGCTATGTTTGTTTAAGTAGCAAGACTTATCATTGCTTGGCCTCCAGTGTCACGTGAACTGCAGTCCGGCACACCCCCTCCTCTGATTGACACCTCACTGTCAATGTTCAATCTCTATACGGAGTCTGGAGGGGCAGGACAGAACTCTCTCAGTGTCATGCAATGCTCAGGTCCAGACTCATGAAGTGTCACAGTGGCGTCATGCTGTGTTCACACTGCAGAGCCTGACAGGCAACTTCATGTCTTCTAGTTGTACAGCCAGAGCTGGGCATCGGCTGTTTCATGTGCACTCTTCCTCTGTCCTGCAGGAGTTAATTACTGCTAACCTGGGGATCTCTGCTAGGAGCTCAGGTTGCTAATTACCAAACACATCCTTCCTATATAAGATTCTGGACCTTACTACTTAGTGCCCATAATAAGCTTCAGCATAGCTCCAGTGATTCCGTTCTTAGTGGTGATTCAGTTCATGGTGATCTATAGTTGTTATTTTGAGTGGTGTGAAAATTCCCCTGTTGTGTGTTTACTTCCTTTTTTTTATTCCCCTGTACAAGTATAGTCTCTCCTTTGTGTTTGAGTACAGTGTGTACGGGTTTTTGTTCTCCCTTGTCCTTGTTGTTTCTGTGGGGTTTTGTTACTGTGTTTCCAGTCCGCCTCGAGGGTGGGGTAGGGGGGAGTAAGATGAGGGCTTGGACAGAAATCAAGGTCACGCTGGGGGGGTCAAACCTGGCTACCATCAAGGTATCTCTGAGATAAAGGAAGCACAGGGTCTGAGCCCCCAGCCTAGATGAGGGCCAGCCTAGGAGACCCTGTTCTGTCATTTTGACATGCCCACCAGGGCCGTGGGGCACTCGTTACCGGGCCGGATATGATCTCAGGGAGGATCACTGTGGTGTCATTTTAAGATGATGGAGGAGAAAGTTATTTACAAGGGGAGATGAATTTGTGATGCCACCCATGGTATGCGGCAAGATAGGTGCCAATGCTACTATTCGGTTCCCCTGGGGTCGGTGGTGATGCGGCTGAGTTGGTATAGCTCTCCACAGGTAGAGCTGGGCCCCATGGCTGTCGATGGGGACAGAGTCTATAGTGTCAAGATGCAATGGCGGGTTGCAGGGCAATAACTGGGCAACACAGGAATGCAGTCACAAGCTCTTTACTCACTGTTGATAGTTCCAGGTTACCATGATAAGTCAGAGGCAGCCCTCGGAGTGCTGGGTCCTGCTGTGATGGGCCCCAGCCGATCCCCGGATAGTTCGGAGGCACAGCCCGGTACACCCTTCTGTGATCCTTCCCTGGTCATCTTCTTGCGCTGGCCTCTCCCACCTGCCCTGCATCTCACACACAGTGCCCTGAGCAGGTGTCCGCGGATCCTTTGCATGGGTGGCTCTCCTGCCTTGTCCCTTGGTCCTATGTGGTCCCCTTTTCAGCGGGTTATGTGCGGTGGTGGCTTCGGTACTAAGTAACCTCAGCCTCTGGTTTACTAGCTAAGCCTTGTAGTTCTCTACTAGTCTATGGACCGATCCCCATTGCAGCCAAGTCCCTCCACACCGTTATACCAGCTGTGGATGCGAGCCTACGGGTGTATGGTGCACTTCCCGTGGCTCTAAGACTCCTTCTGACCTGATCCTGGGATGAGCTGCTCCAACTCCAGACCCCAGAACCTGTCTCCTCCACGTCCACTTCCTGACTCATTAACATTCTACAGTCTGCTCCCTCTAACTAAACTCCACCTCCAGACTAGGTTTGGGACTGTGCTTCCCTAAGGTGCCATTTGCCCTAACCACGGCCTAATGAAGTGTCTCTAAATTAAGAGTTCATCAACTATTATCTTTTAACCACAATACAGGGGTGGGGAACCTCCGGCCTGCGGACCGCATGCGGCCCGCCAAGACCTCTTATGCGTCCCCCGGGCAGATTCCCGGGGGTTGCAGTGCTCCGGCCACCACCGTGGTCTTACCGGGCGCCGGCCCTTTAAGTCTTCACATGCTCTGCTTGCGCGCAGCAATGAGTTCTTTCGCTGGCAGGTACCAGTGTGCTCAGGACTAACTTTGTGGGCGGGTTTAGCGCTCTGCGCTTCCGTCCCACAGCAGCTTCACCGTTTCCAGCATGGTGCCACCCGCTCTCCCCCCCTTCTTCCGTGCAGCATGCCCCAATCAGTGCTGTGTGCTGCCGCTCCCCAGCACTGTGTGCCGCCCACTCTCTGCCCCTCCTCCGGTGCAGCGTGCTCCCTGCAGTGCTGTGTGCAGCTCCAAGTGCTGTGTGCCGCCCGCTCTCTGCCCCTTCTCCGGTGCAGCGTGCAGCTCCAAGTGCTGTGTGCTGCCGCTCCCCGGCGCTCTGTGCTGCCCGCTCTCTGCCCCTTCTCCGGTGCAGCGTGCAGCTCTAAGTGCTGTGTGCTGCTGCTCCCCGGCACTCTGTGCTGCCCGCTCTCTGCCCCTTCTCCGGTGCAGCGTGCAGCTCCAAGTGCTGTGTGCTGCCGCTCCCCGGTGCTCTGTGCTGCCCGCTCTCTGCCCCTTCTCCGGTGCAGCGTGCAGCTCCAAGTGCCGTGTGCTGCCGCCCCCCGGCGCTCTGTGCTGCCCGCTCTCTGCCCCTTCTCCGGTGCAGCATGCAGCTCCAAGTGCTGTGTGCTGCCGCCCCCTGGCGCTCTGTGCTGCCCGCTCTCTGCCCCTTCTCCGGTGCAGCGTGCAGCTCCAAGTGCTGTGTGCTGCCGCTCCCCGGTGCTCTGTGCTGCCCGCTCTCTGCCCCTTCTCCGGTGCAGCGTGCAGCTCCAAGTGCTGTGTGCTGCCGCCCCCCAGCGCTCTGTGCTGCCCGCTCTCTGTCCCTTCTCCGGTGCAGCATGCAGCTCCAAGTGCTGTGTGCTGCCGCCCCCTGGCGCTCTGTGCTGCCCGCTCTCTGCCCCTTCTCCGGTGCAGCGTGCCCCCTGCAATGCTGTGTGCAGACTCCCCAGCGATGTGGATCACCCCCACTGTTGAGTTCTCTCCAGTGTTCCGTACCACCCCAAGTGCAGTGTACCCCCTAGTGAAGTCTGTGTTCTGCAAGTGCTGTCTGTGCTGCCCAGTCTCCTAGTGATGTCTGTGTACCCCCCTTAGTGATGTCTGTGTGCCCCCCTTAGTGATGTCTGTGTGCTCCCACCCTTAGTGATGTCTGTGTGCTCCCACCCTTAGTGATGTCTGTGTGCCCCCCATTAGTGATGTCTGTGTTCCCCCCCTTAGTGATGTCTGTGTGCCCCCCCTTAGTGATGTCTGTGTGCCCCCCCTTAGTGATGTCTGTGTGCCCCCCCTTAGTGATGTCTGTGTGCCCCCCCATTAGTGATGTCTGTGTGCCCCCCCCTTAGTGATGTCTGTGTGCTTCCCCCTTAGTGATGTCTGTGTGCCCCCCTTTAGTGATGTCTGTTTGCCCACCCTTAGTGATGTCTGTGTGCCCCCCCTTAGTGATGTCTGTGTGCCCCCCTTAGTGATGTCTGTGTGCCCCCCCTTAGTGATGTCTTTGTGCCCCCCCTTAGTGATGTCTGTGTGCCCCACCCTTAGTGATGTCTGTGTGCCGCCCCTAGTGATGCCTGTGCCCTCTTAATGGTGCCTGTGCCCACCTAGTGATGTCCGTGCCCCCCCTAGTGCTCTCTGTGCCGCCCTAGTGATGTGTGTGCCCCCCCAGTGCTGTCTGTGCCCCACAGCAATGCTTATGCCTCCCTGTGACCTAGTAATGTGTGTTCCCCAGCATCTCACGTTATGTTTATGCTCCCAGCCCCTCCTGGCATGGATATGCCCCAGCGTCTCCTGTGATGTGTATGCCCCAACCCCTCCTGTGATATATACGTCACACACTGGGGTATATACATCCCATTGGAGATGCTGGGGCTGTACATATGACAGGAGGGGCTGGGGGCATATGCCTCACAGGAGGGGCTGGGGGCATATACCTCACAGGAGAGGCTGTGCACATATACCTCACAGGAGGGGCTGGGCGCATATACATCAAAGGAGAGGCTGAAAGCATATACAACACACGAGGGGGCTGGGGGCATATACATGTCCCACCCCTCGTGTGATGTATGTGCCCCCAGTGTCTTCTGTGATGTAGGTGTCTCTTGTGATGTTTATACAGCAGTCCCAGCGTCTCCTATGTGATGTATATGCCAACAGCCCCTTCAGTCATGTATGTGTCTCCTGTGATTTATATACACCAGTCCCTGTGTCTTTTCTGTGATGTATATAGTCTACCAATCTTACTATCACAAAGAGTTGCCTGCGCTCCAGACCGTGACAAACCTGGACAAGAGAAAAGCAGCATAAGTATCACCGAACATCTCAGCCGCACAAAAGAGAAGCAGCTCCGGCCACCACAATAGGGGTGAGTTAACTAACTGTTTGACCAAATATAGTTGGTTCATTTTCACATTGATAATTTTGTGTGGCCCCCGAAGTTTGGCAGAAATTTCCAAATGGCCCCCAGCAGTAAAAAGGTTCCCCACCCCTGCCATAATAAATACAAAAATCTTATAATCTCCTGGCCCATCTGTTTGATCAGCAGCGCACCCAACACCGCATTTTTTTTTTTTTTACCTCTGGCTAAATTAAGAGTCTATGTCTGTGTGTGTGTGTGTGTGTAACGACTTGTGACCTCCACCTTACCTGGGAATGGGATACCACACCTCTGGCTGAGGTGCAGTACCTCTGTGGCGACTGGAGCCTCAGGGGCATCACAATTTCATATCCCATGACACTCAGTTCTGCTGCTTGGCTAAGTCTAAAATTTCTGATTGTGTCAGAACAGCTGCACCTAGTAATCTAAGTGATACAGCTTTGGATTCCGGATCTCTTTGCGTAAATCATTCTGCTTTCAGATGAGGTAGCAAAAGCCTACTGACAGATTCCCTTTCATGTACAGTGCTGGTTACTTTTTATATATTGTACATATATAATAAAGTGAACAAATTTCTTGCATAGTGATGTGCCAGTATGGAATAATGTACACCATAATGTCACTGAATTGGGATATAAAATAAAGTGATGTCATAGGGATAGCATAGGGATAATGAACACAGCTCCATCCTTGCACAGAAATGTTAAAAATAAACAAAGTAATGGCACAATACAGTGGTAATAAACACAGCATTATAATATTAGATTATAATGGACCTCATTATATTCTGATACATGAGTAATGTGATTTCACAGTGCATCAAATGTGATAATGCTAAAAGATATACAGTGATGCCATACGCCAAGATTAAAAAACAGTGACGTCAAATTATATTAGGCAGAATACAAATTGGTTTTCACTTATACGTTTGTTGGGCCCCCTCTTACAATACTGCCCACCCATATTGAAATCCTATTTAGTTATGCTCCTACTAGAAATCTCATGGATTTTTCAAAGCAATTATATTATTATTATTATTATATATTATATCAAATATTCAAAAATATTTAAGAATTCTCTACGTTAAAAGCACTGATGGAAGAGACTTTTTATTACAAATTTGTTTTAAGCCTTAACTAATTTCTGGGTCTACAGAGATCAGATAGCACATTGCTTTTTCATTTGCAGTGGCTATTGTGAAGCCCCACAGGTGGTGTGTCGGTGTCGGTGCGTTACCTTCAGGGACTCCACGTTGCTGGATCTCCGTCACTGGTAGGAAATCTTCTGTTTTGATCGTGACGCCACTCTCAGTATTGCGGTCAGTGGGGACCGCCACTGCAGGTTAGGGGACGCCTGGGGCTGATGGTGTGTGCAGTTAGTTGAAATAGCCTCCTGAGAGTGAGGCAAGCCCCAGGGCCCAGTGTAGGTTTGTAGTACCACAAGGCGCAGAATGACCACACAGGCAGGAATGTCTTTCAAGGGCTTTACTCACATTTGATGGCAGGGTGAGTAGCCCGGGCGTAGCTGAGATGAACCAGGTGGGAACCAGGTATCCTTCAGGCTGACTTTATGAGGGTGACTACTGACTCGCCTTCCTTAGCCCTTGGTGGTTTGGGGTGACCCCGACTTTTAGTCCCTATGGGGGTCACCCAGGGAAGATGCTGCAGCCTCTCTCTCCCCTTCGTTCGCCGTATGCTTGTTCCCCGGACCAGGCCAC
The DNA here is from genome assembly GCF_048569485.1 of Anomaloglossus baeobatrachus. Lineage (NCBI taxonomy): Eukaryota > Metazoa > Chordata > Amphibia > Anura > Aromobatidae > Anomaloglossus > Anomaloglossus baeobatrachus. The sequence goes on from NC_134363.1 coordinate 71,204,820, forward strand.
TCCAGCTTCTTGCCTCCTATGACCTATGGGCCCTCACTGCGGTTACGTGGCTGCGGCTTTTGTGGTGATGTGGTGTGGGCTTTGAGAGCCCCACACCGGCAGGTTTAGCAGAAGAAAGCTGGATCTATCTTCGCTTCGGGATCTGCCGCCCGGTTGGGCCTGGTGCTCTCTAGCAGTCTCCTTACTTCCCACTCCGTGCACTCCCTAGCTGAAGCTGGCTTTCAGGTAGCACTCCTAGTTGACCGTTCTCCCCCGTCTGTAGCCACTGCGCGGGCGCTGTTAGACAGCAACAGCCCCACAGGTCTGCTCCTCACTGAGCCCTATGGAGTTCTCTGCTCTAACTGACTCACTGCTCCTCCTCTCCTGTTCTTGCCTACGCCACCTAGCAACCAGACTCTCCACCACACCCCTTGAGAGGAGATGGAGGCTCTACCCCCTCCACTATTCCAGTGAAGGTGAAGGCTTGCCCCCTCCTGGGATCCCCAGGGGTCCTCTCATGGGTACATGTGTGAGACCTGATCACTATGCGCCTGTGTTCCACACCCCTGTCAGCCTTCTAGATTACCTGTGTTGTACTGTCCCCAGCATGGGTGCAGTACTCAGTGGTGCCTGACCAGGTCAGGGGCGCCACACTATCATCCGCCATAGTCCTATATGTTTTACTGCAGTTTACTGAGGCACATACAATTTAGGATATGTGAGGACGGCAAGGGTTTGGATAGTGTTATCGATTTCTATCAACTTAGTATTATTCATAATATCATTTGACATAGTTAGCATGTAATACTATAAAAAAGTTGGCAGAAAATCTAACATTTTTAATGTCCTAATGGACCTATGGCCAGAAAAGTAACATTTTACTGTACTAAATTCGTGATTGCCGTAGAAAATCCTGTCCCTAAGGAAAGGTTATTAATAATATCGTTACCTGACTGCAGAATTGTCTGCATACGCCATTGACTGTAGTTACAAAATATGTATTGTATCTGCATTGCAAATGGTGACTGTATTTGTTGTGAAGAATTGGGGCCGTTTTATAGTAACCTACAAATATGCCAAAATAGGCCAAATATGAAGTATGTAAAAAGAAAACCCTCCTTTTGGCATTTTTGTGCCAATAAAGTTTGGTATAAATGTTTAGAGAAAATTCGAGCTTAATTTTACTTAAGCTAGGTTGTTTTGTCCTGGCATTAAAGGAACATTTACAAATGAGCTATTTATCCAGTGTCGGCTGGGATCCTTAGGGCCCACCAGTAACACTGACGCTGGGGGCCCACTTGTTCTACTACATACCAATATTACATTTTCCTCATTCACAAATTTATCTGCGCTTCTATATATATATATATATATATATATATATATATATATATATATATATATATATATATATATGCTAATCATAATGATTCGCATGTAGTCTGACTACTACTGCTCATCCACGTGAATAGGGGCCCACCAGAGAATTCTCCTGCTCCCCTGTGGGCCAGTCCAAGTATTTATCTGCCTTCTATCCTTCACTGGGTTTCCCACTTATCCTGAAAATAAGGCTGGGTTATCTCTCGCAGTTCTGTAACGCCCCTGTAAACGGGTTAATTAAATGTTACCCCATTTTTCCCGGGCAGGAGGAAGAAGAGTCCCCACAACACACACTCACATCACACTGGCAGGAAGGAGTTAATAGCTTTCGCAGCATGAAGTTTTGAGTCCATGACTCATCCTGTCTCGTTAATGAGCAGGTGGCTGGACACAGGCAGGTCCCCATGACATCCAAGGGGAGGGGGGCCTGAATAGAAGTGAGTTTAGTGCAGAACACACAGAAAGTTTGTCAGAACGTCAGAGGCTGCAGCAGAGTGCAGACTTACACAGGACAGCTCCCTGCTGAGGAGATGCCACGAGACCAGGGCTGATAACACCTAAAGGAAGGGAATGGAGCTGAGGACTGGGGATCCCTGGAGAAAGTTGTACCCAGTGGCGGTCGGTGTGTGTCCGCTACTAGAAGAGAGACAGACAGAATGACGGCGGGTCCCCAAGATGCTCCATGCCACAGGGATAGCATTATTGCACCGAAGGAGAGAGGGACCCCCAGATCACCCCACCGGCCCCTTCCTCCTACCTGCCCGGGACCGACCAAAGGCTACAGGCGGCGAGGACCAGCACCCGGGTGCGATGTGGAACGGACTTTAAATAAAGAACAACTGGAACCGCACTCCATGACTGCTGTGAGTAATGCCACCGCCCTGTGCCCCCGGTGTCCCTGAGGACTGTTGCCCTGGGTCTCATAAACCTCCCGGGGCCACCCCGCTCCACCCGTGGTGAGCGATTCCATCCAGCTGCCCGTAACACCTACCCCGGAGAGAGACTGCGCAGCGGCGGCTGAACACCTGGCCGCAAACCACGGGTGGTGCTGCAAGCATCCCCGTCTCCGTCTCGTACCGTTTCCTGGGGGAGAGTGATGGCAAGCTCTCCAGGAACCCCTTTACCCTCCTTCCACCCCCCTTGTAACACCGGATGACTGTTGGACTTTCCTTTTATTGAAACCCGCCGGGGGTCATGGAAGCCGGGTCGGGCCACTCACAGCCTGACCCCGAATACCACCGGCCCGGTGACCGTGCGAGCCCTGCAAGCCCCGGCGGGTTTCAATAAAAGGAAAGTCCAACAGTCAGTCCGGTGTTACAAGGTGGGTGGAAGGAGGGTAACGGGGTTCCTGGAGAGCTTGCCATCACTCTCCCCCAGGAAACGGTACGGGACGGGGACGGGGGATGCTTGCAGCGCCACCCATGGTTTGCGGCCAGGTGTTCAGCCGCCGCTGCGCAGTCTCTCTCTGGGGCAGGTGTTACGGGCAGCCGGATGGAATCGCTCCCCACGGGTGGAGCAGGGTGGCCCCGGGAGGTTTATGAGACCCAGGGCAACAGTCCTCAGGGACACCGGGGGCACAGGGCGGCGGCATTACTCACAGCAGTCATGGAGTGCGGTTCCAGTTGTTCTTTATTTAAAGTCCGTTTCTTTCACTTGGAGCTTTTCAAAGTCCCTGCTTACGATCGGTAAGGGGCTCACTTGGTTGATCCTCAGTGAGACTTTGGGCACTCTGTAGATAACATAGAGACGTTATCCACTTGCATGCAGTTAGAAGAGGTGGCGTTTGAAGGGACCAGGGTGGCACTGATTGCAATCTGGACACATCCATTAGACCAGACCGTGCAATTTAGATACAACATGGGACAAGTATAAAATTCTTTTTCTGAGATATGCAGAGGCACATCTGAGAATACAAAGGGGTTACAAGTACCCCATTCACATGATCTTAATGGTGATGGGCGGCCTTTATAGGCAAAAATGAGGATGGTAGGTTCCTTTTAAGTTTTGTCAAAGACGCAAACCCAAATACCAGGAAGCATCAAAAACAAAGCAGCTTTGTTTAAAACATAACATAGCAAGAAGTGAAAAAACACATTGAAAAGCTTATTGAAAAAACATAAGTAACCTAATTTATATAATAGGTGCAGAAATGCTGCAGACAGTCTACAAATGTCACGCTAGGCACAGGGAAGTACCAAGCGAGCGGCGAAAAATAAGTAAAGGGCACCCCTGTGTCTAGGGAAGGAGGAGATGGTGATTCCTGACCAAATCTACTCTGCTCCCTGGGGTTCTTCACCACCCTAGATAGGTTCTGCACCTATGAGCCAAGCTTGATACCTGACCCTAGGTATCCCTAGTGCTGGACCTTAAGTAGGGAATAGGTTGGATGAGATCTTCGTCAACCCCACTAAGCTCTGAAGGTGGAAACAAAGGGGCACACAAGGGAAAAAGCATGAACTACTTATCCATAGATGACACAGGCAGGAGTTCAGCAACCTTCATCAACGATACTACAGTTGAGAGCAAGCCACCTGCTTGCAACCAGAGCTAGAAGAAACTGAATAATATCACCAGCACCTGTACAGGGAACAATTGATTATTGATGCACCAAGAAAATCCTGATGATCAGCAGCTGGGTTGAAGCCGAGCTCCTACTGGGTCCAAAAGGGAAGAGATGAAAATCCAGCAGGAAAGCTACCTATACCAATGAATACTGACAGCAGGAACAATAGAAAGTCAGGGAGCATTTTGCGCCGCTAATGGCTGTGACCACATGACTGTTTGTCATGTGCCGCCCCCCGCGACAGCCGACAGGCTGCTCGGACCCGGATCCACAGTGTCTCGAGAGGTCTCCGGATACGAGGCGGGGTCGCGCGGCTACCTTGGAAATAAAAAGGGGGGAGATGTGTTTTGGGGTGGGGAATGGGATAATGTTCGTGACGCCATCCACAGTGCGTATGGGAGAGACCAGCGCTGCTGTTGGGGAGTCCGGTGACGATGTTGAAGCAGCAGGATGTTTTAACCCCTCCGTGGGCAGTGGGTTTGGTGTCCCGGGGCCCGGTTGTGGGATGGAGTGGGGAACCCATCGGGGTGAAGGGATATCGGGTACTCACACAGTCCAAAGTCACTGACGCTGACACCAGGTAAACCAAACTCTTGAAATACTCTGCTTCTCTTGTTTGAGCATGCTGGGTCCGTGCCCCTTTGATGTTGCTGGTTGGTCTGAAGCCTTGTCCCTTGGCACTGTGTGTAACTTGGTGGATCCCTTTCACCTAAGACTACTCGGGTTCCGCTCACCTGCGTGGCTAGCAAGGTGAGCCTGCTCTCAGGGTTCACGCTTGGGATTTTCTGGACGATTTTGGGAAGTCCTATCCCCCTTGGTGCGCTAGTACCCCGATTCTGGAGCGGGTGGGGAACGTTTCCTGAAGACTCTGTTACCATCGGGTGAATTACTGGGCTACATGAAGCTACTTCCCAGCCTAGAGTCCGCGTACCCCGTTGTGCCCTGGCCCCTGCCTGATTGTAGCACAAGGCAGCCGGCCTGCTCTCTGTAGCAGCACCGTACCCCCTGTCACTACCTCCTATGACCGGGGTTCCAGCTCCTTCTGGCCAGGCCAACGTCTGGCACCTGGGACGAGTACAGGAGCCCAGCTCCACAGCGTGACCTGCACTGTCACCGCTGTCTCACTGCGAAACTCTACTCAACTCAACTACTGACATCTCTGCCCTCCCTCTTCCATCCCCCAATCTGGGTGGCCCTATTCCCCTCAGGCTGCCCAATGGGTGGTTGGTGGGTGTGGTGCAGAGTGTTCCTCAGGATTGATGTACACCTGTTGGTAGCAACACCAAACTGACAGGACCCGTAACCAAGGAAGAGCGGGTACCATGCAGAATGGCAGATTGCACGGCACCCTTGTGACGACCTGATAGGCCAGGACGTCACAGTCACACTTGACTCTCCCGTGACAATACAACATCAAAAACACACCAAAAATGCATTGTGGAAATGCTTAAAAGGAAGGTCCCATCAGGACTATTCCTGTTCAAATGCTACAAGTATATTATCACAAATGGACATCAGAGTGTATTTATATGTGAATCTAGAAAGGAGTCAACCCCTCTCCTGCACTTCTCACACAACTTAATAAGTATCTGTCACCAATCTGGGGTGCCTTTTTTGCAGACACAGATGATATTGCCAAGTATACAAATTTAGGAAAACTGCCCATGAGTGTCCCTTACATCAGGCTCCCCTCACTATGAAAGCATTAAATCTTCTACCTTATTGTGAGATATCTTGTTTTGGAAAAAAACATCGCTGTCACACCCTTTTGTAATAAGTTATATTTGGTATAATGATCTGTTTATGGCGGCCTACTGTGAAATAAATGGGGCAGCCGTAGACTGGTGATGGTAACTCTTTTGTGAGATTTTGAAAAGCTTTTGATGCTGCGTATGTTTTCTGAGGAAGAGATGCAGCGTCTAACAATTTACTGAAAATTATGGAAATTATAGAAATCACCTGCCCACTGTGCTTATTTTTTTACTCAGTGTAAACTGACCTGTGGCGTGTTTCAAATCTGCAACATTTCAATTTCTCTTGTGGATACGCTGGGTTTTATGTGAGGATTTTTTTCCATAAAAATTGCAGTAGATGTGGAAAATCCATAGGTAAAATACACACATGAGTATTTAGTGCAGGTCCGCTGCATACGTATGTACACTTAATATGTATATAATTTCTGCACATGACCGTTTCAATAAGTTTTTGGCAAAGCCAAATACCAGGAAGTATCAAAAGCAAAGCACATTGCAGGTAGAGTTGAGCGAGTATCGAAATATTTGTATTTGCGATACTTGCAATGAGTACCGTGTAATACTCGCATATTCGTTACGAATAGCGAGTACAATTCAAGTCAATGTGAAATGCGGGTATTTTCCACTGATTGGGAAATGTGAGTAATTTTCTGTTGGATTCCAGCAGAAAATTACTCACATTCCCCATTGACTTGCATTGTACTCGATATTCGGAACGAATACGCGAGTAGTACACAGTACTCGTTACATGTATCGCAAACACGAATAATTCGATACTCGCTCAACTCTAATGGCAAGCTAAAAAGAAATGAAAACAACAAAGACAACAGGCCATGTGCACACGTTGTGTATTTGGTCAGATTTTTACCTCAGTGTTTGTAGCCAAAACAAAGAGTGGGTGATAAATGGAAAAATGGTACCCGTGTTTCTATTATACTTTTCCTGTAATTGTTCCACTCTTGGTTTTGGCTACAAATACTGAGGTAAAAAAGTAATCAAAAACTCAATGTGTGGTCGTGGCCTATTGTCTTTGTTGATTTTATCTTTTTTTGGTTTGTCATGTTTTAAATAAAGTTGCTTTGCTTTTGATAGTTCCTGGTATTTGGCTTTGACAAAACTTTAGGCCACGTGCACACATTGAGTATTTGGTGAGTTTTTTACCTCAGTGTTTTTAAGCCCAAACCAGGAGTGGAACAATCAGAGGAAAACTATAATAAAAACACAAGCACCACTTCTGTATTTTTTACCATCTCCTGCTTTTGTCTTACAAATACTGAGGTAAAAAAACCTTACCAAATGTTTAAACTTGTGCACGGGGCCTAACGTTTTGTCAAAGCCAAATATCAGGAACTATCAAAAACAAATCAACTTTATTTAAAACAAGACAATTCAAAAAGAGATAAAAACAACAAAGACAATAGGCTATGTGACACATTGAGTATTTGGTGAGTTTTTACCTCACCAGAAGTGGTGCCCGTGTTTCTATTATACTTTTACTCCTGCTTTTGGCTACAAATACTGAGGTAAAAAAACTAACCAAATACTCAACGTGTGCACGTGGCCTAACATTTTGTCAAAATACCAGGAAAGTCAAAATACCAGGAAGTATCAAAAATAAAGCAACTTTATTTAAAACACGACAAACCAAAAAAAGAGAATTACAACAATAACAATAAAGCACGTGCACATATTGAGTATTTGGTGAGTTTTTTACCTCAGTATTTGTAAGCCGAAAGCAGTAGTGGGTACATCTAGCAGTGGTGACCATGTGTCTATTATACTTTTCCTCTGATTGTTCCACTCCTGGTTTTGGCTATAAATACTGAGGTAAAAAAGTCACCACATGGCCTAAAACACAATTGACCTGAGAGTTAGGCCATGCACACATGTTGAGTAGTTGATAACTTTTTTACCTCAGTATTTGTAGCCAAAACCAGTAGTGGAACGATCAAAGGAAAAGTATAATAGAAAAAAGTCACCGCTTCTGTATTTTTTACCCACGACTGTTTTTGACTTACAATTACTGAGGTAAAAAAACCTGACCAAATACTCAACGTGTGCATGTGGTTTATGGTCATTGTTGTTCTTATCTTTTTTTTGTTTGTCATGTTTTAATAAAGCGACACGGGCTCCACTTCTGGATTTTTCAACCAATCCTGGTTTTGGCTACAAATACTGAGGTAAAAAACTCCCCAAGTACTCAACATGTGCACGAGACCTACTGAGTTGAGAATATCTGCAACATCAAAAACTCATCAAATACGCGTCATGGGAGAGTAGCCTTAAGGATACTTTATACGCTGTGATATTAGTACCGATATCGCTAGCGAGCGTACCCGCCCCCGTCGGTTGTGCGTCATGGGAAAATCGCTGCCCGTGGCGCACAACATCGCTAACACCCGTCACACGGACTTACCTTCCCTGCTGTGACGTTGCTCTGGCTGGCGAACTGCCTCCTTTCTAAGGGAGCAGTTCGTGCGGCGTCACAGCGATATCACACGGCAGCCATCCAATAGAAGCGGAGGGGCGGAGATGAGTGGGACGAACATCCCGCCCACCTCCTTCATTCCTCATTGCGGCCGGCCGCAGGTATGAGGTTGTTGCCGCAGGAACGACAAACAATCTCACTACTGAATAGGCAACGATTTTTGGTAAGTGAACGACGTCCCACATACCAACGATTTTTGCCTCTTTTGTGATTGTTTAAGGTCGCTCATACATGCTACACGCTGCGACATTGCTTACAACGCCGGATGTGCGTCACAAACACCGTGACCTCGACGATATATCGTTAGCGATGTAGCAGCGTGTAAATAGCCCTTAACACCTCAACTAATCAGATAATCGTTTTCTTTTGTTCCATGGCTACTTTTCGGAAAGAACAAAGAGGAAAATGATGGCTCAGCACCTGGGATTAATACTGCAGTCATGCTGTGCTATATACATTCCCCAGAACACCTGACTGCTCTAAATCCCTCATGACCTTGTCCGTCACATTGGTTTGGCATTGTGATTTTAGACTGCTTGCAAGTTTTTAAATAATAAAAGACATGTTATTTATGTATGAAGATATATGATTAAAATCTGTAGTGCACATGACTGACCACTTATTGGTGCAGAGTCAGACCGAGTAATGGGCATACTATTCACAGACAGCCTACACTTAAGGAGGGTGCAGACCCCATTAATAAATAACAGGCATGGCATTAATTAAAAATACATTTCAAATTTCTGGTGCTAAATTATTTGTTGGCTTTGCACTCACTCACCTCATTTTTTTTAATGAAATTTTTCTATCCGTTCTTTTTTACATTTCTTTCAGGTTTAAAAAATGGGATTAATTGATTGTAAAGTGTTTAATATGTTGCTATAATAAATGCATTCATCTAATAAAATGTACATTTTTCTGTCTTAGCTTAGTGTTATATACACGATCATGTAAATGTGAATATTTTGTTATGCTTTATTTTATATACTTTTAATATTTTCATTACATTAGGTGCAGTGCCCTTTAAATATAACACTGTGCAGTTACAAATGTAAGAAATGTTACGAGTATATTGGCACTTAAAGGGTTATTCCCATCTCCAAGATCCTATCCCCATACGTAGTAGGTCTAATAATAATACAAGAAAGAAGAGAAAAGAGTATACCCTTAAGGGATCACCAAGAGATTATAAAACGAAAATTTCTTTATTACAAATAGGAATAAATATGGACTCCACACTGGGAGTGAACACACAAGGGACAATTAAAAACATTTAAAACATATACATATCCCCTAAGCCAAAGCACATAACAAATTGGTATTAAATGGATCAATAATATATACCACCCCTTAAATAGGTACAACCAGCAATGATACGACCTGTTATAGAATATACACAATGATATTTACAATAAAATATGCATTATGCCAGCATCACAATAATAAAGGCAAGAACAAAAGGGAAAGCCCTCAGAAAAACATTGGTAAGGTCACAGATATATAAGGCACTCCCATAGCATCTATAACTATAATGAAAATGGAGCCAGAATGGTGTAGGTCAGGCTCAGGTTTGGCGTATAATAAGCACACAGGGTATAACCCCGAACAACAGAGCCTAAACCACAGGAAATAATTGACAGAACCTCTGAGAAAGGCTTGGCTAAATTCAATAAAGTGTATAAGTAAGATTAAGCATGACATCCATTCAACAGTTGGATAAGCCAAATGCGATATATTTAGCCAGTGCAAAATTTATCTATAAAGATCAGTCCCTGTGCAGACAATCGATTCTGAAGATTAGTGTACCTGGTTGGGGCACACCATCAGCAAAATAAGATATAAGACAAGTCTTGCACATAAAGAAATAGCACAATTAATACTCTGGGTTACTCTGCCAAAGCATTCCACCCCCTCTTACAACCTGGTTTATGTCTGTGCTCCCTGGTAATTGAGGATAGTGAGTATGGGCTTTTCTGTAACACCTGGGCTACTGAATAGGTGTTCGGTCTTATTATTCGGCTGGCATACATATCAACAGCACGTATTAATTGTGCTATTTCTTTATGTGCAAGACTTGTCTTATATCTTATTTTGCTGCTGGTGTGCCCCAACCAGGTACACTAATCTTCAGAATCGATTGTCTGCACAGGGACTGATCTTTATAGATAAATTTTGCACTGGCTAAATATATCGCATTTGGCTTATCCAACTGTTGAATGGATGTCATGCTTAATCTTACTTATACACTTTATTGAATTTAGCCAAGCCTTTCTCAGAAGTTCTGTCAATTATTTCCTGTGGTTTAGGCTCTGTTGTTCAGGGTTATACCCTGTGTGCTTATTATACGCCAAACCTGAGCCTGACCTACACCATTCTGGCTTTCATTATAGATGCTATGGGAGTGCCTTATATATCTGTCACCTTACCAATGTTTTTCTGAGGGCTTTCCCTTTTGTTCTTGCCTTTATTATTGTGATGCTGGCATAATGCATATTTTATTGTAAATATCATTGTGTATATTCTATAACAGGTCGTATCATTGCTGATTGTACCTATTTAAGGGGTGGTATATATTATTGATCCATTTAATACCAATTTGTTATGTGCTTTGGCTTAGGGGATATGTATATGTTTTAAATGTTTTTAATTGTCCCTTGTGTGTTCACTCCCAGTGTGGAGTCCATATGTATTCCTATTTGTAATAAAGAAATTTTCGTTTTATAATCTCTTGATGATCCCTTAAGGGTATACTCTTTTCTCTTCTTTCTTGGCATACGTAATCGTATACCCGGAGATCCCATCTGGTGGTGCCCTTCCCCCCTCCTCTAATTAGGTCTAATAATAATAGTAATTGCAAATACCTTCAATTAGAAATGTAGTATAGATCTCCTGATTAAAAGGAACATGTCACCAGATTGACCCATATAAGCTGTGGCCACCACCAGTGAGTCCTTATATACAGCATTCCTGAATACTGTATATAAGAGCCCAGGCTGTGCTGTATAACGTAAAAAACACTTTTATTTTACTCACCTATGTCACAGTCCAGTTTGAAGGGTGTTGTGGCTGTCCTCTCTGCGGCGATCGCCGGCATCCTTCTACCAAGCTCAGTGTGGATGACGTGTCCTACATTGCGGTCCTGCGCAGGTGCACTTTAATCTTCTCTGATGAAGGCAGATCAAAGACCTGTAATGTGAAAGGTGAAAGACCTACGTGCGCACTACCATACCTTGATCTGCCCTCAGCAGGGCACATCAATGTGCGCCTGCAGAGGCCAGCTATGGCGGCCTGTGTGGATGATGTGGATGTGTCATGCACACGGGCCTCAGAAGAAGGAGGACTGTGAGAGGAGACAGCAGAAAGGAGGGCAGCGACTCCTATCAGACCGGGCCACCTCATAGGTGAGCGTGATAAGTGTTTTTTGCAGGTTAGGTATCCATGGATACAACCACAAGCAATAATTTAGCTAACTGTCACTATATGAGAGGATGTGACCATGGATACCTAATCTCGGCATGCAAAAAAAATTTCTTTTACATTTCATTTCATTGATGAAAGTTATGGATGTCAGAAAATCGTGACACAAATCAAATTTTCTTTTTTCTGAATTATTTTAAAAGCAGTAAGATATTGAGAAAAGCTTCTGATTTTATTTTGCTGTAATTGTGCTTTCATGTTGAAGGATGCTGAAAGTTTATTTTTACTGCACCCCAAAAAACAATGTCGGAACTAGGTTTTGTTTCACAATTTCGCTCCTCATGAAAATCCTGTTGACCGTCGGGGGTTAAAGTCCTGGGACCACTATTGATTGCTCAAACCACAGTGCAGAAGCTCTGTACTAATGAGTGACTACTCTCACAGTGATGCACGGACTCAATAGAAAGTCTATTAGCATTCTGCCTGGTGAGCTCGGTCCTTCTACTGGTTTGATTGCGGGTGTAAAGACTTTTATGGGACTATAACAAAGAACTTTTAAGGGCTATAACATAAGAAAAGATTTTTCTAACTTTAGTTCCACTTTAACTTCACATTTATCACATCCTAAGACATTGAAAATGTCAAGTTAAGGTTTGCTAAAACATCTGTATAATATAGACTAAACTCAAGGAAACTTTGTAAGTCAAAAGGGGTCAACACATTGAGCCCTTAATTAATCTATGCTCCGTGACAATTTCAGTATAAATGCCTCACTTAGTCTGTAGCCTTTCGTGGAATGCAGTATATCAAAGATCCATGCAGCTTTACATTACCCTTCATGAAACTATCATGCATTTTCCGGATCCGCACACGTGGTTTACTACTACAGTGTCAGACTCTGTTCACATTGCAGAGTTCAACAAGGAACCTGGCCCAAGTGCTCAACTCTGCTGGTCTTCGGCTGAGTTGTTTCACTGCTCCCAGCCGTGCAGGAGTTAATCTTTTTTTGGAGCAGTATGCAACTCTTCTGGGAGCCAGGTTGCTGATTACCATCCACAGCTGGTCTCTACCTATTTAAGGCTGGGGAGTGTAGTAGGAGATTGCCAAAGATAGCATCAGCAATCCCGGTGTCAGTGATTATCAGTTCATGGTGAACTGAACAGTTGCTTTTCTGTGTGGTGTGAACATTCCCCTGTTGTGAGTTTATTTCCTGTTCTTTTCTTTATTCCCCTATACACATATTGTCCCCCTTTGTGTTTCAGTGCAATATAAAGGAGATTATGTTCTCCCTTGTCCATGTCTTTTCTGTGAGGTTTTGTTACTGGGTTTCCGACTCGCTCCCAAAATGGGGGGAGTAAGATCAGGGCTCGGACAGGAGAAAGGGTCACGTACTACCATCAAGCTCTGAGATAAGAAACAGCGCAGGGTCTCGAGTCTAAGGGCCAGTTTAGGAACCCCTAGTCTGTCAGTACATTCCCCATGACAAAAACTATCAGTACATTTAAAGGGTTATTCCCATCTGCAAGATCCTATCCCATATGTAGTAGGTGTAATAATAATATTGGCAATACCTCCAATTAGAAATATAATATAGTTCTCCTGATATAACCATGTCTCTTACCTAATGTGCAGGGCATTGCTGCTTAGGTATCCATGGTTATGATGTGGCACCCCTGAGGCTTCAGTTGCCACAGGGTACTGCAGCTCATTTAAGCTGTGGTATCCATCTCGGGTAAGGAGGGGGTTAATCACCGGTGTTTCCACATTTACCCTTTTCATACAGCTTAAGAGCCTTCTCACTGGGGAGCTGGACTAGGGTAGACAGGGGGTGGCCATCACGAGTCATGGGACTTTCCCGGTCATTAAGACAACCACCTGGGGGGCGGGTTCCCCTTGGGGTAGAAGTAGGAGCCACCTGGACACTAAGCTAGTCAGTCAAGCCAGGACTTCAGTTCTGGCGACACAACATCACTCTCTTCTTCTCTTTTTCTTTCATGGGGCCTGAGGCTTGGAGTGGGACACTCGGCCCGGGTTCCTCACTACTGGAGGGGCAAAGGACACTTTCAAAATACCGGTGGCTACCTCTTACTTAACCGGGATTGGCTGGAGCCCATCACGATGGTGGCCGGTACTCTGGGACTGCACTGGAACAGTGAGTAAAGACACTTGGAACTACAGAGACTTTGTCAGCTTGTTATTGCTGACTCTGCCACCCCGCGTTTTGGTGCCGACGGCCATTACTACTCCCATCATCATCCTCCTCGGGGCCTGTTCCACCTGTGCTGAGCAGAAACCATCTTTGCTGCTACTACAATCTTCCCCAGAGGACAGCGACAGCAGAGGCGGCTAATCCCTGGTCGCGTGCTGCAGGTGGCGTCATGAGACATTCATCTCACTACAACCCCCATCATCCTATCCATCCGTCCATTCCCCTTCCGTGGACACCTCGGAGTCATGAAACCGGGCAAGCCACCCGTGACATCCCCCTGACCCTTCACCGGCCCGGCCCGTCGACAAGTAATCCCCCAGGCCCCGTGGGGTGCTCCAATGACATTGAGCAACTAACTGACTAATTACTGTCACTATAGCAGTATGCAAATTCAAACACTGCACTCTCATATATGGTAATGTCTTATGATACTTTTGCTTATGATGACACAACCAGTAACAATATATTATCTCTAACCCCCCTCATTTGCTGTGTGCACACCATATACCTCTAGTCTATATACCTCTCTTGGTGATTGCACCAGCTTACCCATGTCTTATGATACTTTTGCTTATGATGACACAACCAGTAACAATATATTATCTCTAGTAAACCCCCCTCATTTGCTGTGTGCACATCATATACCTCTAGACTATATCAGTAAACATAGACTGCGTCACCCAGAGCTATGGGTTACTCGGTCCCGGGCGGTGTATTGCTGGGGAGATGTCACTTCGTGGCCGTTGCCCGGTTCTGTGACCCTGGGGACACTTTTTAAAAGGGTTATATTTACAGGGGAGATTAAATGATAGTTTATAACATGACGCCACTTGCGGGTTGCGGCTATGTAGATGGAGCCGCCGCTGCACAGTTCTCACTACTGGGGCTGGTGTTGGTGGCAGCCTGGATGTTGGGACCTCTGCAAGCAGGATCGGGCCCCAGAGGATAGCTAATGTTGATTGGTGCAGAAAGAATGTAGGCCACACAAAGGGTTGCAGTATAACTGGTGCCTTTACTCACAGTCTGTTGCAAACTGGTCATCCGAGGAAGGCTGGTCCTGACCGCTGGTCCCCTTAGTCCCAGTGCTGGTGTAGTGACCTTGTGGCCTCTTTCCCCTGCACCTGTCTCTGATTGGTGGGTCCCCGTGGCTTGGAGCATCTGGGGGTACCCTCCTGGTAGTCTCTCAAAGGTAGTCCGTAAGATGGTAGCGTGAACCCTGTGGGGTCAGAGTCTCTAGTCCTGTTCCCCGATTTTCCAGTTGCTACTGTGTCCCAAACTTCAAGGCCAGTGAGGTCCTTGATGGTCCCCTCACTGTGCAAATTTTATCAGGTCTGCCTGGAGCATTTGCCTGACCTAGGATTCTGTACTCTGTTGGTGCTATGGTTCTGGGAGTACTCCACCGGCAACCACACGCCTGGGCCCTCAGGTCACCATCACACTCCTGTCAGTGCTTCCACTCACTCTACCTGTCACCGACTACTCTAACTCTGACTGCCAACTGTCTGCCCCTCCCAATTGGTCGTCTAGTGGCATGGATCGGCTCCACCCCTAGGTGGCCATCCATTAGGTCCAACCCTAGTCTGGCACCAGTCTTTGGGGAAATTGTGGAAAAACACGAATTAACTGGAATGTTTTTGTTGTTACCGGCACTGAGGTCCTGCACAGGTGCACTACAATACTTTGATCTGCCCTGAGCACGGCAGATCAAAGTGCGCCTGCGCAGGACCTCAGTGTCGGCAAGTGTGTATGACGTGGATGCGTCATGCACACAGGCTTCAGAAGAAGACGGAGCAAGATGGCCGAGAGAGGAGACGCTGGTCCCGGAGAACAGCGCCGCCCACCGGGCCAACCAACACCGCAGCGACAAGTTTAGGTGAGTATTATAAAGTGTTTTTATATGTTCTCACAGCGGCCTGCACTCTTATATACAGCATGTTAGAATGCTGCATATAAGAGCCCACTGGTGGTGGCCGCAGCTTATAGGCCATAAAACTGGTGACAGGTTCCCTTTAAGAAAACTAGAAGAAAAGATCTCCAGCCACTAAAATGCTAAATAATAAAACAAATATTAAGACTACTTTTCAATAAACGTATGACCATCATAAGCATAGCATTGATGAAGGCCAAAATATATTTCAGTTAGCAAATACAAGCATCAATCTCTTCATTAGGCTACACTTGCCTTTTCAGCAGAATGTGTTTTTGTCAAGCATGACAGGTCCTCAATCATATCTATGGAAATCCAACTCAAGCCGAGATATCAGATCACATCAGTCTTCATTAGTTCTATCATCATTCATCATTACTTTTTACAAGATCCATTACAGATTGTTTCTTATTTTTGTTAATGATTGAAGTAATTAGAAACTAGTTTATGAAGATGCTGTCTGGTCCACTTTCACAAAGCTCATATTTTAAAGTTTTCTATGCTATGCAAGGCACTGTTCAATGTTGTCACGAAATACAGCCAAAAAACGATGGACAAAATAGAGTTAATGCTGTGCCCATGACGTAAATCTGAGACATTTGTATTATAGTAAATAGGATCTGTAGGGCATCACTGGTGTTTCTTCAAAAACTCAATCGTGACGTTGTATTCTAAAAGACATTGGGTCCACTTCATTGTGATCGGCGCTGTTCAAACCGGTGTTGATGAGGAGGCCTGATGAAGTCAAACACTCCTGATTCTTGAAGAGGTACATACCTGTTCATGGATGTCGAGCGTCTGATGAGTGGTGTGTGCCTCTGTGCGTTACTTGAGATATCTCACTCAAGTCAGGCCCAGCAGTGAGATTTATAGGGAATGCCATCTGTGCCCCTTTCCCGCCCCGACTCCACAAATTTTGTCAGAACTGGGAGAAACTGGTGTGAAAACACCCCAAATCTCAAAATTTAGAAACAACTCAGAGTTGAGCCTTATTTTTGCAACTTTTCAAAGCTTTTACTCCAAGATTCTGCTTTATAAGCTTTCATGAATTAGACCCATTTTGGACACATACCCGAACTGAACCAGAATACAGAAATACCAACTCAGATATGAACAGAGCCTCAGATAATGAGTAGAGTTGAGCGCGGTTCGCGGTTCGAGGTTCTCCAGTTCGCGGCTCGAGTGATTTTGGGGGCTGTTCTAGATCGAACTAGAACTCTTTGCTAAAGCTCGATAGTTCTAGATACGTTCGAGAACGGTTCTAGCAGCAAAAAGACAAGCTAATTACTAGCTGGCTTTCCGCTGTAATAGTGTAAGTCACTCTGTGACTCACACTATTATGAAATTTCAGCGTATAGTGTGCGGGAGCAGCGCATTCAGATCACTGCTGTGTGGATAATGGCGATCGCCATTTTTTTTTTCCTTGTCTTCCTTCCCTAAGCGCGCGCGTGTAGTGGGGCGGGCCAGCATGTCAGCCAATCCCAGACACACACACAGCTAAGTGGACTTTTAGCCAGAGAAGCAACGGCATGTGTGATAGGATGTCCATGTCACATGTCCATACATTATAAAAACGGACATTTTACTCCAGCGCGCCATTATCTGCCTTCTGCGTCTTGGTGTCAGTCACCGCTGGCGTAGCTCCTGTCTCCGATACTGCTGTGTACGCTCTATACAGAATAGGGATAGAAGTTTCTGTTAGTCCTTTTAAGGGCTAATACCGGCAGGGTCAGAGCCATAGGTGACAGTCAGGTCTGTGAAAACAGATTTTAACAGCTACACAAGATGACAGCGTCTGTGTAGCTAAGGTCAGGGATTTCCTCGCTGCATTTCCCCATTAGGAGGGATAGAAAGGGAGGCTTCCTTTCCTCTACCCAGACCCACAACCCTGCCACTGTACCCTCCTGCCCTTTGCACACTCAAGCTCATTGTTACTAAGCCATTATACTAGCAAACACTGAGTAAACTTAGTGGCATCCTAAAAGTGGCTGTTGGATTTCCATTAGTGTCCCACTGGTGCAAATCTATGTGCAGCACCTCTGCATTGCACACTCAAACTCATTGTTACTAATCCATTATACTAGCAAACACTGAGTAAACTTAGTGGCATCCTAAAAGTGGCTGTTGGACTTCCATTAGTGTCCCACTGGTGCAAGTCTATGTGCAGAACCTCTGCATTGCACACTCAAACTCATTGTTACTAAGCCATTATACTAGCAAACTATGCTGCCAGTTTAAGGGCCGTAGTTGCATTGTCAGGGAAAGTTATTGTTGTTTATTCTGCTGTTAATAAAGATAGACCACCGCTGCAATCTACACCACCTCTCAATTTTTCCTACCACATTTTAAGTGCACAATCTTGTTGCAATCAAAATAAGTGGCAAAATGACAGATGCTGGTGGAAAGGGGAAGAGGCGTGGAAAAAAGGAAAATGCTTGAATGGATCTCAAGTGGACCAACAAGTGCCCTCTCCGCCACCTCAACTTCCGCATCCAAAAAACACCAGTCCTCTGAGTTGTCAGCCCAATCACACTTGCATTCTCCCAGCTCTGAAGTCTCCATCCGCCCTGCACAGTATGGTGGAACTGAGATGGCTGAGTCTGCAGAGCTGTTCAGTCACACTATAGCCTGGGAATCAGAGGTCTGCTCCCAAGTTACCTTGCGCCTTCCTGGACAGAGTCGGAGTACTGGTAGCACGTCTACAACTGCATCCTCAGCCACCACTCTGCCTCTGAGCACTAGTCGGGGTGGATCAGCAGGTCGCATGCCCTCTAAGCCTTGCCTAGCCTGGTCCTTTTTTGACATAGCAAAAGATCGCCCAAATTATGTGATCTGTAAAATTTGTCATGATTCTGTTAGTAGAGGGCAAAACCTCAGCAGTTTGACAACTTCTTCCATGAATCGTCACATGAATAAATATCATATGTCCCAGTGGAAAGCTCACCGTGCTGCAATGCGGCCTAGCGGAGCGAACCATCCACCGCCTGCCCCTTCCAGTGCATCCGCGCGCTCTTCATCTTCTAGGACTGTGGGGACAGCTGTCACACCTGGTTTTCCACGCACAACTTCCACCACTGTAACCGCAACAGGAAGTTTGCTTGGTAGGTCGTCAGTTGGTTTGGAAGGGGAAACAAGTGCGTGTGTACAGCTCTCTCAGACATCGATAGCACCAACGTTGGATGAAGGCAACATCATGTCTATGCCTGCACTTTCCTCACAAACCTGCATTTTTCCAGGGACACCCTACTCAACACCGTCTACACACAGCAGCCAGATCTCTGTCCCTCAGATGTGGACAAATAAAAGGCCATTTCCTGCGACCCATGACAAAGCTAAGAGGTTGACTTTATCCCTATGTAAGCTCTTGGCTACCGAAATGCTGCCTTTCCACCTGGTGGACACACAGGATTTTAGAGACCTTATGTCTGTCGCTGTGCGCCAGTACCAGATGCCCAGTCGTCACTACTTCTCTAAGAAAGGTGTGCCCGCGCTACACCAGCATGTCGCACACAACATCACCGCTTCCTTGATTAACTCTGTGTGTGAACTGGTGCATTTCACCACCGATACTTGGACCAGTAAGAATGGACAGGGACCTTACATGTCGCTGACTGGGCACTGGGTAACTATGGTGATAGATGGTGAAGGGTCTGCTGCAGAAGTCTTGCCGTCCCCACGACTTGTGTGTCAATCCTCTGTCTGTCCAAGTTCCGCCACTGCTTCTGCCTCCTCCACCTCATCTGGGTCCTCCACCTCCTCCCCAAGCCTGCCTGGTCAGGCCACCAGCATTCTCACAGCGCAGAAGGAATCACGCACCCCTCATTACTATGCTGGCAGCAGAGCGGAACGGCATCAGGTGGTCTTTAGCTTGACATGTCTTGGAAATAGGAGTCACACAGCGGCTGAGCTGTGGGCAGCTCTGGAGACTGAGTTTAATAAATGGTTGTCTCCACTCAACCTGCAGCCTGGTAAGGCCGTGTGCGACAATGCTGCAAACCTGGGTGCGGCCCTTCACCTGGGCAAGGTGACACACGTGCCTTGTATGGCTCACGTGTTTAACCTTGTTGTTCAGCAATTTTTAACACACTATCCCGGCCTAGATGGCCTTCTGACCAGGGCACGAAAACTGTCTGCTCACTTCCGCCGTTCAAGCGCCGCAGCTGAGCGACTTGCATCGCTCCAGAAGTCTTTCGGCCTGCCGGTTCATCGCCTGAAATGCCATGTGGCGACACGCTGGAATTCGACTCTCCACATGTTACAGCGACTGTGGCAGCACCGCCGAGCCCTGGTGCAATACATCATGACGTATAGCCTGGGCCAACGAGATGCAGAGGTGGGGCAGATCACCCTGATGGAGTGGTCTCAGATCAAGGACCTATGCACCCTTCTGCACAGTTTCGACATGGCGACGAATATTTTTAGCAATGACAATGCCATTATCAGCATGACAATTCCAGTCATTTACATGCTGGAGCACATGCTAAACACTATTCGGAGTCAGGGGGTGGGACAACAGGAAGGGGAGGAACTACAGGAGGATTCATATGCGCAAGACACAACAACATCACCAAGGTCCAGACGTTCATCATCACCAACGCGGCAGGCATGGGACCATGAGGGACAGGGATCAACAAGGGTGCATGGTAGCAGGCGAAATGTTGAGGAAGGTGCAGGAGAACATGAAGAAATGGAGGACGAACTGTCCATGAGCATGGAAGACTCAGCGGATGAGGGAGACCTTGGTCAAACTTCAGTTGAAAGAGGTTGGGGGGAGATGTCAGAGGAAGAAAGAACGGTTAGCACCACTATGCCACAAACACAGCGTGGGCTTGGTCCACATGGCTGCACAAGACACATGAGTGCCTTCTTGCTGCACTACCTCCAACATGACCCTTGTATTGTCAAAATTAGAAGTGATGATGACTACTGGCTTGCCACACTATTAGATCCCCGGTACAAGTCCAAATTTTGTGACATAATTCCAGCCATAGAAAGGGACGCACGTATGCAGGAGTATCAGCAGAAGCTGTTACTCGATCTTAGCTCGGCTTTTCCACCAAACAACCGTGCAGGTGCAGGGAGTGAATCTCCCAGTTGTAACTTTACAAACATGGGACGGTCTCGTCATCTTCAACAGTCTACCCGTACCAGTAGCACCGTATATGGTGCTGGTAACAGCAATTTTATTGAATCTTTTCATAATTTTTTAGACCATCCTTTGCAAGGCCACCAGAGACAACAAGTCTGACACATAGTCAACGGCTGGAGAGGATGATACAGGAGTATCTCCAAATGAACATCGATGCCATTACTTTGCAAATGGAGCCTTGCTCATTTTGGGCTTCAAATCTTGAAAAATGGCCAGAGCTCTCCGCTTTCGCCTTGGAGATTTTGTCGTGTCCAGCTGCCAGCGTTGTCTCTGAACGTGTCTTCAGTGCTGCTGGGTGTGTGCTGACAGATAAGCGCACGCGTCTGTCCAGTGAAATTGTGGACAGACTAACGTTCATCAAAATGAACAAGTCATGGATCCACAAGGAATTTACTACCCCTGTGTCATCCTGGGGAGAGTAAATGCTTGTGGATTTGGAATGTGCTTGATGCAAATCAAAACATCCTGTTTGCAACTAGGGCACAAGTGCTGCCACTGAAGGGGGGAGTGTCTGTGTGGCCCAATTTTTGGAAAAAAGGGAGACTCCGCTTGGAGTATCCCTTGCTTACATTGTTTTTAAAAATGATCCAAGATGAACAGAGCTGGGATCAGGAAAGACTTTGCTACCTACCCCGGGGTCATCCTGGGGACGGTTAAGTATGGCGTATTTTTGAATGTGCTTGATGCAAATCTAGCTGTGAAGTGTACAACTGGGGCACAAGTGCTGCCACTGAAGGGGTGGGTGTGTGTGGGGCCCAATTTATGGAAAAAAAGGGAGACTCCGCTTGGAGTAACCCTTCCTTGCTGTGTTTTTTAAAAGGAGCCAAGATGAACAAGTCATGGTTCAGCAAAGACTTTGCTACCTACCCCGGTGTCATCCTGGGGACGGTTAAGTATGGCGTATTTTTGAATGTGCTTGATGCAAATCTAGCTGTGAAGTGTACAACTGGGGCACAAGTGCTGCCACTGAAGGGGTGGGTGTGTGTGGGGCCCAATTTTTGGAAAAAAAAGGGAGACTCCGCTTGGAGTAACCCTTGCTTGCTGTGTTTTTTAAAAGGACCCAAGATGAACAAGTCATGGTTCAGCAAAGACTTTGCTACCTACCCCGGTGTCATCCTGGGGACGGTTAAGTGTGGCGTATTTTTGAATGTGCTTGATGCAAATCTAGCTGTGAAGTGTACAATTGGGGCACAACTGCTGCCACTGAAGGGGTGGGTGTGTGTGGCCCAATTTTTGGAAAAAAAGGGAGACTCCGCTTGGAGTAACCCTTGCTTACATTGTTTTTAAAAATGATCTAAGATGAACAGAGCTTGGATCAGGAAATACTTTGCTACCTACCCCGGGGTCATCCTGGGGGCGGTTAAGTATGGCGTATTTTTGAATGTGCTTGATGCAAATCTAGGTGTGAAGTGTACAACTGTGGCACAAGTGCTACCACTGAAGGGGTGGGTGTGTGTGTGGCCCAATTTTTGGAAAAAAGGGAGACTCCACTTGGAGTAACCCTTGCTTGCTGTGTTTTTTAAAAGGAGCCAAGATGAACAAGTCATGGTTCAGCAAAGTCTTTGCTACCTACCCCGGTGTCATCCTGGGGACGGTTAAGTATGGCGTATTTTTGAATGTGCTTGATGCAAATCTAGCTGTGAAGTGTACAACTGGAGCAAAAGTGCTGCCACTGAAGGGGTGGGTGTGTGTGTGGCCCAGTTTTTGGAAAAAAAGGGAGACTCCGCTTGGATTCACCTTGCGGTGTTTTACATGATTTTAGAAGGGCGTGCCATGCCTATATCTGTGTCTCCTCCTCTTTTTCCTTGTCCAGCTCATTTGTTTTCGCATGAGTATATGTCCTTGTCACTTTCCCATGTGTTTGTGTTGTGTTGTGAGTTGTTTGTCACCTTTGGACACCTTTGAGGGTGTTTTCTAGGTGTTTTATGTGTTTGTGATTGCCTGCCATTGTTTCCTATGCGGTTCGAGTTCGGTTCGTCGATTGTTCGCCGAACTGAACTCGAACAAGACGCCCGTTCGGCGAACCGAACTCGAGCTGAACCGCGACCGGTTCGCTCATCTCTAATAATGAGTTCACTGGCAAGAGATATTTGTACAGAGTTAGCATACGTACAATGGTAGCAAATGTTGAATTTCCCCGCAGCCCTGCCACAGGGAAAATAAAGCATTACATTGTTCACTTTGAAATCAATAGACTTTTTCTCTAAAGACCGAAAATGCTGGTTCCTCCAGGGTGTTCTTTACAACACTTAAGGATCCTTAAAAGCTAATTTAAAATTCCCTAGCAGTACTGGAAAGAATTGAAAATAAAATACAAACCACATAGTTTTGGACATATAGCTACATTTTCTATCCACACTTTCAACACTGATTATCTACACGCATTTATTTTGCCGACACTCATATGAGTATAGACACTTCCAATCCATTGTGGATTCATCCTCATCACATAGGCTAATGATTAGAGATGTGCAAAGCCAAGGTTCAGTGTCTGGAGTTAAGGTCCAGTCACACTAAGCAACTTACCAGCGATCCCAACAATGATAGGGATCGCTGGTAAGTTGCTAGGAGGTTGCTGGTGAGATGTCACACTGCGACGCTCCAGCGATCCCACCAGCAACCTGACCTGGCAGGGATCGCTGGAGCGTCGCTACACAAGTTGCTGGTGAGCTCACCAGCAACCAGTGACCAGCCCCCAGCGCCGCGTGGAAGATGCTGCGCTTGGTAACTAAGGTAAATATTGGGTAACCAACCCGATATTTACCTTGGTTACCAGCGCACGCAGCTACACGTGCAGAGAGCAGGGAGCAGCGCACACTGAGCGCTGGCTCCCTGCTCTCCTAGTTACAGCACACATCGGGTTAATTACCCGATGTGTGCTGCAGCTACATGTGCACAGAGCAGGGAGCAGCGCACACTGCTTAGAGCTGGCTCCTTGCTCTCCTAGTTACAGCACACATCGGGTTAATTACCCGATGTGTGCTGCAGCTAAATGTGCACAGAGCAGGGAGCAGCGCACAATGCTTAGTGCTGGCTCCCTGCTCTCCTAGCTACAGCACACATCGGGTTAATTAACCCGATGTGTCCTGCAGCTACATGTGCACAGAGCAGGAGCCGGCACTGACAGTGAGAGCGGTGGAGGCTGGTAACAAAGGTAAATATCGGGTAACCAAGGACAGGGCTTCTTGGTTACTCGATGTTTACATTGGTTACCAGCCTCCGCAGAAGCCGGCTCCTGCTGCCTGCACATTTAGTTGTTGCTGTCTCGCTGTCACACACAGCGATCTGTGCTTCACAGCGGGACAGCAACAACTAAAAAATGGCCCAGGACATTCAGCAACAACCAACGACCTCACAGCAGGGGCCAGGTTGTTGCTGGATGTCACACACACCAACATCGCTAGCAACGTCACAAAAGTTGTTCGTTAGCAGCGATGTTGCTAGCGATGTTGCTTAGTGTGACGGGGCCTTTAGAGTTAGGGCTAAAAGTTCAGATGGAAACCACCCACGCAAGCATAGCTGTGCTCAGAAACCCTCAATCCTTAGCCCAATGTGAGCCGCTTGCAGTGTTTGCCCACTGGGGGTAACAAGAGCATAATCAGATGTAGTCTACGCCAAACAAAAAAAAATGGAAAAACCCTGCCCACACTCCCCCGGAAGTGATGTGTTTATGGCTGGCTGTATGTGGGTGTAGACCCAAACTGCCCAGTTAGTGACTTCCATTGGGGTTCAGGTCAAATCCGGTTCCCAAAACAAACTTTATCTAAAGTCTAGCTTAACCCATCAAATCAAGCATCGATTTGCGCATCTCTACTAATAATTAGAGATGAGTGAACCTGAAGTTCGATGTTCGAAGCTCAGGTTTGAACATAGACTAAAAAACAGAGTTCAGGTTCGGCGTTCGAGTGAGTTACAAGTGCAAACCACTCAAGCGAGCAGCACTGTGCTTGGGTATGAGTGATTCTCAGCCCTGTGCGAGCCATGTGCAGTGTTTGCCCAATTACTGATTTCCATTGAGGTTCAGGTCAAGACAGGGTCACAAACCAATCCTTATCTAAGTTCAACTGTACCCTCAGAACCGAACTTCCATGGGTCCGCTCATCTGTACTAATGATCAGGCAAAAGATTTTTGGGTAGGAATGCTTATTCGCAATCATAAACCTTGTATAAATATTCTGTGAAACAAGCAAAATGCTTATTTATCAGCTGATAGTGTTGTTTATGAGAGGCTAAAGTTTATAATGTTCAACTGTTATACTGTCAGACTACACAGAGGATGTGTTGTTAAGACTATGGACTCCTAATGAGAAGCAAGCAATCATATTAATGATCTTTCATCCCCAGCTGCATAAGCCCATTTAAAAGGGCCTTAATCCTTTAATGACCACTTATACACTTTTTTATGGTGGTTATAAAAGTTCTTTATTTCCCAGCAGCACCTGAGTAATAAGAAAGTAGTACACCCCGACGAGGGATGATGTAGAAGGTGTCAAGTATACACTATATAGCTGACAGAGTGTCTGCAAGCAACAGTGTCATAAACATATAAAAGTATGAAGAAAACAAAAACGTTTTTGCCAATAGAAACCACACCTTTTAAATAAAAGTAAAAATATACAAATAAAACATTTAAAAAAATTACAGATGATAAACTTTGCGGCATAACAACCTGAGCTATAACATTATACCAATATTTAAACCAGGGGTGGGGAACCTTTTCTGCAGCCCCCGGGCAGATTCGTGGGCACCGCAGTGCTGGGGTGGCAACCATGTTTTGCTGGCTGTTGTCTCTTTAAACTCCCATGTGCACTGCAAGCGCATGCACACAGCATTCACTACAAAATACTACAGGTGTATACGACACTAAAGGAATAGATCCTCAGCATGCTGACCAGTGCCAGAGTGCTTAGGACATACTTTGTGGGCGTGGTTAGCCCACAAGGTACTCCCATCCCACAGAAGAGGAGGAGCAGTATCCTCACCACCCCCAGTACTATACATGCCTCCCAGTGCTGTGTGATCCCACAGTGCTGTGTGCTCCCCTCAGTGCTGTGTGACCTCCAGAACTGTGTGTCTCCCAAGGGTTTGTGTGCCTTTCCCAGGGCTGTGGGACCCCCAGTGTTGTCCCCCCCCCAGTGCTGTGTGGCCCTCTGATGCTTTGTGCCCCCCCAGTGATGTGTTCACTCAGTGCTATGTGCCACCTAGTAATGTCTGTGCCTCACAGTGATTTATCTGCCCTCCCAGTAATGTCAGTGACCCCGCAGTGAGGTCTGTGCTTCCTGGTCCTGTACATGCTCCCCGATGCTGTCTGTGCTCCCCAGTGCAATAAATTCTTCCCAGTGCTGTCCTTGTCTCCCAGTGCATTCCATGCCTCCCTGTGTCGATTCGTATTGAATTGATGATGTCCTACAACTTTATAATTCTCTTTTTTTCTCTATCTCGTTCCGTTTTTGAGATAAAAATGCTAACTCCGTTGTTTTCCACCAGGTGGCGCTATAGGTGGTTTCATTGCATAGTGCATGGCTACTTTACTATACCTAGACACCACTTCTATGCCTATAGTTGCTGCCATTCTCAAGTTAATGGCGATGGACAGGATATGGGTGGACACACTGTATATGCCCAAGCCCCTTCTGTGATATATATCCCCAGCACCTCCTGAGGTGTATATGCCCTAGCCCTTACTGTGATGTATATGCCCCAGGCACTCCTGTGATGTATATGCCCTCAGCACCCCCTATGATGTATATGCTTTAGCATCACTTGTGATGTATAGATGCTCCAGCCCCTCTTGTGATGAATAGATGGCCCAGTCCCTCCTGTGATGAATGAGCCCCAGCTTCTCCTGTGACGTATATATACTCCCAGCCCCCCCTGTGATAGATATATATATATAATGTGAGGTTGCTTGGGCAAAAATGTGAGGCAGCAGCGTGTTCACACCAACAGTCTATTTATTGTTGCAGCATAAATAGATCCAATTTCCCACAATCAAAGTCTCTTCCGGATCACAGCCGGTGCATATAGACAAATCCTTGGTATAAAATGACTTGTTACCTTAGGACCCCGTTAACCGCAGGGGTCTTGTTAAGGCTCTCCTAGGCTCACACTCTTGGCCTGTGTTCACTCCACACAGAGCCAGCTCCGCTCACACAGCATGTGGTAGCTTCATCAAGCCTGGCTCTCAACTGAGACACACCCTGATGTGCTCTGCCAGATTTAAATGAAAATGCTGGACATGAGGATTGCTACAAAACCTGGACTGGGAGGAGGGATCTGTCTCTCTGTTACCCTTTGTGCTATACTCCCCGTAATAGCTATAGCAAACTCAGAGGGTTTCCAGACACATTCTGGGGGACACATAGCGGTCTTCAAATTTTACCCCTGTCACTGCCTCACATATCCCCCCCCCCTCAGTTCAAACGGGCGGGTTTGAACTTTTGCCAACATACAGGGACCTCTGGACAGGGCATCCGTATTGTCCTGCAACCTACCAGCACGGTGTTCTACAGAAAAGTGAAAGTTCTGCAAGGAGAGAAACCACCTGGTGACTCTAGCATTTCTCTCCTTAGCATTCCTCATCCAGACCAAAGGGGAGTGGTCTGTCACCAGGCGAAAGTGTTGCCCCAGCAGGTAGTAGCGTAGGGATTCCAGAGCCCATTTTATGGCCAGGCGCTCCTTCTCCACTATGCTATAGTTCTTCTCTGCCGGGGTGAGTTTTCTACTCAAATAGGTGACCGGGTGCTCTTCTCCATCTACCTCCTGGGACAGAACTGCACCCAGACCCACCTCAGAGGCATCTGCCTGTACTATAAACTCCTTTTGAAAGTCAGGGTTGACAAGGACAGGCTGACCACATAGGACAACCTTTAGCGCCTGAAAGGCTTCCTCTGCTTGTGTATTCCAGTGGACCATAACCGACTTCTTCCCCTTTAAGAGATCGGTCAAAGGCGCCAACCTTCCAGCAAAATTGGGTATGAATCATCGGTAATACCCCATTATACCCAGAAAGGCTCTTACCTGTTTTGTGGTAAGGGGACAAGGCCAGTTTTGAATGGCTTCAATTTTGTTGAATTGTGGCTTGATAACATCGACCCTGGGCATGGGATACATATCAAATTTCGAAACATCATTTAACTTTCGGAAGTAATTACAGAATCTTAAAGAACCGTCTGGTTTCGGGATCGGCACAATGGGACTGGCCCATTTGCTCGTGGATTTTTCAATAACCCCCAGTTGGAGCATCTTTTTCACCTCCTCTGCAATGGCTTGCCTACGAGCCTCTGATTCCCGGTATGGCCTCAGGCGTACCCTTACTTGAGGCTCGGTGACAATATCATGGTGGATTACGGTTGTTCAGCCGGGTAGGCTTGAGAACACATCCGTATTCCGCTGCACTAACCTCCGAGACTCCCGTCTCTGCTGTTTTGAGAGAGAGTTCCCTATCCTTACTCCCGATTCATCATCAGGGGACTCCTCCTTGGTTGTTGTTAAGGCACTTGAAGAGGTTAGGTCCAACGTTACATCAGTCACCATACATTCTCTGTCTTTCCACGCCTTCAGCAGGTTTACATGGCATATTTGCTCTGGTTTTCTTCTCCCTGGTTGATACACTTTATAGTTTACTTCCCCTACTTTCTCCTGGATCTCATATGGACCTTGCCATTTGGCTAAGAACTTACTTTCTGGGGTAGGTATTAGGACTAAGACACGATCCCCCGGTTTAAAAGACCTGACGGAGGCCTTTCTATTATACTGAGTACTTTGGGCCGCCTGAGCATCCAGCAAATGCTCTTTAACAATGGGCATTACTGCCGTGATACGATCCTGCATACCCATAACGTATTCCACCGTGCTTTTCTGAGGGGTGGGCTCCTGTTCCCAAGTTTCTTTAACAATATCCATCAGTCCCCGTGGATGCCTGCCATACAGTAACTCAAATGGCGAAAACCCGGTGGAAGATTGTGGGACCTCGCGGATAGCAAACATTAAATAGGGCAATAACATGTCCCAATCTTTCCCCTCTTTGGAGACCACCTTTTTCAACATAGCCTTCAGAGTTTTATTAAAATGTTCCACTAGACAATCGGTCTGGGGATGGTACACTGACGTGCGCAGCTGCTTGATTTGGAGGAGTTTGCACAGTTCCTTCGTAATTTTAGACATAAAGGGAGTGCCCTGATCGGTCAGGATTTCTTTGGATAACCCCACGCGACAGAACATAGCAAACAACTCCCGAGAAATAAGCTTCGCCGAGGTGTGACGCAGTGGAACGGCCTCCGGATAATGCGTTGCGTAATCCATCACTACCAGGATGTGCTGGTGACCACGGGCTTATTTTACAATGGGTCCGATCAGATCCATAGCAATCCGCTCAAAAGGCACCTCTATAATGGGTAAAGGTATCAGAGGACTATGGAAACGGTGCGTGGGTGCGGTCAACTGACAAACGGGGCAGGACTCACAGAACCTCTTAATTTCTGTGCCGACCCCTGGCCAGTAAAACCACTGAAACATGCGTTCCCGCGTTTTCTCTTCACTCATTAGGTGGTTATGAGCCAATTCTAAGGTCTGACGGCGGTACGGCTGAGGGACCACCAACTGTTCCACTATTTCTCCCCGGATTTTATCAACCCGATAGAGCAACTCTCGCTTTAGAGCCATGTAGGGATTTTCCAGCTTGGCACCAGGCCGCTGGGGTACCCCATCAATTACCTGTACATTTCCACGTCCAGGAGCCAATGTGGGGTCCCAGAGCTGAGCTGTTTCAAAATTATCTGGAGACACGTTCAACTCCGGGATTGCCTCGCGTGGCTTAACCTCTCCCGCCATTACCTCTAGGGGGAACCTGGCAGGGTTACACTCTGTCCCTGTACTGGTGACCCCTACGGCAGGTATCCCTGAGTTGGGATCGTCCGGCTCAGGGCCTGGTTAAATCATACACCTCGGAGGGCTAGGTCACCTCCCACATAATGTCCAGAACAGGGGCAAGTCTCTTCCCAAAATAACATCATATGGAAGTCTTTTCATCATCCCCACGTCATGTTGAACCTCTCCACATGAGGTAGCAATGGTGACCCTTTCCATAGGGTATTCACGTAGGTCTCCATGAATACAAAATACCCCTACTTTATGTCCTGTGGGGTTTTCCCAAGAGACCAAGGAGGCATGTACAAGAGTCACTACACTTCCTGAGTCCAACAAAGCCTCTGCTGTATAGCCATTAACACGTACTTTGCAGAGATGGGGCTCCTCCCCCATAGTAACAGTGCTTACGGCACCAACAGAATGGTCATACATTGATTCCTGGCGAGCGTACCGGCAGTCCATGGGTTCTGATATGAGTGGGCACTGTGCCATCACATGCCCGAGCTGATGGCACCGCCAGCACATAACAGCAGAGGTGTCCCTGTTTCGGGTGTCCGACTTTGGGGAACCGGGACTCCGGCTGACCTTAGTCTGGGGTTTACTCTCTGCCAAGGCTAAAGACAGGGCAGCACCCGAGGAGGGATGGGAGTCTTTCACCAACTGTGAAGGGGGCGTATCCCTACGGCGTGTCCGCCGTGAAGCAGATTCCCGGACCAACTCCTGGGTAGCTGTGTAGCGTTCCACCAAATTCACTAGTTGGTCCAGGGTACCGGGATCCCCCTGTCCCACCCACCATTGAATGGGGGCTGGCAAAGTCCGCACAAACCGTTCAATCACCACCCGCTCAATCATCTGTCCGGGGTTCAAGGTCTCCGGCTGGAGCCATTTTTTCACAAGGTCCAGTAAAACATGGGCCTGTGAACGTGCAGGTTTTCCCTCCACAAAGGACCACTGATTCACTCGCTGGGCCCGGAGATAAGTGTTAATCCCCATTCGTGCCAGGATCTCACCTTTCAGGGTGCCATAGTCCTTGGCATCCTCCGTGCTGAGATCCAGGTAGGCTTTTTGGGGTTCACCTATCAAGAACGGGGCCACGACATCAGTCCAACGGTTGATAGACAATTTCTCTCGCTCAGCGGTCCTCTCAAACACGGAGAGAAAGGCTTCTGGGTCGTCCTCTGCACTCATCTTCGTAAGTGCCGCCCTTACTCTGTCCTGGGCCGCAGGAAGGACTGGATGACCTGGCGTTACCGCTGGGAGTGCGTCTCGCAGAGCCGCAAGCTGCTGAGTCAACAAGCTGTTTGTCTCCTTTTGCTGAACTAACGCCCGCTGGAGCTGGGCATTTGTTTGTTGCTGCTGCTGAGCATTAGCTTGTTGCTGTTGTGCACTGGTTTGTGCAAAAGCCTGCTGTAGTTGAGCACTAAACTGGGCCACCTGCTTTACAAGATCCTCCATGGTGACTGCTGAGTGAAACTGTAACTTTGCAGGCTTGATCATAAACATGTGGAAACTGGGTTGTTGCCCCTAGCAACCAGGCTGCAATGCCTGCAAGCTTCGTGGACCCTCCGATCCACCGCAAACAGTCAGTAAAAAAAAAAAAAATATTCTCTTTTTTTTTTTTTTTCCAGGGAAATACATCTTAGGCCATTGCCCTTAGCAACCAGGCTGCCATGCCTGCATTCTCCACCATAATGTGAGGTAGCGGCGTTGCTTGGGAAAAAACGTGAGGCAGCAGCGTGTTCACACCAACAGTCTATTTATTATTGCAGCATAAATAGATCCAATTTCCCACAATCAAAGTCTCTTCCGGATCACAGCCGATGCATATAGACAAATCCTTGGTATAAAAAGTCTTGTTACCTTAGGACCCCGTTAACCGCAGGGGTCTTGTTAAGGTTCTCCTAGGCTCACACTCTTGGCCTGTGTTCATGTCGCGGGCGGGGAGGAGGGTGTCAGCACACCGCGCTCACCCCTTCCGCTCGGGTCCGGCAGTTGCTCCTGGTGGCTCGAGCTGCGGGCCGGATCCCGGGGTGTCTCGAGCGACACTCCTCGCCCGTGAGTGAAAAGGGGGTGTTTGTTGGGATTATAGTTCGTGACGCCACCCACGGTTGTGGTGATGGCACCACCGCTGCTCAGTATGAGGGTCCCGGGGATGGTGATGGGAGCAGCCAGGTGTTGTGTTGCCCCTCCGTGGGTAGGGGTTGGTGTTCCCGGGGCCCGGTGAAGAGATGTGAAGGGTAGGGCCTGGAGGGCGCAGGGACGCGGGGGCAGCGCTATGCCTTGCGGCACTGTGGTACTCACTCAGCCTGAGACACGGACACAGTTTGTACGGTAAACCAACGGCTGGTAGGACGGTCCCACAGACGGTTGCACCTGCACTCCCGGTAGGTGACGGTGACGTCTCTCTTCCTTGCACCTGTTTGACTGATGGTAGCGGTGGATTCCCTCCGGTTACCCGCTCCCCGACTGCAATCTGGGCCGGAGGAGCTCTACACTTTGCCCGCAGGCGCTGGCCCTGGGGAAACTGGTGCCTTGGCGGTGGCGGTGTCTCCCCGTTAATGGTCGGGCTGTTGCCGTCAATCGGGACTTTGTTGCTGGGGGATCTGCGTCCCCTTCACTGACGGATTCGGCAAATTGGGCGACTCCTAGCCTTGCCGGGGTCCGAGAGGCCCCTGCCCTGGTGCTGACTGTCCTTCGGAACACTGCTCCAGACCACCGGGCACACAGCCAACGGGGTCCTTCCAGGAACTTCCGAACTGTCCCACTCCGGACAGTCACCGCCGTCGCTGACCTTGCTGTTCTAGCCCTACACACAGCTGGGCTCTCAGGCTTCTCCTTCTCTCTGCTCTGTCACCACTTCTTGCTTTCCTCCTTCTCCACTTTCCTTTCTTTCACTTTCACTTCTGGTTGTTTCCTCTAGCCCCTGCCTGGGCTACTCTGCTCTTCACTCAAGCTCCTCCTGAGCTAATCTGCTCTCTTGCCCTCCCCGGGCTAAACTGCCGTTCACTCGTTCATGTCCCTGACTGGACTGCCTGGTAACTTCCTGCCTCCAGAGTTGTGAGCTCCTTGGTGGGCGGAGCCAACCGCCTGGCCCACCCCCTGGTGTGCATCACAGACTCCTGGAGGGAGGCAACAAGGATTTCTGGTTAGCAGATGTGCCTACCTGGAGTGTGGGGTGTAGTGGTGTTGTTATCTGTGTCCCCTGGCTTGCCCAGGGCGACACATTCCCCCTTAGCAAAATGCAGACCGTCCGCGGGCTGCCGTCCTACACCGGTTTTATTTTTCTGTAAAAAGGGGATAACAGGGTTAAACATAACATAAGCATTTTCAATCAACTCTTCCCAAGACGGGAGGCACATTTTACTTTAAACGTTGCAACGGTGTACGGTCACGGTTTCCGCTCTCTCCCACCCAAGCAACCTGGCCCTGATGCTGCCCCTAAAACCCAGGCAGCACCCCTTGACCCACAGTCCAGCACAAGTCACCCGAGCGGGATCTGTCCTTCCCCTCCAGAGGGTAGCCACCGGTCCCTTTGGTGGCTGGGCCCTGGCCTGCTCTGCTCAGGGCCCTCCCTCCAACCTGCCTCTCCGGAGGCGGCCTGCGGAAACGGTAACGGTACCCAACATATTTACAAGCCACTAACGTTTGTGGTTGCCCTGCAGAGTTCACGGGCTTGTCCATGGATAGTTCCCATGCATTTTAAACGGTCCCCACGGGGACAACGGTGCCGGCTCCTGCCGGTTGCAAATCACTGCAGCAAATCAGGTAACAAACTCGGGTAATCATCTTTCATCATTGCAGAACTTTCAAACATCAAACAACACTCTTTTACATTCGCGGACCCTTTTCATTCATAGAACGGTCTCCCTGTACCTAAGTGGGGGTCTACCTAGGTTGGAACGGGTGGACCTTCGGGGCCCGGTGTCAGTGGTACTAGACAGTGGGGTAGAGGGAACAATCGGTTCCTCCTCCCTGCTACAGTGTGGGGCAGGCGGAGGTGCAGGGGAGCTGGGTACAGGTTCATCCCTGGGCACTGGCACTAGTTCTGGCTCACGGTTGACCGCTTCCACTACTTCTTCATCCACGGGTTGTGGGAACAGTATCACTGGAAGTATCACCGCGCCGTTCTGTGTAGGCCAGTTTGCTGGGAAGTCACCCATTACAGTGTGGATTACCTCTGCTACCTTTTCCACTGGTGGAGGAACCGGTACTTCGGCCTCTGCCTTCAGCGCTGGGGGGCACTTCTTTAGATGGTCCCGAGAAACTGTGGCCAGGGTGTCCCCTTGGTCACGACTGATCAGGTAGGTCTTCCCATTGTCCCACTCAGTGGGTTGTATGACGTAAGGGACTTGCTCCCACTGGTCATCCAGTTTGTGGGCTTTTCTCTTCCGTTTCAGCACCACATCTCCTTGCTGGAAAGGACCTGCAGGCGCCTTCTGGTTGAACCGGTGCTCTTGCTGTTCTCGACTTCGACTGAGGTTTTTCTCCACATACTCCTGGATTTGCCGGTACTGGGCCCTCCTCTGACTTTCCCACTCTGCTGTTGAAGGGAGTGCTTCCGGGGCTTCCAACCCCATCTCCAGATCCACCGGCAGGCGGCCAGGCCGAGCCCTCATCAGATACGCTGGGGTACACTTCGTCGAGCTGGTTGGGATGTTATTGTACATGTCGACCAAGTCGGGTAACTTTTCCGGCCACATGTTCCGTTCTTCCAGCGGTAGCGTCTTGAGGAGCCCCAGGACCAAGTGATTCATTTTCTCGCACATGCCGTTAGTTTGGGCATGGTACGGAGTGGTCCGGATCTTCTTGCAGCCGTACAACTGGCAGAATTCGTGAAACACCTCTGCTTCAAAAGCCGGGCCCTGGTCAGTCAGCACCTTCTCGGGGTACCCATGAGGTCGGCAGAAATAAGCCTGAAACGCACGAGCAGCAGTTCGACCAGTCAGGTCCTTGACGGGGACTACCACCATAAACCTTGAGTAGTGGTCTACCATGGTCAATGCGTAGGTGTACCCACTTCGGCTAGGGGTGAGCTTAACATGGTCTAGGGCGACCAGTTCCAGCGGCTGATGGGTGACGATGGGATGTAACGGCGCCCTCTGGCTAGTCTCGTCCTTTCTCCTCAGCGTACAAGGACCGCACTCTCGACACCAGGCTTCCACCGATTCACGCATCCCACTCCAATAGAACCGCTCCCTCAACAGCATCTCCAGCTTCTTCCACCCGAAGTGGCCAGCACCATCATGGTATGCCCGCAGTACAGTAGCGACATCAGCCTGAGGAACGATTAACTGGCATATTTTCTCATGGGTCTTCGGGTTGATCAGCTCACGGTACAGCCTCCCTTGGTGTAGGTAAAGCCGTTTCCGTTCTTTCCACAAGCGTTGGGCTTCGGCTGGAGCGCTGGGGTCCATTCCCATGGCGCCTTGTTCCACCAGAGTCTTGACAAGGCGGACAGCCGGCGCTTGGTCCTGGGCGTCCTGCCACTCCTGACTGGGCCGCGGGTCCAGATCCACCCTTTGCTGACATACCTGTATCCTCTCAGTAGGCGGCTGGTGAAACGCAGGTAACTCAATCTCCTCGAGGTCGTCGTCCTCACACCCCTCTTCTGACAAATGGGGCATCCGGGAGAGTGCATCTGCATTGATGTTGACACGACCAGCTTGGTACTTTATGGTGAAATCATAGTTGGCTAACCGAGCTACCCACCGCTGCTCCAGCGCGCCCAACTTGGCCGTGTTCAGGTGAGTTAACGGATTGTTGTCCGTAAACGCGGTGAATTTTGCTGCCGCCAGGTAGTGGCGAAACCGCTCGGTGATAGCCCACACCAACGCCAATAGCTCGAGCTTGAAGGAGCTATAGTTCTCAGGGTTCCTTTCGGTCGGCCGGAGTTTCCGGCTGGCGTAGGCAATCACCTTCTCCTTTCCATCCTGGAGCTGGGACAAGACCGCTCCTAGCCCCACGTTACTGGCGTCCGTGTGGAGAATGAACGGGCGCCCATAGTCGGGGTACGCCAAGACCTCTTCTCCGGTCAAGGCCGCTTTCAACTGGCCAAAGGACTCTTCATGCTGGTCCTCCCACAACAGTGGGGCTACAACGGGTCTACCACCTTTGGTCTGTCCCACGAGGAGATCTTGCATGGGGGCAGCCATCTTCGTGTACCCCTTTATAAAACGCCGATAGTACCCCACCAGGCCCAGGAACTGCCTTACTTCCCTCACTGTGGTTGGTCTCGGCCAGCTCTGGATGGCAGTGATCTTCTCAGGGTCGGGGGCAACACCATCCGCACTCACCACATGTCCTAGATACTGTACCCTGGGTTTCAGCAGATGGCACTTCGAGGGCTTCAACTTCATCCCGAACTTGGCAAGGGACGCGAACACCTCGGCCAGGTGCTCCAGATGGGCTTCATACGTCTGGGAATAAACAATCACATCGTCCAAATACAGCAGGACGGTCTCGAAGTTTAAATGTCCCAAACAGCACTCCATCAGCCGTTGGAAGGTCCCGGGGGCATTGCACAGCCCAAACGGCATGCTATTGAATTCGCAGAGCCCCATTGGGGTGGTGAAGGCGGTCTTCTCCCGGTCCTCGGGGGCCACGGCCACTTGCCAGTATCCGCTGGTGAGGTCAAGGGTCGAGAAGTAGTTTGCAGTTCTCAGTGCAGCCAAAGATTCTTCGATACGAGGCAAGGGATAGGCATCTTTATGGGTTATCTGGTTGATCTTCCGGTAGTCCACACACATCCGCATGGTACCATCTTTCTTCTTGACCAGTACCAACGGAGCGGCCCAGGGACTACAACTGTCCCGAATAACCCCTGCCTCCTTCATATTCTTCAACATATCTTTGGCACACTGGTAATGTGCAGGGGGAATAGGTCTATACCTCTCTTTGATAGGGGGATGTTCACCCGTGGGAATGTGGTGTTGGACCCCCTTGATCTGCCCAAAGTCTAGGGGGTGCTTACTGAAAACTTGTTCGTACTCCTGCACTACCCTGTGTACCCCTGCCCTGTGATGTGTAGGGGTATCATCAGTGCCCACATGTAGCTGTTGGTGCCACTCCTTGGTGTCCCCCTGGGGTGGGGAAGTGCTGGTGGTAGGTGGGAGTGTGGATGGACGGGCTTCCTGGATAGTGTGAGGGTCTAGGGTGAGCAGTTTGGCAATGGTGGCATACCGGGGGAGCCTGACTTCTTCCTCCCCACAGTTCAACACTCTCACAGGCACTCTCCCTTTCTTCACATCTACCACCCCTCGGGCGGCCACTACAGTGGGCCAGTGCTCGGAAGGCATGGGTTCCATCATCGCAGGGTAGTCACGCCCCTGAGGCCCTACTGCTGCCCTACACCAGATCATCATCTCACTCCTAGGGGGCACAGTCAATGGAGCAGCATCCATCACTCGCACTCCACCAATCTCCCCTCCGGTTGAGCTTACATGCTGGCGGTACATCAGAGCGCGGATCTCACGCTGCACAGCCCTCTGCCGGCTCCCCGCCGCCGTGGCGGCTAGCTGTTGCAAAAGGTTTAACACATCAGCCATGCAGTGTTCCATCACATTGGTTCCCAGCACTATTTTCGGGTTATGATCACTGGGTTCATTCATGATCACAATCATGCCCTGATGTTGCAGTTCAGCTTGCCCCACTGTCATAGCCACTTCTTTATACCCCACCTGGGTCAATGGAAGTCCATTAGCGGCAATCAAATTTATACTAGGGTCTGGAGGCGCCAGCTCGTCTGCGGCCCAATACTGCTGGTACAAGGTATACGGTATGGTAGTTACCTGTGATCCAGTGTCCAGGAGAGCCATCACGGGTATGCCGTCCACAGCCACAGGGATGATAGGGCGGGCCCCGACATATCGGTCTCGCCAGTCCGGGGGGCCACGGTGTTCTACTCCTGAGGATTGGCCCGGGGCCCCAGGGGTTGCTCGTTTAACGGGCACTGTCGGTAAACATGGCCCGGCTTACGGCACTTGTAGCAGATTGGAAGTCTGCTCCGCAGGTTGGTAGTGCTTCTCCGCTGCATCCAGGGAACATCCTCGGGACTGTCAGCAAGCTGTATCTGTGCTGGGGGTTGAGGTCTGGTCAGAGGTTGTAGTGCAGCAAGGATTTTGGCAAGGTCTCCGTCCAGGCGACGGACCTGGGCTGCCAGTTCTTCCACTGTACTGCTCGAGGCTGCAGGTAGTAAGGAGGTTGGTTTGGCTGGGGCCGCCACAACGGGAGCTGTTTCGACGGGCCACGGGACGGGTTCCAGAATTTCAGCAGCTGGGGGCTGTAGTGCTTTGATAGCCCGCTCCTTTAACACGGCAAAGTCCACATCAGGGTGTTCCAGGGCCCACAGCCGGAGTTGTTTACAATCCTCAGGGGACCTCATCCCCTGCGCAAATTGCTCCACTAACATCTTGTTGCTATCCGCCTCATTAATAGAGTTCACCCGCTTCAGCGTGCGGAGGGCGGTCTGCAGACGTAGAGCATAGTCCCGAATGCTATCCCCAGCTCGCTGCCGGCACTGGTAAAACTGCATCCTCAGCTCAGCTTCTGTCCGGGTCTCGAAGGCAGTCTGTAGCTTCTCGAAGATGGTGGCTACAGAGAGCCGGTCCCCCTCGGCCCAGGTCTCCGCTTCCTGCTCCGCCGCACCGGTTAACTGGCCTAGCACTATCGCTGCACGTTGCTTATCAGTCAGGGGGTACAGCTCTAGCAACGGGTTAAGCTTTTTCCGGAAGGCCTGTAGGGCATCCGGTTTCCCGTCATACTGCGGTAGCCAGGCAGCTCCGGGCGCATAGGGCAAGGAAAACGGCATGACCTGAGCAAGCGCGGGGGCCGCGGCACCTCCCGCCAGTACGGCCGGGACCTGGGCAGGCCCATTCCCATCCGCGGGTGCCGCTGCGGCTGCGACCACCGCTCCTCCAGCGGCTCCGTCGGGCGCAGACATCTTGTTTCCGTCCCCCTTAGCTCTTTCCGGCCCCTCCTCTCTCGGGGCGGGGTTTTGGCCTTCGCGCTTCTACTGCTCGAGAAGACGCTCGAGCGGGAACTTTTCGCGCCAAAGATGGCGGCTTCTGAAATTTTTCTGCCGGATATCTCCGGCGGTCACAAGGCGCACCTCTACCTGACGGCAGAGCGGTAAGATCCTGTTCGTGACGCCAAGTTGTCGCGGGCGGGGAGGAGGGTGTCAGCACACCGCGCTCACCCCTTCCGCTCGGGTCCGGCAGTTGCTCCTGGTGGCTCGAGCTGCGGGCCGGATCCCGGGGTGTCTCGAGCGACACTCCTCGCCCGTAAGTGAAAAGGGGGTGTTTGTTGGGATTATAGTTCGTGACGCCACCCACGGTTGTGGTGATGGCACCACCGCTGCTCAGTATGAGGGTCCCGGGGATGGTGATGGGAGCAGCCAGGTGTTGTGTTGCCCCACCGTGGGTAGGGGTTGGTGTTCCCGGGGCCCGGTGAAGAGATGTGAAGGGTAGGGCCTGGAGGGCGCAGGGACGCGGGGGCAGCGCTATGCCTTGCGGCACTGTGGTACTCACTCAGCCTGAGACACGGACACAGTTTGTACGGTAAACCAACGGCTGGTAGGACGGTCCCACAGACGGTTGCACCTGCACTCCCGGTAGGTGACGGTGACGTCTCTCTTCCTTGCACCTGTTTGACTGATGGTAGCGGTGGATTCCCTCCGGTTACCCGCTCCCCGACTGCAATCTGGGCCGGAGGAGCTCTACACTTTGCCCGCAGGCGCTGGCCCTGGGGAAACTGGTGCCTTGGCGGTGGCGGTGTCTCCCCGTTAATGGTCGGGCTGTTGCCGTCAATCGGGACTTTGTTGCTGGGGGATCTGCGTCCCCTTCACTGACGGATTCGGCAAATTGGGCGACTCCTAGCCTTGCCGGGGTCCGAGAGGCCCCTGCCCTGGTGCTGACTGTCCTTCGGAACACTGCTCCAGACCACCGGGCACACAGCCAACGGGGTCCTTCCAGGAACTTCCGAACTGTCCCACTCCGGACAGTCACCGCCGTCGCTGACCTTGCTGTTCTAGCCCTACACACAGCTGGGCTCTCAGGCTTCTCCTTCTCTCTGCTCTGTCACCACTTCTTGCTTTCCTCCTTCTCCACTTTCCTTTCTTTCACTTTCACTTCTGGTTGTTTCCTCTAGCCCCTGCCTGGGCTACTCTGCTCTTCACTCAAGCTCCTCCTGAGCTAATCTGCTCTCTTGCCCTCCCCGGGCTAAACTGCCGTTCACTCGTTCATGTCCCTGACTGGACTGCCTGGTAACTTCCTGCCTCCAGAGTTGTGAGCTCCTTGGTGGGCGGAGCCAACCGCCTGGCCCACCCCCTGGTATGCATCACAGACTCCTGGAGGGAGGCAACAAGGATTTCTGGTTAGCAGATGTGCCTACCTGGAGTGTGGGGTGTAGTGGTGTTGTTATCTGTGTCCCCTGGCTTGCCCAGGGCGACACATTCACTCCACACAGAGCCAGCTCCACTCACACAGCATGTGGTAGCTTCATCAAGCCTGGCTCTCAACTGAGACACACCCTGATGTGCTCTGCCAGATTTAAACGAAAATGCTGGACATTAGGATTGCTACAAAACCTGGACTCGGAGGAGGGATCTGTCTCCCTGTTACCCTTTGTGCTATACTCCCCGTAATAGCTATAGCAAACTCAGAGGGTTTCCAGACACATTCTGGGGGACACATAGCGGTCTTCAAATATTACCCCTGTCACTGCCTCACAATATATATATATATATATATATATATATATATATATATATATATATGCCCCCGCTCCCTTTTGTGATATACTGTATATTCCCCTGCTCCTCCTGTGATGTATATGCCCCCATCCCCTCCTCTGATGTATATGCCCCCATCCCCTCCTGTGATGTATTTGACCTCAGCCATTCCTGTGATGTATATGCTGAGTGTCTCCTGTAATTTATATATGTCCCAGCCCCTCTTGGGATGTATATGCCCCAGCCCCTCCATTGATGTATATACACCAACCCATCCTGTGATGTATATGCATCAGCCCCTCCTATGATGTATATGCCCTAGCTCCTCCTGTGATCTATATGCCCAAGCCCTTCCTGTATTGTATATTCCCCAGCACCGCCTGGGATGTATAAGCCGCAGCGCCTCCTATGATGTACATGCCTCAGCCCCTCGTGATAAATATGCCCTAATCATCTCCTATTATGTATATGCCCAAGCATCTCCTATAATAAATATGGCCCAGCACCTCCTGTGATGTATAGATGCCCAAACCCCTCCTGTGATGTATAGATGCTTTAGCCCCTCCTGTGATATATATATATATATATATATATATATATATATATATATGCACTCAGCATCTCCTGTAATGTATATGGTCAAGTGCTCCTGTTATGTATATATACTCCCAGCCCCTCCAGTGATGAATATATGCCCCAACCTCTACCTCTCTTGTAATGTATATGCCCCATCCCCTCCTGTGATATATATGTCCCAGCTGCTCTTGTGATGTATATACCCCAGCTCCTCCTGTGATGTATATGCCCCCAGCCCCTCCTGTAATGTATATGCCCTCAGTGAGTACTGTGCTGTCCCAGCGTCTCATGTTATCTATATAATCCCAACATCTCCTATGTGATGTACAGTATATACAGCAGTCCTAGAGAATGCTATGTGATGCTCCCAGCAGTTCCAGTGTCTCCTATGTGATGTATATACAGCAATTCCAGCATCTCCTATATATATATATATATAATTTACAAGACTTATTATC
Organism: Anomaloglossus baeobatrachus; assembly: GCF_048569485.1. Taxonomy (NCBI): domain Eukaryota; kingdom Metazoa; phylum Chordata; class Amphibia; order Anura; family Aromobatidae; genus Anomaloglossus; species Anomaloglossus baeobatrachus. Next base: position 71,246,314 of record NC_134363.1, read on the forward strand.
ACAAAGAGTTCACTGCACTCCAGAACGAGACAAACCTGGAGGAGCAGAAGTGAGCAGCAACATAATCAATATCACCTAACATCACAGCCGCATCAAAGAGAAGCAGCTCCAGCTACCACAGCAGGGGTGGGATAATTGTTTGACCAAATATACTAGGGTGATTTTCAAGTTGATAATTTTGTACGGCCCCCAAAGGTTGGTAGAAATTTCCAAATGGCCCTTGACAGAAAAAGGATCCTGACCCCTGATTTAAAGCAATTGTGTAGACCATTAAAAAAAACACACCTGAAATGCTTTTTTTCATCATAAAAGAAGTGGAATGAAAAGCCATCAAAAAGTGGTATATAAAGAAATGTGTTAACACTAAACATCATCTCATCCAACAAACATAACATGGCTCTGTTGATGGAAATATTAAAAAGCTATAGCTCCTAAAATATGACTGTGAAAAGATTCATTATTTTTTGTGTAAAAAAGTGTTTTTAGCATGCAAATTTGCAAAATATAAAATGCCTATATAAATTTGATATTTCACTAATAGTATTGACCTGAATAATAGAATTACTTTGCATTTTACCCCAGGATTGTTTTTATCCGCATGTGTGGCGCCCCTGACCTGGTCAGGCACCACTGAGTACTGCACCCATGCTGGGGACAGTACAATACAGGTAATCCAGAAGGCTGACCGGGGTGTGGAACACAGGCGCATAGTGATCAGGTCTCACACATGTACCCATGAGAGGACCCCTGGGGATCCCAGGAGGGGGAAAAGCCTTCACCTTCACTGGAATAGTGGAGGGGGCCAAAAGCCTCCATCTCCTCTCAAGGGGTGTGGTAAGAGAGTCTGGTTGCTAGGTGGCGTAGGCAGGCACAAAAAGGGAAAAGAGAAGGAGGAGTAAACAGTCTGGAGTCTGCAGCAGAGTGTGGAGGAGTGAGGAGCAGGAAAGTGAAGCTCTGACAGGAGCAGCAGTGAAGGTCCCAGATGTGAGCCGGTTCAGAGCAGAGTCCAGGGAGCTCCGAGGAGAGCTGACCCCTTCCCCTGGGCTGCTGTAGTCTGACAGCGTCCGCGCAGTGGCTACCGACGGGGGAGAACGGTCACCTAGGAGTGCTACCCGAAACCCATCTCCAGCTAAAGAGAGAGCACAGAGTGGGAAGTAAGGAGACTGCTAGGGAGAACCAGGCCCAAACGGGCGGCAGATCCCGGAGCGGGGATAGATCCACCTTTCCTCGCTAAACCTGCCGGTGTGGGGCCCTCAAAGCCCACACCACAACACCACAAAAGCCGCAGCCACGTAGCCACAGTTAGGGCCCATAGCTCACAGGAGGCAAGCAGCTGGAGTGAGCTGGTCCAGGCCACAAGCAAACGGCAAACGAAGGGGAGTGAGGCTTCAGCAACTTCCCTGGGTGACCCCCATAGGGACTAAAAGTCGGGGTCACCCCAAACCACCAAGGGCTAAGGAAGGCGAGTTAGTAGTCACCCTCACAAGTCAGCCTGAAGGACACCTGGTTCCCACTTGGTTCATCCCAGCTACGCCCGGGTCACTCACCCTGCCATCAATTGTGAGTAAAAACCCTGAAAGACATCCTGCCTGTGTTGAGTCATTCTGCGCCTTGTGGTACTACGCACCTACACCGGGCCCTGGGGCTTGCCTCACTCTCAGGAGGCTATTCCAACTAACTGCACACACCATCAGCCCCAGGCGACCCTCAACCTGCAGTGGCGGTCCCTACTGGCCGCAATACTGAGAGTGGCGTCACAACAAGAAGAAGATCTCCTACCTGTGACAAGATCCAGCTGAGTGGAGTCCCTGAAGGTAATGCACCGACACAACACCTGTGGGGCTTCACATCTGGCGTCACGAACAGGATAAGGACTAGACCTGTCCAGACAGGTGACCATGTGCCTGGGCGGTCCGCTTGGAAAATTGGAAGCGCCGCCATATTGCCACCATGAAAAGCGCGCTGAAAAACAACAGCAGCCCGCGCTGGGAGAAGTTACCGCCCACGAAGAGGTGTGGCTACCCAGAGATCCCCTGCAGAGTTCTGACCTCGCTTGTGAAGAGAGCGGAAGCGTCCAGAGACGTCGGGACAGAAAGGGAGCCAGAAGCCTGCTGCTGGGAGAGGAGCTGCTGAAAGAGGCAGAGCGGAAACTGAACAGCTTGCTACTAGAGGCAACGACGAGTCCACTGCTGGGAAATCGTACAGAAGAGGGCGCAGAAGAAATGGCGTCTGACCGCAGAAACCCAGAACCGGGCTCCGCTGCCTGGTGGTATCGGGAGCTGGCCCAGTTCTGCGACCGACTGGAGACCCGGGTCGTGGAGCAGATCAGAGAAGAACGCATGGAACTTCTGGAGATGGCTGCCGCGGTTCAGGCCTATGAGAGGGGAACCGCACGACGAGTGCCAGACCGGACGGCGACGACTCAGACCCCGATGCTGCCACCGATGGGTGAGTCCAGTATTACCCCTGCCGGCCCGGATGCCCCGACCCCTGCTGCCACGCCCGCGGTCCCTGAAGAGGCGCCCGGCGCGGCGACGCTGAGCCAGGCCGCAGCCACGCCAGGTGCGGCCCGCCAAGCCCAGGCCGCCGCAGCGATGCCCTGCTCGGCCCGTCAAGCCCCGGCCGCCGCAGCGATGCCCTGCTCGGCCCGCCAAGCCCCGGCCGCCGCAGCGATGCCCTGCTCGGCCCACCAAGACCCGGTCCCTGCAGCGACGCCCAGCCCAGCCTGCACAGATCCCATCGCAGCTGCGACGCCGATCCAGGCCGCCGCCATACAGGGCGCGGCCCGCCAAGACCAGGCCGCCGCCATACAGGGCGCGGCCCGCCAAGACCAGGCCGCCGCCATGCCGAGCGCGGCCCGCCAAGACCAGGCCGCCGCCATACAGGGCGCGGCCCGCCAAGAGATTGCATCACCACTTACCCCGGCCTGCAAGGCCAGAGCAGACACCGCTCCCCAGTCCAAAGAGGTCCCTGCTGGAAAGCCCACGCTGGGGGAGGACCCCGCATACTGGCAGCTGAAGGCTGACATGGAGGTCAAGTTTCCACAATGGTTGGTGGACCAGTACATGCTCCCTCCGCACACCCCCAAGAGGATTCCGGCAACCCCTGCAGCAACTACGCCAAAGAGTCCCCCGCCTGGGCCTGCTGAAGAAAGTCCATCCCCAGCACTGCCACCAAAGGAGTGCTCAGAAGCACTAAGGGGGAGAGGAGGCCAGGAAACTGAGGAGCTGACTCAGGAGCCACCAGCAGTGGATCCATGCCCCGAGCCAGAGATGCTGCCGTATTCCCGCTGGGACGAGGAAGACCTGACACCTTCTGCTGAGGAAGATCTGCCCCAAAGCCTCACCTGGGAGCTTGTAAGCTGCACTTCGCAGAATCCAGCCCGCAAGACACAGCGCCGCAGTAGAACCCAGTCTTTCCCTGCACCGCCATCCCCAGAGCAGAGAGAAGTCACGGCCAGAGACCTACAAGAAAAACGGTTCCTGCGAAGAGCCAAAGCACAGGTCAGAGGACCCCTTTGTAGAGGAGTAGTGGAGGACTTCAGCCTAAAGTCAGGATACGGGTTCATTGTTGCACCTGGTATCAAAGAAGGTATCTTCGTCAATAGAAGAGATGTGAGAGCTCATCTGCCCAGAGGACACCCTGGCAGAAACTTAAAAATGGGAGACTCCGTACAGTTTACCCTGCATCAAGGCGAAAGAGGCTGGTACGCGCTAGATGTAGTACCATGTCCCAAAGAAGAAAGGAAAGACAGTAATAAAGAAAGAAAAGACCAAAGACCTAATGATGAGACCACTACAGACGAAGAAAGAGGTCAAGAAAGCAGCAGGTGCCGCAGCCCTACAGGCCCAAGCCCTGGTGAAGAGGAGTCTGCATAAGTTAAAGTAAAGCAAGTTACCAGTTTGAAAAAGTTTGTTTTGCAACGTTTTACAAGTTTAAGAATGTGCCCACATAAACTCATGTGAGAAATGAACCTTAAGGCTATGAACTGGCTATAGCCACAAACTCTCGCAGTGTAAATAGTTACACCAGAGGGCACCACCGCCACCAGAGTCAGCCTGTTTAGGGGCTTGGCTCGTCTGCAACCAGGGGGCACGTCCGTATATAGGGCCTTGGCTCACCTGCGACCAGAGAGCATGCCTGTTTATGGGGCCTGGCTCTCCACCACAAAGAGGGTACCTGGTCAGCACCAACTGTGGAGGCCGCCTCTACATCCTGCCAGAAGAGGCTGAAGGCGCGGATCCACCAGGCCAGGTATACCCTGAAGACCACCAGACCATGAAAGCCGCCTCTACATCCTGCCAGAAGTGGCTGAAGGCGTGGCCAACATGAAAGGGTTTTGGGTGGGTTAACGGACTTGTGGGTGGAGGGTGGTGATGTATGGTACCTGGTGGTTTTAAATGTTTTACAATGTTTTTACTGTTTTATGCATTTTTAAAATGTTGTCTTGCAGCCCGAGGACGTGCTGGTGATAACTAAGGGGGAATGTGGCGCCCCTGACCTGGTCAGGCACCACTGAGTACTGCACCCATGCTGGGGACAGTACAATACAGGTAATCCAGAAGGCTGACCGGGGTGTGGAACACAGGTGCATAGTGATCAGGTCTCACACATGTACCCATGAGAGGACCCCTGGGGATCCCAGGAGGGGGAAAAGCCTTCACCTTCACTGGAATAGTGGAGGGGGCCAAAAGCCTCCATCTCCTCTCAAGGGGTGTGGTAAGAGAGTCTGGTTGCTAGGTGGCGTAGGCAGGCACAAAAAGGGAAAAGAGAAGGAGGAGTAAACAGTCTGGAGTCTGCAGCAGAGTGTGGAGGAGTGAGGAGCAGGAAAGTGAAGCTCTGACAGGAGCAGCAGTGAAGGTCCCAGATGTGAGCCGGTTCAGAGCAGAGTCCAGGGAGCTCCGAGGAGAGCTGACCCCTTCCCCTGGGCTGCTGTAGTCTGACAGCGTCCGCGCAGTGGCTACCGACGGGGGAGAACGGTCACCTAGGAGTGCTACCCGAAACCCATCTCCAGCTAAAGAGAGAGCACAGAGTGGGAAGTAAGGAGACTGCTAGGGAGAACCAGGCCCAAACGGGCGGCAGATCCCGGAGCGGGGATAGATCCACCTTTCCTCGCTAAACCTGCCGGTGTGGGGCCCTCAAAGCCCACACCACAACACCACAAAAGCCGCAGCCACGTAGCCACAGTTAGGGCCCATAGCTCACAGGAGGCAAGCAGCTGGAGTGAGCTGGTCCAGGCCACAAGCAAACGGCAAACGAAGGGGAGTGAGGCTTCAGCAACTTCCCTGGGTGACCCCCATAGGGACTAAAAGTCGGGGTCACCCCAAACCACCAAGGGCTAAGGAAGGCGAGTTAGTAGTCACCCTCACAAGTCAGCCTGAAGGACACCTGGTTCCCACTTGGTTCATCCCAGCCATCCCTTGCCATCAATTGTGAGTAAAAACCCTGAAAGACATCCTGCCTGTGTTGAGTCATTCTGCGCCTTGTGGTACTACGCACCTACACCGGGCCCTGGGGCTTGCCTCACTCTCAGGAGGCTATTCCAACTAACTGCACACACCATCAGCCCCAGGCGACCCTCAACCTGCAGTGGCGGTCCCTACTGGCCGCAATACTGAGAGTGGCGTCACGACAAGAAGAAGATCTCCTACCTGTGACAAGATCCAGCTGAGTGGAGTCCCTGAAGGTAATGCACCGACACAACACCTGTGGGGCTTCACACATGCATAAAATCAAAACTTGAATTGTATTTTATGCATTCCCTCGCCTCAAATCTAAATAAAATGTGATAAAAAAGTATATAGCACAGAGCTCCATCAGCAGAAAAATAAAAACGCTATAGCTCTCAAAACATGGCAATTCTTAAACAATTTTTAAGGTTTTTTTATTGTGCAAAAATAGCAAAACATAAAAATATAAATGTGATATTGACGTAATTGTGCTAGTCTGAAAAGAAATCTTCAACTAATCTTTAAATGATAACTCTGTTTCCAAAAAATCTGAATAAGACTCAGATCTTTTTTATCCTGTGCTCTACACTGAACACTTATTTCATATTTTCTGTCTAAATACTCCAAAAAAGTGATTGAGATGGAACACCCAGTGGAATCATTCATTATATTAATGGAGATTGAGTTGTTTGGACTTTTCTCTGTTCTGGCAGTATACTGTCAAAAATGCCACCGCAGTGTAGGCCATAAAGAGTCCTTAGTAAAGACGAGCAAACCTTTGTAGGTTTGGTTCGCTGGGAGCAAATGAACTGAACCTTCACATGTCTGTACCTTGCCCGAGGAGGTTCAGAAACATTAAATAGCAGTTTTAGTCTCCTCCCACATGCTGCCAGCCATGAGCAGATCACTTCCGGGGGAAGGTAGGTGGGTATTTTTCCATTTTTGTTTTGGTGTTTCACACTGCATGTGATCACACTGTAGTTACCACCAGTGCGAGCCGTTCAAACACTGCAAGTGGCTCGCACAAGGCTGAGCACCAAGTGTACCTGAGCACAGCATTGCTCGTGGGAGTTAAGTTCGCATGTAAAGCATTCAAACTCAGAATCCGAGAACTCAGGTTTTCACATCTTTAGTCCTTATCTACTTGATCTGCTATATATAGTGAATAGTTCCATCAAGGGTTCCATTTGAATCACAAATATGGGAATTTAGATGGAAAACTCAACATAATTGCTTAGAGTAAATTATAAGATAAATGTGAACTTAACCTTATGAGCGGTCTAAAATGCTATGGATTCCTAATTGGTCCGAATAACAACTTCAACTCATCCAACAAAAAAACAAGTCCTTTCTCAGGCATATCAACTGTCAAAGGAAAAGTAGGGGGTTCCAGGTTATTACACTGCGTGCATAATTATTAGGCAAATGAGTATTTTGATCACATGATAAATTTTATACATGTTATCCTACTCCAAGCTGTATAGGCTGAGAGCCAACTACCAATTAAGTAAATCATGTGATGTACATCTCTGTAATGAGGAGGGGTGGATATAATGACATCAACACCCTATATAAGGTATGCTTAATTATTAGGCAACTTCCTTTCCTTTGGCAAAATGGGTCAGAAGAGAGATATGACGGGCTCTGAAAAGTCCAAAATTGTGAGATGTCTTGCAGAGGGATACAGCAGTCTTGAAATTGCCAAACTTTTGAAACGTGATCACCGAACAAGCAAGCATTTCATGCCAAATAGCCAACAGAGTCGCACAAAGCGTGTTGGGCAAAAAAAGGTGCAAAATAACTGCCCATCAATTGAGGAAAATAAAGCGTGAAGATGCCAAGATGCCATTTGCCACCAGTTTGGCCATATTTCAGAGCTGCAATGTTACTGGAGTATCAAAAAGCACATGGTGTGCCATACTCAGGGACATGGCCAAGGTAAGGAAGGCTGAAAATTGACCACCTTTGAACAAGAAACATATGATAAAACGTCAAGACTGGGTCAAGGAATATCTTAAGACTGATTTTTCACAGGTTTTATGGACTAATGAGATGAGAGTGACTCTTGATGGGCCAGATGGATGGGCCAGAGATTGGATTAGTAAAGGGCGGAGAGCTCCACTTCGACTCAGACGCCAGCAAGGTGGAGGTGGGGTACTAGTATTGACTGGTATCATCGAAGATAAACTTGTGGGACCTTTTCGGGTTGAGGATGGAGTGAAGCTCAACTCCCAGACCTACTGTCAGTTCCTGGAAGACAACTTCTTCAAGCAGTTTTACAGGAAGAAGTGTGTATTGTTCAAGAAAAATATGATTTTCATGCAGGACAATGCTCCATCACATACATCCAACTACTCTACAGCGTGGCTGGCCAGTAAAGGTCTAAAAGATGAAAAAATAATGACATGGCCCCCTTGTTCACCTGATTTGAACCCCATAGAGATCCTGTGGTCCCTCATAAAATGTGAGATCTACAAGGAGGGACAACAGTACACGTCTCGGATCAGTGTATGGGAGGCTGTTGTGGCTGCTGGATGCAATGTTGTTCGTAAACAAATCAAGCAAGTGACAGAATCTATGGATGGTAGGCTGTTGAGTGTCATCATAAAGAAAGGTGGCTTTATTGGTCACTAATTTTTTGGGCTTTTGTTTTTGCATGTCAGAAATGTTTATTTCTAAATTTTGTGCAGTTAAATTGGTTTACCTGGTGAATATAAACAAGTGAGATGGGAATATATTTGGTTTTTATTAAGTTGCCTAATAATTCTGCACAGTAATAGTTACCTGCACAAACAGATATCCTCCTAAGATAGCCAAATCTAAAAAAAAACCCCTCCAACTTCCAAAAATATTAAGCTTTGATAGTTATGAGTCTTTTGGGTTGATTGAGGACATAGTTGTTGATCAATAATAAAAAAAATCCTCTAAAATACAACTTGCCTAAAAATTCTGCACACGGCGTAGTGTCTCAAAGGCTCTGTAAGAATAAACTGGTTCCAAAAATCCAGTCCAGCAAAATCCAAACTCCCAAAGTCAAATGATCTCCCACCCTTCTGAGCCCAAACCACAGTTAGTACATACATGTTTGGCATTGCTATGCCCGGGAGAGACCACTTAGAAATTTACAGGGTGCATGTCTTCAGAAACGTAAGCTGGGCACAATTTATTTGGCTCTAAAATGGAATTTTTCAAATTTTTATTCTGCAACACCCATTGTGTGTTCATTTCTGAAGAACACCTCCTCGGTTCAGCAAAATAGTCACTACTCATTTGCCTGGCCCTCTACTGCTCAGCAAAATGATGGCTGCAGTTGGCCACTGTGTTGCGGAATTTGCAATGGTAAACGACAAAATATCTGTATTCTGGAGAATATACATTTTTGTAAAATTCAAGGAGAATGAAAATCTACTTGAATAAATTCACTTTACTCAAGCTGACAACCTTACTGACAAGCAGTTTTAAATGCAATGCATTGAAAGGGGATGTTTTTAAATCCTAATCACTTTGGCCGTTTTTCTAATCAAATGCACCTCTCAAAATCACTTCAAGGCTATGTGCACACAGTGCATTTTTCGCGGCGTTTTTGCGCGTTTTTCGGGTGCGTTTTTGGCCTCAAAACTGCAGGACTTTGCTTCCCCAGCAAAGTCTATGAGTTTTCATTTTTGCTGTCCGCACACATCTGTTTTTTTTACCTGCGTTTTTGAGTTAAAAAAAAAATGGACATGTCAGTTCTTTCCTGCGTTTTTCTGCGTTTTCCCCCCATGCAATGCATTGGAAAAACGCAGCAAAACGCAGAGATCAAAAACGCAGCAAAACGCAGCCAAAAGCGCACCAAATCGCGGCAAAAATGCATGCGCTTTATGATGCATTTTTTCGACGCAGGTGCGTTTTTGTGCGTTTTTAGCGGCCAAAAACGCACAAAAACGCAGCGTCAAAAAGACGCAGTGTGCAAACCTAGCCCAAAACTGAATAAGCTCCTAAAAAAAGTTTTGTAAATTTTTTTAAAGAAATAAAAAAAAATGTGTACTAAAATTTTAAGCTTTCCAACATCCTAACAAAATAAAAGTAATGATATAATGTAGACGTATGCAAATGTTATTTCTTAAGTTTTTTGCGATATGACTCTAACTTAATGGTTGAAACATTCAAATTTGAAAATTGCTAATGTTTTTAAATTGCTTTCATAAAAAAGTGCATAACACATTGACTTGAATTTACCACAAACTAATATATATAGTACAATGTGAAAGTACAATGTTTAACGAAAAAGAAAAAACTCTGACTCACCGGAATATGTAGATGTGTTTCCCACATCCGGCTTTTTGCCGGTTTGCCGGATTCGGCGCACACCAGTCCAGTGTATACAGTACAACAGCAGCGCCGCAACTTTTGGGTCACATGCTCCGGTCACATGACAGCATGTGACCGGCGCTTGTTGCGCTGCCATTGTACTGTATACACTGTACTGGCGTGTGCCAAATCTGGCAAACAGGCGAAAAGCCGGATGTGTGAAACTAGCCTTAGTGACACGTTGGATTTGAAAAATAGGTTTGGTAATAAAGGCCAAAATTGTCTCCATTACTAAAGTGCAATACTCCTTACTGCCCTTGTCATTTGGAAAACAAGTAGTCATTAGGTTAAATGGCTCGCATGTAATTTTGTAAGTGGATCACCAACTATAAATTTCCCCAGTAATGAAAGCTGATCATTGGGAGTTCCAGAGAGAATATTATCTTAAATCAGGTGATTGCTGAAGTTGCTGCCTCTAAATGAGGGGTGTTTTTTATAAAACAGCTATTTTATTATGCAATGTTGTTGACAGTGGTGTCAGAAGCAACTAAAGAAGTAAATGTGGTACAAAGCCCAAAATTCAATTCTACTTCATTAATTATTTTTAAGTTTTTACACTTTTTCTAACCCCAACTTGGATTAGGGCTACCTTTAGTCTTAAGGAGAAGGATTGATTGAAGGGTAGGATTAGGCTTACGTGTAGGGATAGGGTTGCGGATATAATGTTGTTACATAAAGAAATAAAAAAATAATACTTGAGAAATGTATCTGATTTCAGCAGACAAAACCTCCAAGCACAAACCATCATTATATCAGTATATTCCTCGAATTACAGTACATGAGCTTGAGGTGATAAGGGCTTAAATTCTGGTAAAAGCGGCTCGACATTTGGAAGGGACTGGAAGAGTGCTAGTGGTTCACCGGATTAGGCCTCTTTCACATGTCAGTGAATAACACACATATTAAAGACGCATATGGCCCTCCTTGTGCCATGATTTTGGCACAAGTGTTTTCTCTGTGTGCTATCCGTGATAGCACACAGAGATCAGGCAGTTCTATACTTACCTATCTTCGGCACTGCTCTCCTTGGTGCTCATCATTCCTGCGCTGTTTTCTCCGGTTGCTGCTGTCTCCCCTGTCTCCCCTCTACTGTTACTTCAGGGTCACGGTGCAGTGGACATTCATGATCATAACTAGCTGGCCTGAAGCAGGAGACAACATCGCTGGAGATAGCAGCGCTGGAGACAAAGGACTATAAAATCAATTTATTTCAAAGATACGTGTTTTTTCTGTTACATGTTACATGGATCACACCTCTGTGTGGTCCATGAGACATCAGAGATGTCAGAGAAAAACGGACTTGTCTCCATGCGGAACACATGGACATGAGTGTGACGGAAACACGGTCAGTGAGAAATCACTGATGTGTGCATATACCCATTGATTTTAATAGGTTTGCATATGTCCGTGATTCTGGTACATATAAAAACAATTCACAGAAAAAACGATCAAAAGGGAGTAACCCGAAAATATACGGTAAATCACAGAAAAAATACCCCTAAAATTTTTCGTTAAACTTTTATTGAATATCAATATATTGAAAATGTGAAGTGAGGGAGGGGTGTTCAGAAAAATATAAAATACCCTGAGGGTCTAAAGTATAATAAAAAATGCAGTCTAGTGGACGACCCAGCGGTATATCCCAACAAATGATGGGAAATGCTTATATCGCTCCACCAGTCAACTTTACAAATGATGATACATCAATTATTTAATATTCATTGCAGAAACATTTTAAATACACAATTTTTTTCATCCAGATCCAAAAATTAACCATGCATTGAAAAAGAGACTTATATAAATTGTAAATTTATAGATAGATTTGGCATATATCTCTCAAATACAGAAACTTGAACTATATGTATTATTTGTAGAACAATGTAAAAAAAATATATAATTATAGAGTACTGTAGTAGGATAAAGTAAACATACAGTATTCTTTCATGTCAAAAAAGCATAAACAATTTAGCCCCAAGAAATGCTACCCAACGCGTTTCGCCTCCTTGGGTGGAGGTTCAGCAGGGGTATAAATATTACATATGTTGCATAGTGTATCACACCAGATTAGATTCTCATTCCTCAAATAAAGATATTTTTACAATGTAATAGAATTAATCAGTGGGACCTCTTTTCCATCCATAAATATAGCCTCACTCTGATGAAATATTTCACAACAGAGGGCTCTCAGCCCATAACAGGTCAGTGAACCCTTCAATGGTTAATCAGTTGTTTTTATAAGTCCATTCAGGAAATACATTCCTGTGACTGCATGTTTCATCAGAAGTAAGTCTGCTTCTTATATTGATAAGAAGAGACAGGAGGGGGATGGGGGGGTTTAAATAACCACAAAAAGTCCCCTTCTGCTGATTGTAAGGATGTAAGGCTGTGGATGAAAGTCCTCCTCTCCTGTCAGATATCAGGCACGGTCTGCTTGTGCCTGATATCTGACAGGAGAGGAGGGCTTTCATTTCCTGAATGGACTTATAAAAACAACTGATTAACCATTGAAGGGTTCACTGACCTGTTATGGGCTGAGAGCCCTCTGTTGTGAAATATTTCATCAGAGTGAGGCTATATTTATGGATGGAAAAGAGGTCCCACTGATGAATTGTATTACATTGTAAAAATATCTTTATTTGAGGAATGAGAATCTAATCTAATATATTACAACGTGTGATACACTATGGAACATATGTAATATTTATACCCCTGATGAACCTCCACCCAAGGAGGCGAAACGCGTTGGTAACATTTCTTGGGGCTAAATTGTTTATGCTTTTCTTGACATGAAAAGAATACTGTATTTTTCCTTTATCCTACTACAGTCCTCTATAATTATATATATATTTTTTTTTTACATTGTTCTACAAATAATACATATAGTTCAAGTTTCTGTATTTCAGAGATATATGCCAAATTTATCTATAAATTTACAATTTATATAAGTCTCTTTTTCAATACATGGTTAATAATTGGATCTGGATGAAAATAATTGTGTATTTAAAATGTTTCTGCAATGAATATTAAATAATTGATGTATCATCATTTGTAAAGTTGACTGGTGGAGCGATATAAGCCTTTCCCACCATTTGTCGGGATATACTGCTGGCTGGTCCACTAGACTGCATTTTTTATTGTACTTTAGACCCTTAGGGTATTTTATATTTTTTTGAACACCCCTTCCTCACTTCACGTTTTCAATAGATTGATATTCAATAAAAGTTTAATGAAAAATTTTAGGAGTATTTTTTCTGTGATTTACATTTAAAAACAGCAACATACATATCAGAATCACTGACGTGTGACGGGGGCCTAAGCGGAACACATTACTTGTGTTGCCCACTAGCACTGCACTGGAGGCACTGGCTACCCACACTACAACGCTGATTGTCTGATAGCTGCTTTCTATGCATAACCCATCGACCATTTATATCTTTTAATGCAACCCAAAAAAAAATGTAAAAAAAAAAATATATCTATATATATATATATATATATATATATACTGTATATATATATATATATATATATATATATATATATACCAAGAGTGAGAGAAAACCGGGCACCGCTTATCCAAAATGAAAGGCTGCCGTGCGTTCATTCCTAGAAGGCATAGGAGCCGGGTGCACGTCCTAGGGCGTAGACCATGTGTGAGATCCAAGAAAGATGGAATCAGGTGGCACTCAGCGGCATCCAGATGGTAGGTTTAATCAAAATTATTCATACCAAGGGGTACAAATGGTGGGGGAGGATGAGAACAAAGTCACAGCGCCGGACGACGGTGAGCCATTTCGCACCTTTGTGCTTCCACGGGTCCAGTGGAAGCACAAAGGTGCGAAATGGCTTGCCGTTGTCTGGCGCTGTGACTTTATTCTCACCCTCCTCCACCACTTGTACCCCTTGGTATGAATAATTTTGATTAAACCTACCATCTGGATGCCGCTGAGTGCCGCCTGATTCCGTCTTTCTTGTATATACTGTATATATATATATATATATATATATATATACTGTATATTTTGTGTGTGTGTGTGTTATTAGGATGCAGTCTAAGTAGATTTCACCTCGCAATCACAAGGGGATTGGTTGCTTTTCCATATGTATTTCCAAAGGTGTCTGAAATCGACAATGTACGCAATGTTTTCGCAGCCCGTTGACAGGTTCTCATCCTTTTTTGAAGTTGTACTGTCTGCACTATATAGGTATATAATATATAGACAGTCCAACAAATATAATATCACATCAAGTGAGGCTATTTTAATTCATTAAGTGTTGCATGGTTATTTTTCCTTGTGTTCCTGCATTTAGAACCTTTGCTTTTAAGTCAAAATTAATTTATAAAGGAAACATTTTTGCATATACTGTTCAATTTCAGGATGTAGAGTTGAGAAAATCAATTGAAAAAAATTTCTGAAAGCATTTTGTGGTCAGAGTTTATGTAAAATATTAACATACTCTTTCTTTCTGAAATTTCTTTGAGTTTAAAAATTCTATTTAAATACTTATGTCCATACATTAAACCAGAATGCAGTGGCCCCTCAAGAGATGATGGCCTATGATGGCATTTTTTAAAGAACCTTAGTTTCTCCTTGATCACTGCCATTTCAGACCACATTAAATATTCAATGCACCAGACACTGTGGCACATGGGATCAAACCAATTAGAGATATTTTACCAGTAAAGTGTTCATTCTATTACTGAACTAATTATTGCACTTATAGGTTGTCTATTAGCGCCCGTGTTCTGTCCAGTACCATCAAGTTTTATACACCATCAATTTTTATAAGCTGCATACCAAAAATTTCCTGCATAGTATAAATAATGATCCTTTCTTTTTTTTTTTTTTGTATATCAGGTGTGGTTCGTGCCTCGAGCATCTTCCCTATCCTCAGTGCCATGCTCCTATTACTCGGGGGCCTTTGTGTTGCTGCCAGTCGTGTTTACAAATCCAAGCGCAACATTATTTTGGGGGCTGGAATTCTTTTTGTTGCTGCAGGTAAGTAAATTTAATTTAAAAACCTCTAACACCACACTTGAAGACTAACCATATTCTGCTCTACATGATAAAAAAATGTACGTGTGGGGAAAAATACGTAAGTATTTGCCGAATTTTGCACATTTTTCTACCTATCAAAAATAGAGGTCTGCAATTTTGATTTGAGATAAACTTCAACTGTGACAGACAGTAAGAGAGTGCGAGGTACTGAAGTAAAGGGAGGCGACTGAAGATAAGTGTGGCATAGTTTTAACACAATCTCATAGTGGTGATAACTGTAACTGTTTAATTTCATTAGGGATTTGTTGTCTGTGTTTGTCTGGGGTACTGTGAAATAGCAAAAAAAAAAAAAAAAAAGTGTGTCTAGTGATTTAGTCAGTAGTATTAGCCACACCTGTTTCTAGAAGCTTCTAGCAGCTTCTAGTAGTCCTTGTAGAACTATATAAACCAGCCAGAGCAAGCAAGGTGCTGAGAGTGCGAGGTACTGAAG
Source organism: Anomaloglossus baeobatrachus (assembly GCF_048569485.1). Taxonomy (NCBI): domain Eukaryota; kingdom Metazoa; phylum Chordata; class Amphibia; order Anura; family Aromobatidae; genus Anomaloglossus; species Anomaloglossus baeobatrachus. Next base: position 71,261,604 of record NC_134363.1, read on the forward strand.
TAAAGGGAGGCGACTGAAGATAAGTGTGGCATAGTTTTAACACAATCTCATAGTGGTGATAACTGTAGCTGTTTAAGAAGAGAAGAGTCGCCGTAAGCTGATCGATTGCTGGGACTTGCCGGGTCTCGCTGTTTGAGGACATCGCAAAACCGCGCGCCGTCAGCCGTCAGCCTGTCATACGCTACATCAGCATTATGGAAGAGAAGAAAATCCACATGGTCACCTGCAACACATGCTACATGTTTACGGATCTGCCGCACAAAAAATCCAACTTCACCTGTCAAAAGTGCAAACTTGTTGCCCTCTTAGAGGAAAAGGTGCAGGGACTGGAAGAAAGAATAGCAACTTTGAAGCTAATTAAAGAACATGAGGACTTCTTGGACGAGGCAGAAGCAACAATTCAGGATATGGAAAGTGAGAAAAGCTTCAGAACACATACAGAGGCTGAAAAGTGGACACATGTGACCAAAAGAAGCCAGCGGATCAAGTGGTCGGCACCACCCACACAGCTTAGCAACCAATATGAAGCCCTCATGCTGGAGAACGAAAATGGCACAGCTCAGGATGATACCGTCTCTACAGGAGAAGACACGGTATCATCAAAAGAAGTTATTTTGTCAACAAAAGCAGAAACAAAAGACACTCAAAAACACTCAGGAGCAAAATGCAGTGCATCCAGAAAGAAAAGAAGAGTGGTAGTTATGGGCGACTCACTACTAAGAGGCACGGAGGCAACTATCTGCAGGCCGGACATAACCGCACGAGAAGTATGCTGCCTACCGGGAGCAAAAATCAAGGATGTGGCCAACAGGATACCAACTATCCTCGGATCCAAGGACGAATACCCGTTCCTATTGATACATGTAGGAACAAACGACACGGCAAGAAATGATCTACCAACTATTTGTGAAGACTTTGAAATTCTGGGGAAGAAAATTAAGGAACGGAACGTACAGGTTGTTTTCTCATCAATCCTCCCAGTCGATGGCCATGGTGTCAGAAGATGGAATAGGATACTAGATTTGAACAACTGGCTACGACGGTGGTGCAGGCAGCAAGGATTTGGATTCTTGGACCATGGAGTGAATTACCTCTACGATGGACTTCTCGCAAGAGACGGGATACACCTCACAAAACCTGGGAAACACACGTTCGCCAGAAGGCTTGCCACACTCATCAGGAGGGCTTTAAACTAGAAGAAGAGGGGATGGGAGAAAAAACAGCAGACAAGAACATGCAACAGAAGGACAAACTAATCAAGCATACTAGATACTGTAAAGAGGACCCAAGACAGGGTAATCAGAAGGAAGCTAAGAAAAGGGGAGCAAAACTTCTTTCCTGCATGCTGACCAATGCAAGAAGCCTGACCAATAAGATGGAGGAACTGGAGCTGGTAATGTATGAGGAGAAATACGACATAGTAGGAATAACTGAGACATGGTTAGATGATAGTTATGACTGGGCGGCTAACCTGCAAGGATATGAATTGTTTAGGAGGGATCGTAAAAAAAGGAGAGGGGGTGGAGTCTATCTATATATAAAGTCCAGTTTAAAGCCCAGACTAAGAGAAGATATCCAAGAGGGAAATGAAGAGGTGGAGTCTCTATGGGTGGAGATACAAGGAGGGAAAACTAATAAAATCCTCATAGGGGTTTGTTATAAGCCACCAAATATAACAGAAACCACTGAAAATGTATTATTGAAACAAATAGACAAAGCAGCAAATCCCAATGAGGTGATTATTATGGGGGACTTCAATTACCCCGATATAGACTGGGAAACTGAAACCTGCGTATCTCAGAAAGGAAACCGGTTTCTGTCAGTAACTAAGGATAATTATCTGTCCCAACTTGTGCCAGGCTCAACTAGAGGGGCAGCCTTTCTGGGCTTAATTTTAAGCAACAGGCCAGATAGAATAACAGACGTACGAGTGGATGGGCACCTAGGGAATAGTGACCACAATATAATACAATTCCACTTGTCCTTTAGTAAGGTGCCTTGGAGGGGGGTTACAAAAACGCTGAATTTCAGGAAAGCAGTTTGATCAGCTTAGAGAAGACCTTCGCCAAATTGATTGGGACAATGTCCTCAAAAATGGGAGCACAGAAAATAAGTGGGACATTTTTAAATCGGTATTAAACACCCACTGCGGGCGAGCCATACCATACAGAAATAAAAGGGCTAGGAACAGGAGAAAACCAATGTGGCTAAATAAGGATGTAAAAGGGGCAATGAATAATAAGAAAAAGGCATTTAAAAAGCTAAAACAAGAAGGCAGCGAGGAAGCATTAAAAATATATAGAGAAAAAAATAAAATGTGTAAAAAACAAATATATTTAGCAAAAGTAGAAACTGAGAGACTCATTGCTAAGGAAAGCAAAGCAAATCCCAAACTATTCTTTAATTATATAAACAGAAAAAAGATTAAAATTGATGGTGTTGGCCCTTTAAAGAATAATGAGGGTAAAATCATAGAAAGCGATGTGGGAAAAGCAAATGTTTTAAATACTTTTTTCTCAACTGTGTTCACACAGGAAAAGCATATGCCAGGGGAAATGCAGAGTGATCATGTAAATGCCCCATTAAGTATGACCTGCCTAACCCAGGAAGAAGTGCAGAACCGACTTAGTAACATTAAAATTGACAAATCACCAGGCCCTGATGGCATTCACCCTCGGGTATTAAGGGAGTTAAGTAATGTGATAGACAGGCCTCTATTCCTTTTATTTAAAGACTCTATAGAAACTGGGTCTGTTCCACTGGATTGGCGGCTAGCAAATGTGGTACCAATATTCAAAAAAGGGTGCAAAAGGGAACCTGGAAACTATAGGCCGGTAAGCTTAACATCTGTTGTGGGTAAAATGTTTGAAGGGTTTTTAAGGGATACTATTATGGAATGTCTCAATGTTAATAACTGTTTAACTCCATATCAACATGGATTTATGAAGGATCGCTCCTGTCAAACTAACCTGATCAGCTTCTATGAGGATGTAAGCTCTCACATGGACCGAGGAGAATCATTGGATGTCATTTATCTCGACTTCGGGAAAGCATTTGACACTGTCCCACATAAAAGACTGCTAAGTAAAATGAGAAAGCTTGGGCTCGGGGAAAATGTGTGTAGATGGGTAGGTAGCTGGCTTAGTGGTAGAAAACAAAGAGTGGTTATTAATGGTGCATACTCAGATTGGGCCAGGGTTACTAGTGGGGTGCCACAGGGGTCTGTATTGGGCCCCCTACTATTTAATATATTTATTAATGATCTGGTGGATGGTTTACAGAGTAAAAGTATTTGCAGATGATACAAAACTATGTAAGGTAGTTAACACAAAGGAGGACAGTTTGCAACTACAGATGGATTTGAGTAAATTGGAGAATTGGGCTGAAAAATGGCAAATGAGGTTTAACACAGATAAGTGTAAGGTTATGCACATGGGAAGGAGAAACAGATGCTATGATTACTTACTAAATGGGAAACTGCTGGGGAAATCAGACATGGAAAAAGACTTAGGCATCTTAGTGAATAAGAATCTAAATTGGAGTGCCCAGTGTCAGGCAGCAGCCACCAAAGCAAATAGGGTGATGGGATGCATTAGAAGATGTCTGGGGGCACGAGATGAAAACATCATTCTCCCTCTGTACAAATCACTCGTCAGACCACACTTGGAGTATTGTGTGCAATTTTGGGCGCCGGTGCTGAAGAAAGACATTACTGAACTTGAAAGGGTTCAGAGGCGGGCTACTAAAATAATAAATGGAATGGGTGCATTACAATACACGGAAAGGTTATCAAAATTAGGTCTATTTACTCTAGAAAAGAGAAGACTTAGGGGAGACCTAATAAATATGTACAAATATATCAGAGGGCCATATAGAGATCTCTCCCATGATCTGTTTGTACCAAGGACTATGACAAGAACAAGGGGGCATTCTTTTCGATTGGAGGAAAGAAAATTCCTACATCAGCATAGAAGAGGGTTCTTCACGGTAAGAGCAGTGAGGCTCTGGAACTCTCTTCCTGAGGAAGTGGTGATGGCCAACTCACTGAATGAATTTAAGAGAGGAATGGATGCATTTCTTGTTAGCAAAAGTATAGAAGGTTATAAATAGCATAATCTTACATGTAGATAGAAGAGCGACCTAGATTATTAGAGGAATGGGTGGGCTGCAATACCAAGACAGGTTATTAAACTTGGGGTTAGTTAGGAAAAACAAAGGCTTAGGGGGATCTAATCACAATGTATAAATATATGAGGGGACAGTACAGAGACCTTTCCAAAGATCTCTTTACACCTAGGCCTGCGACTGGAACAAGGGGCATCCGCTAAGTCTTGAGGAAAGAATGTTTAATCATAATCACAGATGAGGATTCTTTACTGTACGAGCAGTGAGACTATGGAGCTCTCTGCCGTATGATGTTGTAATGAGGGATTCACTAGTAAAATTTAAGCAGAGCCTGAACGCATTTCTTGAAAAATATAATATTACCAGTTATGTATATTAGATTTTATGACAGGGTGTTGATCCAGGGAACTAGTCTGATTGCCGTATGTGGAGTCAGGAAGGAATTTTTTTCCCCATTGGAGCTTATTTGACACATTGGGGTTTTTTTGCCTTCCTCTAGATCAACATGTTAGGCTATGGGTTGAACTAGATGGACTTAGAGTCTCCCTTCAACCTTAAAAACTATGAAATAAAATCCAGAAAATCTAATTGTATTGATTTTTAAATAATTAATTTGCATGTTATTGCATGATCACCTACCAACCAGCAAGAATTCTGGCGCTCACAGGCAAGAATTTTTTTTCTTTAAAAAGCCCTCCTACTCTGGACTCATTGCCTGTATTAATTGCACCTGTTTGAACTCGTTACCTGTATAAAAGATACCTGTCAACACACTCAGTCAATCACTCTCCAACCTCTCCACCATGGCCAAGACCAAAGAGCTGTCTAAGGACACCATGAACAAAATTTTACACCTGCATAAGGCTGTGATGAGCTACAGCACAATAGGCAAGCAGCTTGGTGAGAAGGTAACAACTGTGGGCGCAACTATTAGAAAATGGAAGAAACACAAGGTGACTGTTACTCTTAATCGATCTTGGGCTCCATGCAAGATCTTGCCTTGTGGGGTAAGGATGATTCTGAGAAAGGTCAGGAATCAACCCAGAACTACACAGGAGTATCTGGTAAAGGACCTGAAGAGAGCCATCATAGATGGGGTCATGTATTGCGAGATTTTGGCCAACAATCTCCTTCCCTCAGTAAGGGCATTGAAGATGGGTTGTGGCTGGGTTTTCTAGCATGACAATGACCCCCCAAAAAAGCCAGGCAACTAAGGACTGGTTCTGTAAGAAGGATTTGAAGATCCTGGAGTGGCCTAGCCAATCTTCAAACATGAACCCAATAGAAAATCTTTTTCAGGGAGGTGAATCTCAGTGTTACCTAGCATTAGCCTTTAAACCTGACAGATCTGGAGAAGATCTATATGTAGAAGTGGACCAAAATCCCTGCTGCAATATGTGCAAACTTGGTTAAGAACGTCTAACCTCTGTAATTGCAAACAAAGGTTTCTGTACCAAATATTAAGTTTTGTTTTTTTCTATTGTATCAAATACTTATTTTGTTCAATAAAATACAAATTATTTAAAAATCATACCATGTGATCTTCTGGATTTTTGTTTGTCTGTCACAGTTGAAGTGTAGCTACAATTAAAATTACAGACCTTTCCATTCTTTGTAGGTAGGAAAAGTTGCAAAATTGGCAGTGGATCAGATACTTATTTTCCACACTGTATGTTCAAAATGTGAAAAGAAAACACATGTGTGCACTACATGTAAGAGAATTAGATCCAATAATGCACTGGCTTGCAAACCAGAGCATAATTAATATGTCTACTCGCGAAGTGGAGCTCAGATCCAACAGCAGTCCAATAAGTGTAATCCATGCAAGAGAGGAGAACAGAACCGCAATCACCACAAAAAAATTGCCAGCTTTGTAGTACTTTGTAGAGCCTCCATTTGCAGTAATTATAGCTTCAAGTCCCTTTGGATAAGTCATCATAAGCTTTCCACATCTTGCCTCTGTGATTTTTGCCCATTCCTCAAGGCAGAACTGCACCAGATCCTTCAGGATAGATGGTTTCCTCTGAAGAACAGCAATCTTCAGGTGTGACCCAAGATTCTCAATTTGATTAACGTCTGGGCTGTGAATCGGCCACTTCAATACATTTACACATTTCCTCTTAAATCGCTCTAGTGTTGGTTTAGCACTATGCTTGGGTCATTGTCTTATTGGAAGGTGAACCTCCATCCTAGTCTCAAATCAATGAGAGACTGAAATAGGCTTTACTCAACAATATTCTAGTATTTTGCATCATCCATCTTCCCCTCAACTTGAAATGAAAGACAGCAACAAAAAGAGGAATAAATATCCTTCAAAAATTAAGTATTACTTACAGCAAAGATGGGCTGCAGTGTGTAATTGCCCAGGCCAAAAACTAGTACTTAGCAGGATACAGCTAAGCCCCCTCTAAGTGGAGGCATCACAGGTGCAGGAGGAGCAAATCACACACACACTTCCAAAACATGGAGGGGGCGATTGCTGGATGATAAAACTGCACACTGATGGCTTGCATAGAGCGCTGTTCAGACATGCAGATTCACAGTCACAAGTCCACAACCTATTAGGTGACACTCATACTATTAGATCAGGCGGGCTGCCAAACCGTACTCCATCTCTGCACCATACAAGGACAGGAACTCTAATATTTAAGGCCTAACAGAAAGGGGCCTGGCTGTATCCTGTACAAAGAAATATGAGGTTTTAGTTGGTATTATGGCCATAAAACGGATGCCTACAACCCACATCACGAGAACCTCATGCTTGTAGGTCCCTACACTAAATATAAAAATAGCAACAAAAAGAGGAATGAATATCCTCCAAAACTTAAGTATTAATTACAGCAAAGATGGGCTGCAGTGTGTACATCGCCCAGGCGAAAAACTATCCTGCTAAGTACTAGTTTTTGGCCTGGGCGATGTACACACTGGAACCCATCTTTGTTGTAAGTAGTTCCCCTCAACTTGGACCATTTTCTATGTCCCTGCTGTCGAAAAACATCCCCACAACATGATGCTGTCACCACCATATTTCATTGTGGGGATAGTGTTCTTGGGCTAATTAGCTGTGTTGGTTTGACGCCAGACATAGCATTTACCTTAATGGCCAAAAAGTTGAAATTTAGTCTCATCTGAAAACAGCACTTACTGCCATACATTTGAGGACCATTCCACATGTATTTTGCCATACTCAAAACAAGCCTCCAATTTTTGGCTGTAGATAAAGGCTTTTTTCTTGACACTCCTCCAAAAAATCCAGGTCTTTGAAGTGTATGGCATATTGCAGTCATATGGACAGATACTCCAGTCTCTGCTTGGGAACTCTGCAGATGCTTCAGGGTTACCTTTGGTCTTTGCACTGCTTCTGTGAATAATGACCTCCTTGCCCGGGCTAAATTTTGGTGGGTGGCCCTTTCTTGGTAAGTTACTTGTGGTACCATGTTATTTACATTTTATGATAATGGATTTGATGGTACTCTGGGGATCATCAGAGATTGGGATATTTTTTTTAGAACCCATCCCTGACTTGTAGTTCTCAACAATTTTGTCTCTGACTTGTTTAGAGATCTCCATGGTCTTCATGGTGTTTTATTGGTTAGTGGTGCCTCTTGCTTAATGGTTTTACAGCCTCTGTGGCCCCTCAGAAAAGGTGTGAAGTGTGGTGTGAAAACGTGTTTGCCCCTTCCGTATTTCTTATCTTTTTGCATGTTTGTCACATGTAAATATATCAGATCACCAAACAAATTTAAATATTAGACAAAATAAAGACAAAATGCAGTTTATAAATGAAGATCTCTATTATTAAGGGGAAAAAAATCCAAACCTATAGGGAGGGTCCTTTGTGAAGAGTGATTGCTTTCTAAACCTAATAACCCTTAGCAGCAGTAACAGCAATCAAGCATTAGCAATAACTGGCAATGAATATTTTACAATGCTCTTGAGGAATTTTGGGCCACTCATCTTTGCAGAATTTTTGTAATTCAGCCACATTGGAGGGTTTCTGAGCACAAGCCATTCAGAATTTGTCTTGCTGGTGTGTTTTGGAGCATTGTCCTGCTGCATAACCCAAGTGCGCTTCAGCTTGGGATCACAAACAAATGGCCAGACATTCTCCTTCAGCATTTTTTGGTGGACAGTAAAATTTATTTGCCACAGCAAGTCTTCCATGTCCTTAAGCAGCAAAAGAGCCCCTGACCATCACACTGCTACCATCACCATATCTTACTGTTGGTGTGATGTTCCTGTTCTGAAATTTTGTGTTGTGGGACATACACTTTCCAAACAGTTCAACTTTTGTTTTGTCAGTCTACAGAATATTCTCCCCAAAGTCTTGGGGATCATGAAGATATTTTCTGGCAAAACTGAGAAGAGCCTTTTTGTACTTTTTGCTCAACAGTGGTTGTTGACTTGGAACGCTGCCATGCCTGCCATTTTTCCCCAGTCTCTTTCTTATTGTGGAGTCATGAACACTGAGCTTAACTGAGGAAAGTGAGACCTACAGTTCTTTGAATGTTGCTGTGGGGTCTTTTTTGACCCCTTTGATGAGTTAACGCTGTGCTCTTGGGACAATTTGGTTGGTCGGCCACTCCTGGGAAGGTTACCCACTGTTCCAAGTTTTCATATTTGTGGATAATGGCTCTCACTGTGGTTTTCATTTACAATCAGGGAAGGCCTGGCTCAACTGTAAAGCGATGCTCAGGAGAAAGAAAAACACTAGTAATAGAAAAATAACTCCGGCACTCAAAACGGGACAACAAGAAAAAGTAGAGTCCGGATGTTTTTTGCTCAGTATTAATTAATATTTATTCTTATTTTGATTATGATCAAAAAAAATGTCAAACATTTTTTATGTCCATCAGTGATAATGGTGTTAATAGACAGTATCAGCATTTCGACAGAATCAGTCTTTTTCAAAAGACTGTCAGTAAAGACAAGTGAAATACAGAGAAAAAACAATTCAACACGTAAATCACTCGTTGAAAAGCGAAAGCACTATGTCCAGCGATCAAAAGAATAGGTGAAACACCTTGTGAATTACAAAACCAGAAGAAAGATCCAGAATATGACATTACTGGTTTATGCAAATGCTATGCAAATGGTGAACAGAAGACGATGTAAGGGGGTGGCAGCACCAGAAGTGGTGTATACAAAGGGGGGGCTAGTATATACTTCAGAGAAATCTGACAATACAAAGTGTCTCTATGTGTATCCTGGGATAAGTAACCTGATGCGGTATAATGAAGCAGGAAAAAAGAGGTATACCTTTGCAGGATATGTGCTAAAGGAGATTCAAAGTCACTCTAGGACCACGTGTGACTGTGATAAAAGGTATTGTCAGATTTCTCTGAAGTATATACTAGCCCCCCCTTTGTATACACCACGTCTGGTGCTGCCACTCCCTTACTTCCTCTTCTGTTCACCATTTGCATAGCATTTGCATTAACCAGTAACGTTATATTCTGAATCTTTCTTCTGGTTTTGTAATTCACAAGGTGTTTCACCTATTCTTTTGATCCCTGGACATAATGCTTTCCCTTTTCAACTAGTCATTTACGTGTTCAATTGGTTTTCCTCTGCATTTCACTTGTCTCTACTGACAGTCTTTTAAAAAAGACTGATTCTGTTGAAATGTTGATACTGTCTATTAACACCATTATCACTGATGGACATAAAAAAAATTTGAAACATTTTTTGAGCAATAATCAAAGTAAGAATAAATATTAATACTAAGCAAAAAACATCTGGATTCTACTTTTTCTTGTTGTCCCATTTTGAGTTCCGGAGTTATTTTCCTATTACTTGTGGTTTTCATTTAGTCCCAAAGCTTTGGAAATGGCTTTATAAACGTTTCCAAACTGATAGATCTCAATTACTTTGTTTATCATTTGTTCCTGAATTTCTTTGGATCACGGCATTTATAGCTTTTGGTATACTTCACTTTGTCAGGCAGGTCCTATTTAAGTGATTTCTTGATTGAGAACAAGTGTGGCAGTAATCAGTCCTGGGTGTAGCTAGGAAAATTGAAGTCAGCTTCCCAGAGATTGATAAACCACAGTTAATTCATGTTTAAAGAGGAAAGGGGGTAATCACTTTTTCACACGGTGCTTTGTAGGTTTGTATTTTTTTCCCCTTAATAATAAAGACTTTCATTTATAAACTGCATTTTTAGTTTACTTGTGTTATCTTTGTACAATATTTCAATTTGGTGATCTGAAACATTTAAGTGTGACAATCATGCAAAAGAATAAGAAATCAGGAAGGGTGCAAACACTTTTTCACACCACTGCATATACTGACAGACCATGTGACATTTAGATTACACAGGACTTACTTTCACTAAGCATGTGACTCATGAAGGTATCTGCTTGCACTAGAATTTTTTAGGGAATGCACAGCAAAACGGGTGAATACATATGCACATGTTATTTTTTGTTTATTTTATCCAATAAATTATAATATTTACCTATATTTTTCTCATTTCACTTTCCCAATTTAGTCTATTTAGTGCTGATGAATCACACACAAGACATATACAAAAATACTTAAACACAGGTTATAATTTAGCAAAATAGGTAGAAAGCCAAGAGGGATGAATACTTTCACAAGGCTCTGTACAATGACGCATGATAAAAAGGAGATGTAGCTTCCACCTTTGTAGAGTTGAGCAGATCAATTAGCAGCAAATAGAATTTGAGTCAATATTTCTGAAATTCGATGGTCCCCATGAATGCAAACATTTTAGGATTCTAATTGATTAAAAAAAGCCTGATGTGATTTCACATGTTGTAGAGTCACACGTCGGACAATGACAACAGCGGCGCGAGTTTCTCCATAATGCCCCAGGCTATCACATGGCCTAGCTCTCAATAATAGTCAACTATCACAACTGGTGAAAAAGATGACAGATGGCCAGGCAATGCTATATTATACTTTTACAGCACAGAAATAGGAAGCCAGAGCACATGGCTAATTTGCTATAGGGACGGAAAAAGCCACGAAAGTTGAACAACATTTAGCTGCATCAAAAGGGAGAGAGATAGGACAGGCAGCTGTAAGAGTGGTGGACTAAGGCTATCACGTTTCTACCCCTGAAGACACCAATAACGTCATATAATGTACTGCGAATAATGTATTGTGCCTTTTGTTAATATTGTGATGTAATGTGTCATGTGAATTGTATTATATTTTGATGCTCCTGTGTAATGTAATGAATGTGTAAAGTATTGTATTTATATTAGAATGTTTTGTAAGAAAGATCTGCCCAGCAACAGACAGCAGGGACAGAAAAAGTTAAATGTTGGCCAAGCGCACCTTGGAAGTGGTCAGCTGACAGGGAAAGTCACAGTTCATTCTAGAATGAGTCAGTGAAGGTCTAGTGAGCGTATGTGACAGACATATAGTTGGTTGGTTTTGAAGGACATATACAATGGGTGGTTTGTGGCAAAGGAACCCAAGAAGACAAAAGGCAAGATAACGTGATCCTCAAGAGTGAATGGAGATACAAGGCATGAACAGTATTGTAACTAGAGACCAATCCTCAAACAGAGTGGCCCCGGACTATAGGAGCCAGAGGATGGAATCATAATAACATCCAGGTTCCTTAACCATCAACATACCAGGTGACTTCTACTGGTGCAGGACTCTAGTGGCTAGTCAAGGTACCACATTAATCTCAACTGGCATGTAAATTTAGTCTGCTGACCATACAGTTTCTCAATAGACATCTGGGTGTGCAAAGCTCTATTCTGTTCATGATGCGAAGGAGACTAGATGTCGGAGTGCAGAAAAGAAAGGTGATTGTCATGCTGTGGACTGTAACGCTCAACTGGGTTGCACTGGGACTTATTGGCCCAATTAGATCGGATTTAACCCAGTGGGAAGTTGAACTCTATCTCAAAATTTTGTGCAAAACTTTTTGTGTTGGAAGATATCTACTCGGTATCTGGAATGCAAAGTTGTGAATGAGAATGAACCGCATAGTAAAAAGTTATGGTTTAAAGAGAGCTGTTGGTTTCCTTGTCTGCATAAGCCGTCATCTGGTCCTGGTCAGCCGATGTCAGCATCAGTATGTGGCCCACAGAGGCTCCCAGCCCACACGTCTAAAGTCCACACACCCAGCCAGGTCCAAGTGTTTCATGTAGTGTGCCAAGGCATCTGGAGTCAATCCCTCACCCTGGACTACCTCCCTGCGCCACTTTCCAGAGTGTAGCTAATTAATGTATTCAAAGTACACATGACGTATCTATAGGGATAAGCGGGTCTCCAATGACAAACTTCCCCTTACCACTATACTTAAAATAACGACACATACTACGACTTTATTGCCGATTGGCCACAGCTTTATTAAACAGTATATATGTACCAAACTCGTGGCTCAACATGCCACCCCATTAACACCTGAACCTGTACATATATACATATTCTCCACAAAATGACACCTGATAGGTCCATCCGAGAGGGCAACCATCATTCCTATCCCCCGGCCGTAACCTCCAACCGGCCCAAGGGACCACCTCGGCCATGACCAACCGACCTGAGGTGTGGGGTAATTAATGTTCCATCGTTAATTACCCCTCCCCAGAACCTGCAGGACCTCCGCCCACAAGTTCCCATCCAAATCGAAGCCACTCCCCCTGAGTGGCTTCATACCAACAAACCTACTGTCGGTACACCAAACCTCTCTGAACGGACCTATCACCCCGCCACAGACCGGCCAAGTGACACCTTACTTGGCCCGGGCCCTCCACACCCCCAATGCTTGTTCCAATCCATCCCTCAAACCCAACATCCACAAATCCAAACCTACATCTGTGAGATGGACCCCATCACGCCTCAAATACTGCTCGGTGGACTCCTCCAACTCCCTATGTCGAACCACCAAACCTCCATTCCGCGCTACGAACCTGCTAATCGCCCAATTCAATTTCACCCAGGCCCTGTTAATCCGATCCACCGATCTCGCAAAACGCCACTGCGTCCGGGCTATGATATTTGACCACACAATCACGATGCCAGGGAACGCCCTCCACAAATGAAGTAAGTCCAACTTGATATCCCTTTTTAACTCTCTTGCCGCCCTCACTCCAAGGTCATTCCCCCCCACATGCAGAATTAGAACATCAGGTTCCCGGTCAATCCAGCTATAATACGCCACTTCAGGGCAAACTCTACCCCAAGTCATGCCCCGAATTCCGAGCCATTTCACACGGGCTTCCGACATCGCTGCTCCGAGCTGCCGACCGTCCCGACGAACATCCGCCCGCAAAGCTCCACAAAACACAAAGGAGTGCCCGAGAATCCACACGAGGCATGGACCTACAAAATATAAAGACCATGAATACAACAACAATTGCACAAGAAAAAACTGCCCACCAAAACCATAACGCAATCAAGTAACCCATGTCACCAACCATCACCTAATCAGATGTGGTCTAATATACAAACGAAACCTGGAGGATTCCCATCTCCCAATCCGCCGGATCCAATCCTCACTCAGCCCCCACCTAGCCGCTTTGGTCGCTGCCCCAATCCGAAAGGAGTGGGACCCGTAATCCCTTGGCTCCTCCCCCGCCCGTACTAAAGCCGTCTTCAGCACTGCGATAAACTGGAATCGCGATAAAGCGGATCATCCACATGCCTAAGGAAAACACCGGGGTAGCCACCCCGCACCTTCAAAAACTCCGTCACCTGAACCACTGGGCATAGGTGGTGCCCTGGCAATTCAAACAAAACCACCAGACGTCCCCGACCTATTTGATCCATCTTTGAAAACTGTAGCCGGCACTCGACTCTATCCCTTCCAAGCGTAACATCCTCCAACAACAGCCCGCCTACTGCATGCCTGGCAGGGCTAACCAATTCTCCGATGCGGAAAGCCCCAAAGAATGCCAATACGAAGGCAACCGTAAACAAGGCTCGTTCATAAGCGGACGAGCATATATCCCCCAAACACCCCACCAAACGAACCAACAAAGGAAACGCTATTGGCTGTCTCCTGTCTCGCGACCGCGCGCCCTTTCGAAAACCCTTCATCGCCTGCCGCACCAGAAAATCCTTTGTCGCATCCCGAACCCCTTGCATTTTAAACAAGAAGGCCAACGCCGCCAACTTGTAACCTATCACCGAAACAGACCGACCTGCTGAAAAATCCCCGCTAATCAACGACAAAACCCCAGCACTCGGCCTGTATAACCAGGCTCCATAAAATCCGCCTTCTCCAATTCCTTCCATTCCTGCCACACAGACTGGTATCGGCACCAAGTAGCCTCAGCCACTAATCTCCTGATTCCCTCAAGTGCTACACCGACGCCAGGTCCCACAGCCATGCCGGGCATAGTTCTCCATCCTCGTTCGCTCCTGGCACCAGTCTCCTGAACCTGTGGAACTGAAACCGAGATAGTGCATCAGCCACTTCATTTTGCACTCCGGGCACATGTCGTGCTACCACGCAAATGTTTAGTTCTAAGCAATGCAATACCAGATGTCTCAAGTACCCCACTACCGGGGGCGATTTTGCTGACCATGAATTGATCAAATGCACCACTGCCATTTTATCACAATGCAAGCAAAGCTTCTTGCCCGCAAATTCTGGGCCCCACAACTCCACCGCCACTATGATGGGGAACAGTTCCAGCAGCGCCAAATTCTTCACCAACCCCTTATCCACCCAAAGCCGTGGCCATTTGCCAACACACCAATGTGTCCAAAAAATTGCCCCAAAACCCGATGCCCCCGCCGCATCCGTAAACAGTTCCAGCTGGCTATTTGACAATGCCTTGCTCATCCATAACGTCCGTCCGTTGTATAGTTCGAGGAATGCATCCCACACCAGCAAATTTCCTTTCATCACCTTTGTCACTCTGACAAAATGATTCGGCGCAATCACCCCTGCCGTCAGGCTCGCCAGTCGCCTATTAAATATTCGTCCCATCGGCATAATGCGACAGGCAAAATTCAACTTCCCAAGCACTGACTGCAAATCCCGCAACCGCACCTTCATAGCCCGGTACAACAACTGCACCGACGCCTTCAAATCACGCAGCTTGCCCTCCGGCAATCGGCATTCCATAGCCACCGTGTCAATTTCAATGCCCAGGAAACACAGGGACGTCACCGGCCCTTCCGTTTTCTCCTGTGCCAGTGGAATGCCCAGGCTTCCTGCAATGCGTTCTAACGTAAATAACAACAAGGAACAAACCGAAGAGCCCGCTGGACTCACGCAAAAGAAATCATCCAAATAGTGTATTACTGAGTGGACACCCGCCACATCCCTGACTACCCATTCCACAAACGAACTAAACGCTTCAAAATAAGCGCACGAAATAGAACAACCCATGGGCAGGCACCGGTCCACATAGTATTCGCCATCCCACATGCACCCCAAAAGGTGAAAACTCTCCGGGTGCACCGGAAGTAACCGAAAAGCTGCTTCCACGTCCGCCTTAGCCATCAGGGCCCCTTGCCCGGCTAGCAGCACTAACTCCAACGCCTTGTCAAACGATACATAACTGACCGCCGACAACTCAGGTGAAATCCCGTCGTTCACCAACAACCCAGCCAGGTAAGAGAGATGATGAATGAGCCGAAACTTGTTCGGCTCCTTCTTGGGTACCACTCCAAGTGGCAAAATCCTCAAGTTGGGGAGTGGCGGGTCCTTGAACGGACCCCGCCATCCTCCCCAACTCCACCTCCTTCTGCAGCTTTTCCATCACCACCCCTCCGGATGTTCTTTTGCAGACCTCAAATTACCCGGGCAAAACACCGGCGCCCCAGATTCAAACGGAATCCGGAAATCTTCCTTAAAACCCGTCGCCAACAGCTCCGCCGCCCGACCATCCGGATATCTATTTAAATAGGGAAGCATCGCCTCGACCTTCACTGGCGTCCTCCCTTTTTCCAGTACCTTCCCCCGACTTTCCTTTCCCCTTTTTGAAACACCTGGCCAAGGAGTGGGAACCTCCACAACCGGAACACTCATGTTTGAACCGACACGCCGCCCCAAACTTACATTGCCCCTCATTAAATTGCCAACAAGCACCTTTCTTTTGTCCAGCCGAGGACCCGCCACTCGCACCCGTGCTCCCAGCACCCCCTCGAAAGGGCTGCGCCGGAGCCGTCATTAAACGCATCCACAGAGAAATATCTTTGTGGTCCCACCGGATGCCAAGCCACAGAGTCTTACGTTGCCGGAACTGCTCGTCATATCGCAGCCAGCCTAAACCACCGTACACCCTGTATGCCTTGCCGATCGAGTCCATATAACCGAAAAGGGCGGAACAATGCACCGGCTCCTTTTCCCCAACCACGCTGGCTAATATCGAAAAGGCCTGTAGCCAGTTAGTAAAAGTTCTCGGGATCAACCTATACCTCCTTTTTTCCTCATCCTCCTTTTCTTTTTTAGAGTCACTTGGCTTCACTTTATCCAAGTTAAACTTTTCCAAGGGAAGCAGGGAAAAAATTTCCACATACTCCCCTTTCCATATCTTCTCCCTCACCTCCTTTTTTAAATGCACCCCCAACGGACTTTCAAAGCACACGTAAACTTCGCTCCGTGCCCTATCATCCAAACGCACAACCTCATCCTCTTTTTCTTTTTCCCCGTCCTTGCTAGCCGCCGCGCCGTCCACCTGACCCGCAACAACCGCCGGTACAACCTCCTGAGCTTCTGCCTCGTGCACTGGTACCACCGGCAGCACCCCGACCGTAAGACCCACCCACGCTCCCACCAGGGATCCATGCCCGCTTCGACCTGACCGCTCAGCCGACAACCCCTGCAACACCCCCAACAGCGAACATCTTGCTGCCGCTCCATCCGTCCTGCCTCCTCCTCCGGTCCTTCTTCCTCGCCTGAATAAGAAGAGCTGCTGGAGTCCGCTGGGGGGACCGTCAACCCCCATGGTCCTCGCACCCTGCTCCTCCATGTGCCTCCTGTTTGGCCTCTTTCTCTTGCCGCGACGCGGCGTCCTGCCGCCGTCCTTCTTTGCTGCCCCCGCCTGTTGCACCGCTGTAACCTCTGTAGCTCCCGGTGGTCCCCCACCCTGCCGACTGCAGGAAGGCTGTGCCTCTCCCTCCAGATGCCGGGAACACCCACCAGCCTGATCCCCGCTGGGAGGTACCGTGACAACGGACCACAGCAAGGGGCCCTGCGGACTGCAGGACCCTGCCACCAGCCCTCTCCGACTACCGCTCTGGTCTGCGCCGCCCCTCCGTCCATGATCTCTCCCCTGCCGACTGCAGGGAGTATCCACCTCCGCTCCGTGGCGCCGGGCACCACCCCCAG
Source organism: Anomaloglossus baeobatrachus (assembly GCF_048569485.1). Taxonomy (NCBI): domain Eukaryota; kingdom Metazoa; phylum Chordata; class Amphibia; order Anura; family Aromobatidae; genus Anomaloglossus; species Anomaloglossus baeobatrachus. The sequence goes on from NC_134363.1 coordinate 71,279,005, forward strand.
CCAGCACTTCACTGGGGGCTGCCGCTGCTCTGGTCCGTGGCCGTGCAGGCCGCGGACCGGAAGTAGGCCTTGCCAAAGCTCCGCCCCCCTCCGGCCCGCGGGATCTCCGGCGAGGATTCCTCCCGGCGGCCGGTGATGCTCCTGAAAAGTGAGGATGGCTCCGCTGCCCCGGAGGGTCCCCGAGGGGGCTCCTAGATCTATTTTCTCTCCCCCTGCCGGGGAAGTAGCGCAGAGATAGCCGCTCCAGCCCCGCAGACCGCCTCCAGCTGCTCCCGCAGTGCGTCCACACCGATGGCCTCAGAGGCCCCCCGCACAAGCTCCAGCAGCGCCCACGAGGTCCACCATTGTTCAGCAAAGATGCAGCAGCACAGGGGGGACACACTGTCTGTAGGTCAAAAGGGGCAGTAACCTCTGCGCAGCCCCTTTATACCCAGCACAACACCCCTCCCATATCTTGTCCCTCACCCAATCCCTTTTGCCGACTCTCCCACCAATCAGGCAGCCCCCATGTACACCTCTAACCTAAAACTTAACTCTTTCCTGCCCTAACCCTCCCGATCGTCATGGGGCCTATTCACCCCTATGGGGCTCACTGCCCATCTCAATTCTTATCCTTCTCATAAACAAAATTGTTTTTCTCTATCTCTCTCTTTCTCTGTGACAGTCTCCTTAAGAGTTGCTGAAAATCAAATTTTAGAGAAGAATCTCACCAAACCATATGAATTCAAAATTTCAAAAGGTTTGGCTGTCTCTAGTCTTGTGTTTTGGTGCTCATAATAAAATGATCTAGATCTTTTAATATGTAAAAGAAGATTTGCATGGATTAACCCTAATAAACCAAGTTTTAAAAGTGCTTAAATGCATTTGACAATGGCCGATGCAAACTGTATGTCAACTAATGATGATTAATACAATTGATGGGTCTCCATACCATTTGCATACACATTGTACAGGGAGACATGTTGGTGACATAGAGGATTTTTAAGCCACTTTAAAGATTTGATCAGCCCACCAACAAGCATTCGCTCATTTGTCAGCTGATCGCACCCAGGTTTACAGGGGTCATGAATGCTCGTTTGGTGTAAAAATGATTTATTGATGGAAGCAGTGGAAAGGTTAAAGGTGGATTCACACATTGTAGATTTTGTTGCAGACATTTCTTCCACTGTCACATTGATCTGATTCAAACTTCCTAAAAGCCATGTGCATGTCACCAAAACAGCCCCATTGAGACAAATAGAACAGGTTTATTGCAACAGAATATGCTCCTTGTGAATCCACCATAAACCTTCTTGCTTAGTTGCTTACATCTTAGAAATGTGACAACTTAGAAGTTCTCTCTGGCTGTCCTGTAGCAACCGTGCTGACTTCCCCTATCACATAAAATATGACACATCCCTGCATATAAGAACCATTCCATTAATGGAAACCTGTCTTGAGAATTTTAACATTTTGCTTCAGTCACCTGGGCAGATCCGTAAATCACACCCATTGTTGATGTCCCGTTTGATTACAAACCAGGCATTGCTTAAAGCCATGACTTATTAGTGCTGAAGCTGTGCCCAGATGACTGGTAAGAGCTGGAATCTTTGGCAGAAAAACTGGTCATTGCATTAGAAAAGCCTCTCATTTGGATCCTACAGAAAGGACATACATTTATATACATACTAGAAGGTGGCCCGATTCTACGCATCGGGTATTCTAGAATTTACGTATTGTGTAGTTAATGTATGATTTTTGTTATATATATATATATATAGATGTTGTTGTGTGTAGTTACCAAGTGTTTGTGTAGGGGCTGTACATGTTCTGGGTGTTGTCTGGGTGTGGCGGGGGGTGAGAGCGGTGTTGTATGTGTGTTGTGTGTGTTGCGTTGTTTGTGGAGCGCTGTGTGTGTGTGTGTTGCGCGGTTTGTGTGGGTGTGGTGTGTTTTGAGGGGAGGTATGTTTTGTGCAATGTGTGTGTGTTCCGTGGTATGTGCGTATATTTATGTATGCCGTGGTGTTTGTGTGTTGGGTGTTGTGTGTGTGCAGCGTTGTCTGTGTGTGTGGGTGTTTGTGGTTCCCAGTGTGTGTGTGGTGTGTTGTGTGTGTGTGTGTGTAGTGGGGAGGTGTGCACCTCCCATCGTGCTCCTTCCCCCATGCTGCGCACCCCCCATCGTGCTCCATCCGCCATGCTGCGCACTCCCAAACGTGCTCCATCCGCCATGCTGCGCACTCCCAAACGTGGTCCATCCGCCATGCTGCGCACTCCCAAACGTGCTCCATCCGCCAAGCTGCGCACTCCCAAACATGCTCCATCCGCCATGCTGCGCACTCCCAAACGTGGTCCATCCGCCATGCTGCGCAGTCCCAAACGTGCTCCATCCGCCATGCTGCGCACTCCCAAACGTGCTCCATCTGCCATGCTGCGCACTCCCAAACGTGCTCCATCCGCTATGCTGTGCACTTCCAAACATGCTCCATCCGCCATGCTGCGCACTCCCAAACGTGGTCCATCCGCCATGCTGCGCAGTCCCAAACGTGCTACATCCCCCATGCTGCGCACTCCCCATCGTGCTACATCCCCCATGCTGCACACTCCCCATCGTGCTACATCCCCCATGCTGCGCACTCCCCATCGTGCTACATCCCCCATGCTGCGCACTCCCCATCGTGCTACATCCCCCATGCTGCGCACCCCCCATCATGCTACATCCCCCATGCTGCGCACTCCCCATCGTGCTCCATCCCCTATGCTGCGCATTCCCCATCGTGCTCCATCTCCCATGCTGCGCACTCCCAAACGTGCTCCATCCGCCATGCTGCGCACTTCCAAACATGGTCCATCCGCCATGCTGCGCACTCCCAAACGTGCTCCATCCGCCATGCTGCGCACTCTCAAACGTGCTCCATCCGCCATGCTGCGCACTCCCAAACGTGCTCCATCCGCCATGCTGCGCACTCCCAAACGTGCTCCATCCGCCATGCTGCGCACTCCCAAACGTGCTCCATCCGCCATGCTGCGCACTCCCAAACGTGCTCCATCCGCCATGCTGCGCACTCCGAAACGTGGTCCATCTGCCATGCTGCGCACTCCCAAACGTACTCCATCCGCCATGCTGCGCACTTCGAAATGTGCTCCATGCCCCATGCTGCGCACTCCCAAACGTGGTCCATCTCCCATGCTGCACACTCCCCATCGTGCCATGCTGTGCACCCCCCATCGTGCTCCATCCCCCATGCTGCGCACCCCCCATCGTGCTCCATCCCCCATGCTGCGCACGGCCTATCGTGCTCCATCCCCCATGCTGCACCAGCATCAGCCTCTCTGCCCGCAGCATCAGTCTCTCTGGCCGCAGCATCAGCCTCTCTCCTCCCAGCATCAGCCTCTGTCGTTCCAGCCTACCCCAGCCTCAGCCTCCCCCAGCCTCTCTTCTCTCAGCCTCCCCCTCCCAGCCTTCCCCAGGATCAGCCTAGCCTACCCCAGCATCAGCCTCTCTTCTCTCAGCCTCCCCTCTCCCCTTCCCAGCCTTCCCCAGGATCAGCCTCTCTCCTCCCAGCATCAGCCTTTTCTGTCCCCAGCATCAGCCTCTCTCCTTCCAGCCTACCCCAGCCTCCCCCAGCCTCTCTTCTCTCATCCTCCCCCCTCCCAGCCTCCCCCTCCCAGCCTTCCCCAGGATCAGCCTAGCCTACCCCAGCCTCAGCCTCCCCCAGCATCAGCCTCTCTTCTCTCAGCCTCCCCCCTCCCCCTCCCAGCCTTCCCCAGGATCAGCCTCTCTCCTCCCAGCCTCCTCCAGCACGCCGTGCTCCTCTGCTGACACTCACAGATCCGATCGCATACACTCACACACACACACACACACACACACACACACAATCGCATACACGCACACACACGATCGCATACACTCACGCACACACACATTGACGATATCGCACATACGCGCTCACACTCACAACATCCGGAGATACCACATGCTTCTGGCCATGTGATCTTCTGGCAGGTCCTGGAAGCTCACAGCACAGTATCGGCGCCGAGAAGCAAGCGATATCCCAGGATGTTGTGAGTGTGTGTATGCGATGTGATGTGTGTGTGAGGTGTGTGTGAGAGTGAGTGTGATCTGATGTGTGTGTGTTGTTATGTGTGTGCGTGTGTGTATGTTACGCCGCTGCAGGACCTTGATGCGCTGGTAACTATGCTAGCATGGTTACCAGCGTATCTCGTCCCCCGCTCGCACGGGAGCCCACACCAGCAAACGCCGGCCAGCCCCAGCAATGCGAGGGTATGTGTCGGCTGGTTTGCGGCGTACGCTGATGTGGGCTCCCAGGGGTACAGTACTCACCTGTGAGTCGTGGCTCCGTGACCGTGTCAGTTCGGGGAATGCGCGGGGGGGGCGGGGCCAGAGCTAGTGTGCATTGTGTGAGGGGGGCGGGGCGTGGCGTGGCCGAGTTGCCAATGCCTGCAGGGTGCCGGGGCGAGAGGCCAATCTGTGGGGGGGCGGAGCCTAGGCGAGCGGCTGGCCAATCCGTGTGGGGGCGCAGCCTGGGCGAGCGGCCAATCCGTGTTGGGGGGGCGGGGCCATGGCGAGCCCAGCGGCCAATCAGCTTTGTGTCACCGTAAGGACACAATTTTGGAGCATGACAGACAGACAGACAGACAGACAGACAGAATAAGGCAATTATATATATAGATGAATCAAAAGGAAAAAAGTTTTCCGCTAATCCCGTAAAATCTCCAGTTTATTATAAATTCATAAAATCTATATTGACAGTCAGGGGAAGCAGCCCAAGTTAACATGTTTCGACCTTTGTGGTCTTAGTCGCAACAACTAAGACCACAAGTGTCGAAATGCGTTAATTGGGACTGCTTCCCCTGACTGTCAATATAGATTTTATGAATTTATAATAAATTCCGGAAAACATTTTTCCTTTTGATTCATTATTATTGTCCATTGGTGGCTGATGGACTTTCTGGTCTTCCCACTTAAGGAATATGAGATCAGGATTTTACACAATTCAGCCGTGAGTGTTTTTTCGGAACATTTATATACATGTTTTGTGTCTTCAAGGGCTTTTATAGTTAAAGGAAATCTGTCAGCATGATCCAAGTCCTCCAAATCATTTCTATGGTCATTTTGCTCTATGAAACTTATTGCAATCCATACCTTTCCGTATGCTATCTCAGAAATTATTCTTTTAATTCAGATGCAAATAAAAGTTCACAACACAAGACTTTGCCTCTTTAGTAGTGATGAGCGAGCATGCTTGTTACTACTCGGTACTCGCACGAGTATCACTGTACTCGGTCTACTCGGCGGGGACCGAGTAATCTCGCGATACTCGTGCTGTACTCGTGGTCTTCATTTCTGCATGTTGGCGCTCTTTTCAGAGCCAGCCCTCATGCAGGGATTGGCTGGCAGACCACTGCAATGCCACAGCCCTGTTAGTTGTGGAATTGCAGTGATTGGCCGGTCTGCACAGCGTGACCGAGCCTTTATACCGGCGGGCGCGCTGTGCTCTGCTCACAGCTATCCAGACAGTCAGTGCAGGGAGAGTGTCGCTGCTTCAGGGAAAGGTTTGCGGCCCTTTATAGCTATTTCCGTAGCAGGGCTGCAAACAGTGTGACCAAAAGTCCTTCTCAGGACTATTCTAGTTGTATACAGGCAGGCAGGGTATAGCCAGGTCGGAGTACAGTAGCAGAGTCCTTCTCAGGACTATTGTTGCTATATACAGGCAGGGTATAGCCAGGTCGGAATACAGGCTAGTGACCAGAAGAGTCCTTGTCAGGACTATTGTAGCAGTATACAGGCAGGCAGGCAGGCAGGCAGGGTATATAGCCATTCCTAGTGGTGACCGTATACCAGCCTTCATCATATCTGGGGCTGGTGTACACAGTCAAAAACAATCCTGATATTGTCAGACTTCTCAGTAATTGTCGCTCCTAAAAACCTGTTAGGTTCTTATTGCGTCCGTGCTTGCATTTAAAAACCGCACGTGTGTGCCTGTCGGTGGCAGCGTACAGGTGCACTTGTGTGCGTTTTTCACAAACTATTATATAACGCACAAGTCTAGTGTATAATACACGTCAGTCAGCAGTGCCTGATAGTGTCAGACTTCTCAGTAATTGTCGCTCCTAAAAACCTGTTAGGTTCTTATTGCGTCCGTGGTTGCATTTAAAAACCGCACGTGTGTGCCTGTCGGTGGCAGCGTACAGGTGCACTTGTGTGCGTTTTTACCAAACTATTATATAACGCACAATTCTAGTGAATAATACACGTCAGTCAGCAGTGGCTGATAGTGTCAGACTTCTCAGTAATTGTCGCTCCTAAAAACCTGTTAGGTTCTTATTGCATCCGTGCTTGCATTTAAAAAACGCACGTGTGTGCCTGTCGGTGGCAGCGTCAGGCTCCATATTGTCCCTGGATAGAGACGTGCATGATGGCCTGTAAACCTGAAGTGCCCATTGTAAGGCAGTGGGTCTATTGTAGTATAGCCCTTAGGCAGGGCAGCCAAAAATTTGGAGGCTCCACATTGTCCCTGGATAGAGATGTGCATGAGGGCCTCAAAACATTGTTACCATTGCAAAGGAGCGGGTCTCCTGTCGTTGTAATGCCCATTCTGAAAGAATGGGCGAAAAAATTTACCACTGGTGGTATACCTGAAACAACGGCCTAACTATTGTAACGGTCATCATGATGGCGCATGAGGAGAAGGAGGAGCAGTCCAGCGATTAGCCAAAGTCCAGAAGTGTGTTACCATGGTTGAGTGGAGGTACATGGCAAATTCCCGTTACAAACTTTAAATTCCGCTGTCATTTTCTGGTGGTGTGGTGAAGTGTGGCCCAATCCAACCCTTGTTCATCTTGATCAGAGTCAGCCTGTCAGCATTTACAGTTGACAGGCGAGTGCGTTTATCTGTAATGATTCCACCTGCGGCACTAAAAACACGCTCTGACAAAACGCTAGCGGCAGGGCAGGCCAGGACTTCCAAGGCGTAGAGAGCCAATTGATGCTACGTGTCTGTCCAGCTTGGATACCCATTAATTGTAAGGCACAGAGGAATGTCGGAGTACAGTTGTTTGATCTGCAAGGTACTCCTTGAGCATCTGGGCAAACTTAGGATTTCTTGTGGCACTACCCCTCACCTCAGGGGCTGTGGTATGTGAGGGGCTGAGAAAACTGTCCCACATCTTAAAGACTGTTCCCCTACCTCTGGCGGATTGGACTTGTGCCCCTCTCGGCTGTACGCCTTGGTTGTCCACTGATTCCTGAGCTATGCCGCTAGCGTTTTGTGAGGGGAATGCTTTGCCTACTTCCGTGACTATGGCCTTCTGGAACTGCTGCATTTTGCCTGACCTCTCCGCCTCGGGAATAAGAGACATAAAGTTCTCCTTTTAGCGTGGGTCTAACAGTGTTACCAACCAGTAATGATTGTCGGCCAAGATGTTCTTAACGCGAGGGTCACGAGACAGGCAGCTTACCATAAAGTCAGCCATGTGTGCCAGACTCTTAACAGCCATCACTTCAGTATCCTGACCAACACGATGACTGAACATGCTGTCCTCCTCCTCCTCCTCATCATCTACCCTGTCCTCTGGCCAGCCACGCTGAACCGAGGATATGACTGCATGTCATATCCTCAATTTGTCCAGAGAGTTGCTCCATGTCTTCATCCTCCTCCTCGTCATAGTCCTCCACTGCACGTTGTGATGAGACGAGGCTGGGCTGTGTGTTATCACCCACACCCACTACTGTTTCTTGCTCAAACTCATCGCGCTCCGCCTGCAATGCATCATGGTTGTTTTTTGAGCAGAGACCATTTTAGAAGGCAGAGAAGCGGTATGGTGACGCTAATAATGTCGTCATCGCCGCTCACCATCTTGGTGGAGTCCTCAAAGTTTTGGCGGATGGTACATAGGTCGGACATCCATCTCCACTCCTCAGGTGTTATGTGTGGAGTTTGACCCATTTCCCAACGGCTTAGGTGATGCAGGTACTCAACAACTTCCCTCTTCTGCTCACATATCCTGACCAACATGTGCAGAGTTGAATTCCAACGCGTGGGGACATCACACACCAGTCTGTGAGCCGGAAGATGCAAACGGCGCTGAAAGCCGGCAAGGCCGGCTGAAGCAGTAGGTGACTTTCGAAAATGTGCAGACAGGCGGCGAACTTTTACCAGCAGATCAGACAGCTCTGGGTATGACTTTAGAAACCGCTGAACCACGAGGTTGAGCACATGGGCCACGCATGGAACATGTGTCAGCTGGCCTCGCCTCAAAGCCGCCACCAGGTTACGGCCATTGTCACACACGACCTTTCCTGGCTTTAGGTTCAGAGTTGTGAGCCAGTGATCTGCCTGCTGTTTCAGAGCTGTCCACACCTCTTCTGCATTGTGGGGTTTGTCACCTATGCAGATTAGCTTCAGCACTGCCTGTTGCCGCTTCGCCGAGGCAGTGCTGCAGTGCTTCTGTGTCGCCCTGGACAAGCCAGGGGCCACAGAGCACAACACTTAAACACCCCACACTCCCTGCAGGCATATCATAGTCAAAACACAAAATCCTTGTTGCCTTCCCCAGGGGCTGTTGTCCACACCAGGGTGTGGAGCCAGGCGGTTGGTCTCCACCCACCAAGGAGGAGGGAAAACACAGGCAGTGAGAGTTAAGCTAAGGAAGTGGAAGGAGGAAAGTAGTAGAGAGGAGAAAAGTGACAGCAAAGAGCCTGAAGTTGGTCCGGGTGTGTGGCCCGGACAGGACAGCAAGATTGGCAGGATGTGGTGACCGTCTGCAGTGGAGGCCGATTGGAGTCTGCCGTAAGGACCGTGGACGGGTGGTGACCCGGCCGTACCGGACCGGTATACAAAGAGAAACCAGCACCATTGGCAGAGGACTTTCGGATCCCGGCAAGGCTTGGTGTCGCCGTGAATTTGCCAAATCCGTTAGTGAAGGGGACCTCAGGGTTTCCAAACAGCCAAGTCCCGATAGAAGGCAACCGTCCAACCGTGAAGGGGAGACACCGCCACCGCCAAGGGCAACCGTCTCCCAGGGCCAGCGCCTGTGGGCAAAAGGGGCTCCTCCGGCCCATATCCAGGTCGGGGAGCGGGTTACCGGTGGGAAACCATCACTACCAACACTTAACTTAGGTGCAGGGGGAGACAGTCATCACTAACCTGCAGGGAGGAACAACTGCAGCCGTCCGAGGGACCCGTCCATCCAGCCACTTGTTTTACCGTGAACTGTGTCATCATCATTGGGCTGAGTGAGTACCTCCGTGCCGTGCGGCACAGCGCTGCCCCTGTGACCCTGCACCTCATCAGGCCCCGCAACCCGCCTGTCATCCATCTCTACCCCATCACCGGGCCCCGGGACAACCAACCCCCCTACCCACGGAGGGGAGAAATAACAACAAAGCTGCTCCCTGTCACAGGCTCCCGGGATCCCCGTCCAGAGCAGCAGTGGTGTCCACACAATCACCACAACCGTGGGTGGCGTCACGGACAATATCCCCAAAACCCAAACCACCCCTTTTCACTCACGGGCGAGTAGCGCCGCTCGAGTCCCCGGGATCCGGCCATCGCTCGAGCCAACGAGCAGCAGCAGCCGTAGAGCAGCGGCAGCCGGACCCGAGCAGTGGGAGAGCGCAGCGTCCCCTCCTCCGCCCGCGACACTTCCAGCTTGGGACTGGTGTGGAGGGTAAAGTGGATGAGGATGCGCAGGAGGAGGAGGAGGCTGAAGAGCATGACATTCCGGAGCTGTAGAGTGTGGGTGAAACCCTGACTGAGGTAGGGCCTGCAAAACTTGGTGTGTGAAGGACGTGTTCCGTCCCTCGCTCAGACTGGGTCCCAGCTTCCACAATATTAACCCAGTGTGACGTCAACGAGATGTAGCGGCCTTGCCCACATGCACTTGTCCACGTGTCTGTGGTTAGGTGGACTTTGGCTGAAACAGCGTTGTTCAGGGCACGTGTGATGTTTTGTGACACGTGGTTATGCAATGCGGGGACGGCACACCGGGAGAAATAGTGGCGGCTGGGGACCGAGTAACGTGGGACAGCTGCCACCATCAGGTCGCGGAATGCTTCTGTCTCAACCAGCCTAAAAGGCAACATTTCCAGTGCAAGCAGTCGCGAAAAGTTAGCATTTAGAAGTGTGGCATGTGGGGCGTTGGCAGTGTATTTGCACCTGCGTTCAAAGGTTTGCTGAATGGATAACTGAACGCTGCGCTGGGACAAGGACGTGCTTGATGATGGTGTTATTTCTGCGTGGGTAACTGCAGGTGCAGGGCCGGAGGAGGCTTGTTCGCAGGCAGCATGGACAGGGGATTGGCTCGCATGCACAACCAGCGAAGACGTAGCAGTGACATCAGCAAGCACTGCTCCTCGACTCTGTTGTACTTCCCACAAAGTCTGGTGCTTGGCTGACATGTGCCTGATCATGCTGGTGGTGGTCAGGCTGCTTGTTTTGGTACCCCTGCTGATGCTGGCATGGCAGGTGTTGCAAATGGCCTTTTTAGAATCATCTGGAGCCAACTTAAAAAACTGCCAGACTCGGGAAGACCTAACATTTGTACAGGCACCTTGTGTCGTGTTGTTCCGGGGAACAGTTGCCTGACGTCTGCCTGGGGCCACCACTCTGCTTCTTACTGCCTGTTGGGATGCTACGCCTCCCTCCCCCTTTGCACTGCTGTCCTCACTCTGCATATCCTCCTGCCAGGTTGGGTCAGTTACTGGATCATCCACCACGTCGTCTTCCTCTTCCGCACCCTGCTCCTCCTCCTGACTTCCTGACAATTGTGTCTCATCATCGTCCACCCCTTGTTGAGACACGTTGCCAACTTCATGAGAACGTGGCTGCTCAAATATTTGGGCATCTGTACGTACAATCTCGTCATGGCCCACTTCAACAGGAGCTGGCGAGAGGCCAGAATGTGTGAATGGAAACGTGAACGAACAGCTCTTCCGCGTGTCCAAGTGTGGGATCAGTAATGTCCGTGGACGTGTACTCGGCCTGGTGGTAGGAAGGAGGATCACGTTCTGAAATGTGCGGTGCAGTATCACGGCTACTGACACTTGACCATGTGGAAGACAGAGTGTTTGTGGTGGTGCCAATCTGACTGGAAGCATTATCCGCTATCCAACTAACAACCTGTTGACACTGGTCTTGGTTCAAGAGCGGTGTACTGCTGCGGTCCCCAAGAATTTGGGACAGGACGTGCGAGCGAGTAGATGTGGCCCTTTGTTGTGGCGAAATTAGAGCTTGCACACGACCTCGGTCTCTGCCTGCACCACCATCACGTCCACTTCCTTGTTCGTTGACAACGCCCTTGCGCATTTTGCAATGCTGTGCTGATGTGTATTCACTAGACTTGTGCGTTATATCCAAGTTTTTGCAAAACGCACACAAGTGCAGCGGAAAGCTGCCACCAACAGGCACACACGTGCGGCTTTTAAATGCAAGCACGGAGGCACTAAGAACCTAACAGGTCTCTATCCAGGGACAACGTGGAGCCTCCCAATTTTTGGCTGCCCTGCCTAAGGGCTATACTACAATAGACCCACTTCCTTCCAATTGGCACTTCAGGTTTACAGGCCCTCATGCACGTCTCTATCCAGGGACAACGTGGAGCCTCCCAATTTTTGGCTGCCCTGCCTAAGGGCTATACTACAATAGACCCACTTCCTTCCAATTGGCACTTCAGTTTTACAGGCCCTCATGCACGTCTCTATCCAGGGACAACGTGGAGCCTCCCAATTTTTGGCTGCCCTGCCTAAGGGCTATACTACAATAGACCCACTTCCTTCCAATGGGCACTTCAGGTTTACAGGCCCTCATGCACATCTCTATCCAGGGACAACGTGGAGCCTCCCAATTTTTGGCTGCCCTGCCTAAGGGCTATACTACAATAGACCCACTTCCTTCCAATGGGCACTTCAGGTTTACAGGCCCTCATGCACGTCTCTATCCAGGGACAACGTGGAGCCTCCCAATTTTTGGCTGCCCTGCCTAAGGGCTATACTACAATAGACCCACTTCCTTACAATGGGCACTTCAGGTTTACAGGCCCTCATGCACGTCTCTATCCAGGGACAACGTGGAGCCTCCCAATTTTTGGCTGCCCTGCCTAAGGGCTATACTACAATAGACCCACTTCCTTCCAATGGGCACTTCAGGTTTACAGGCCCTCATGCACGTCTCTATCCAGGGACAACGTGGAGCCTCCCAATTTTTGGCTGCCCTGCCTAAGGGCTATACTACAATAGACCCACTTCCTTCCAATGGGCACTTCAGGTTTACAGGCCCTCATGCACGTCTCTATCCAGGGACAACGTGGAGCCTCCCAATTTTTGGCTGCCCTGCCTAAGGGCTATACTACAATAGACCCACTTCCTTCCAATGGGCACTTCAGGTTTACAGGCCCTCATGCACGTCTCTATCCAGGGACAACGTGGAGCCTCCCAATTTTTGGCTGCCCTGCCTAAGGGCTATACTACAATAGACCCACTTCCTTCCAATGGGCACTTCAGGTTTACAGGCCCTCATGCACGTCTCTATCCAGGGACAACGTGGAGCCTCCCAATTTTTGGCTGCCCTGCCTAAGGGCTATACTACAATAGACCCACTTCCTTCCAATGGGCACTTCAGGTTTCCAGACCCTCATGCACACCTCTATCCAGGGACAACGTGGAGCCTCCCAATTTTTGGCTGCCCTGCCTAAGGGCTATACTACAATAGACCCACTTCCTTACAATGGGCACTTCAGGTTTACAGGCCCTCATGCATGTCTCTATCCAGGGACAACGTGGAGCCTCCCAATTTTTGGCTGCCCTGCCAAAGGGCTATACTATAATACACCCACTTCCTGACAATGGACACTTAATGTTTTGAGGCCCTCATGCACGTCTCTATCCAGGGACAACGTGGAGCCTCCCAATTTTTGGCTGCCCTGCCAAAGGGCTATACTACAATAGACCCACTTCCTTCCAATGGGCACTTCAGGTTTACAGGCCCTCATGCACGTCTCTATCCAGGGACAACGTGGAGCCTCCCAATTTTTGGCTGCCCTGCCTAAGGGCTATACTACAATAGACCCACTTCCTTACAATGGGCACTTCAGGTTTACAGGCCATCATGCACGTCTGTATGCAGGGGCATTGGTGAACCTCACAATTTTGGACTGCCCTGGCAAAGGAAAATACTACAAAGACTCAGTTCCTCAAAATGGGCACATTAGACTCAGAGGCCTTTATGTACGTCTCTTCTCAGGGACATCGGAGTGCCACACAATGTTTTACGTAAAATCTTTCATGTATTGATCTCAAAAAGTAACATACATTAGCTCTATCTCACTATTGGGTATGTGCCCTTAACATTTCCGCCATGAAAAATCATTTTGGTGTCATTTTGGAAGGTTTTCTGGTGAGTCCGTAAAAATGGCGTAAAACGCGGACAAAATTGTTCACAGCTGTGACTTTTGAGTGATAAATGCATCAAGGGGTCTTCCCCATGCTGTTGCCATGTCATTTGAGCACTCTTCTGAGACTTTTGTGCCATTTTTAGGGTTTCTACATGCTGCCGGTGGTCATTTCACAAAAATACTCGGGTCTCCCATAGGATAACATTGGGCTCGTTGCTCGGGCCGAGTACACGAGTATCTTGGGAGGCTCGGCCCGAGCTTCGAGCACCCGAGCTTTTTAGTACTCGCTCATCACTACTCTTTAGCTCTATTTCCCGCCATGCCCCACCTTACTCTGCTTGACTGACAGCTCTTTGAGTGTAGTAAAGAGAGGGAGCTGTCAGTCAAGCAGAGGAAAGTGAAATAGGTGGAGAATAGTGTCGAGGAGGCAAAGACTTGGGAAGTGCTCTGATCACACCAAGAGCACTTAAATCTTATTTGCATTTGAAATGCACCTGCAATTTTTAAGCCAAGGATCATCAGATTGAGAAAGAATAGATGTGGATTGTATTATGTTTCAAAGAGCAACATGACCATAGAAAAAGTTTGGGGTCTGCCTGATTTTAACAGATTCCCTTTAGGCTGAGCAGTAAAATCATTACTGTGTTGCATAATTGCAGAGCTGAGTGCTCATGGACCATGTCTGAAATGTCACAGTGGAAATTTATGTGACCATGCAACCATACTGCTCAAGTAAATTTATACTTTATGCACATTTTTTCTATTTCCTGAAATGTCATATGAATGTAATAAGATTGACCCAGTTATTAGTCCAGACTTTGAGTCCTATAAATCAAAAGAACATTAGGTTGCAAAGATCTTATACAAATTGTTACTTTTTGATCATAGACTGCATTTTTGAATTACACTGATATATAAGGTTGATTTGATGACAATCATTATTAGTAATATATTAGTATAAGTAAGATATTAACATTGATCAGATGTTTTTCAGAAAAAAATAGCTTTAAAGGGAACCTATCAGGTCCAATATGCACCCAGAGCCACGAGCAGTTCTGGGTGCATATTTCTAATTCCTCCCTAACCGTCCCAGTATCTAGTAGCATAGGTAAAGAGATCTTTAGAAAAAGTATTTCTAAAGATCCATTATGCAATGCTAGCGAGCGCAGGGACTAGTCACAAGGGCGTTACTTCCCCCAACTAGTCCGCCCTCTTAGTATGTACGCCCACATGCTATTCAATGTTCATTGCGAAGCATCATCAGCAGTGATGTGCCCATCTGTGTCTGTTGTCACCACCTCAGATGCCGGATTTAGGGTTAGTGCGCATTATCAGAAGTCATAGCACTTGTCCTGACTTCAGAGAGGTCTAGTGCATATGACAAGACTAGTCATCAAACCTGGCGTTTGAGGCGGTGACAACAGACACAGGTATGAGCATCACTGCCAATGACGCTGAGCAGTGGGCATTGAATAGCATGTCAGTACATTCCTGTTGGCATGCTAACATGCTAAAAGGGTGAACTAGTGTGAGGAGTAACACCCTTTGGACTAGTCCTGGCGCTCATTAGCATATCATAAAGGATCTTTAGAAATTTTTGTAAAGATCTCTTTATCTATACTACTAGATACAGGGACGGTTAGGCAGGGATTAGGAATATGCACCCAGAACTGCTCGTGGTTCTGGGTGCATACTGGACCTGACAGGTTCCCTTTAAAAACAGCCGCCCACATGAAGAATGTGTCTGCATTATTGTAAGCAATGAATGTTCACAGCTGAATAATATAACACTGTGATACCAAATTCAGTAAATCCCATGATAAAATACATCACACTAACTTTTCTTGTCTTCAATTTTTTTTGGACAGGTTTAAGCAACATTATTGGTGTCATTGTTTACATTTCTGCCAACGCCGGGGATCCTGGTACTAAACGAGATGATGAGAAGAAAAGTCATTATTCATATGGTTGGTCCTTTTATTTTGGAGGACTTTCTTTCATCATTGCCGAAATGATTGGGGTCCTTGCCGTTAATATCTACATTGAAAAGAACAGAGAAGCACATTGTAAATCACGTACTGAGCTGATCAAAAACCCGTCAGCCATTCTACGTTTACCAAGCTATCGTTTTCGATACCGCCGGCGCTCTAGATCAAGCTCAAGATCCACTGAACCTTCTCAATCAAGGGACACTTCTCCAGTTGGAGTGAAAGGGATACCATCTACTGATATTTCCATGTACACCTTGTCAAGAGATACCTCCAAGGCTAATGTTAGCAGTCTGTACAACACAGAGCGTGGGGATCACAGTTTTTTACAGCTGCACAACTGCTTTCCCAAGGAACCTGGGGTCACCGTCACCGTCACAGGACCAGCCTCAAACACAGGCACCCTGGGCAAGGACGGTTCAAACACCAACACTCTAAACAGGAAAACCACCCCTGTGTAGGTGGTCCCAAGGCTAAGGTCTTCTAAGTGAGTGTGTGCAGAGTGAGTGTGCAATCCGTGTGATAGGATGTAAGTTTTAGAACGGAGGTAGGAGCCATTTAACGCCATGTAGCTGCCAATTTCTGGTAAAGAGGTGTTAGAAATCTCTCTATCAGTGAAAGAAATTTTGGAACCAAATGATAAGTGTTCTAAGCCCTACATTATATTGTTTTGATATAATACGTATTTAAAGATAATGTACATTATAGGATGCTGATTATAACTGTTCTCTTCCAAAAATGAAAAACAGAAAAAAAAACAAAAACACAAGTATCTTAGGTCGATGTTGCTGCTAAGCTGTAATTTCTCTTACAAAGATCTGTACCTGCCATATAGGATGAACATTATTACATATTTTTAACCAGAGCAAAATCCTGAAACAATTTCAAAAGATTGTTTTTAGTAATTACCGTACTTGTGTCCTTCATGAAATAACAATTCTGGAGCATCCCTTTTAGGACTGTGCTTGGTCCTGTGCCTCTATTATTAAAGGAGCACATCTGTAAGTGTCAAGGCTCCTTTGAAAAAGTGATCGACGCCCATTTGTCAGTCATCCCAGCTTGTTATTGCATGTATAATTTAAGCAGTAACTTAATCAGACGTCAGGAAAGATGACAAGTTCTCTTTAAATGGTAATTTGATTGCACATGGAAGTGATCAAGATAGCGTATACATTAGAGCTAATTTACATGAATTTTATATATCATATAGGAGCTACCACAAGAATATAAATTTACAAGCTGATAAACTCTGATATTTGATATCAATGCTGAATCTATTTAAAAGGGGTTATCAGGGTCAATTTTTATTTATTTTTTACTTTGGACCCAAAAACTAACAGCTCTACCCCGGGCCGGCTCAGAGTGGTCAAGACCGCTGCTGCCAGTGAGGGCTGCTATACATCAAGAAAAGAGCTCTTCCTCTTCCAGGCTGGTCTGTCAACAGCTGATGACATGCTGATTTACAGCTGGTTCACTGCAATTAGGCGGCGAGGAACTGGCTTTCAATCTCATGGCGTCGGCAGTTAGGCTGGTTTCAGACGTCCATGTTTTAGGTACGTGTGACATCCGTTTTTAACACAGATGTTACACGTACCCATGTTACCCTATTGTGTACTCACATGGCAGTGTTTTCACATGGACCATGTGGCCCCGCTATTTCACATGAGATGTGTCCATTTTTTCTCTGGCAGCACAGGTGTCACAGGGACCGCACACTGATGTGATCCGTGTGACATTAGTGTGATACGGGCCGGAGAAAACACGGGTTTTTAAATAAAAAGATTTCTATATTTACCTGTATCCAGCGATGCTCATTATTTTCATTAATTATTTACCGCAGTGAGCAGCTGGGAGCAGGGGCATCGCGGTGACAGCGCTGGAGACTGCACCGCCGAGGATAGCATCGCCGAGGACAGCATCGCTGGGGACATCGCCGGTAACAAGTGAGTATCCTGCCAGCAGTGTGTGCAGAGATGTCCAGGAGGTCATCGGATTTCCCAATGAACTCTGATGACCTCCTGATGACTCCCCTGTGACAACTGCACTACAGCGAGTGTCACGATGGTGACTTCCAGGGGTTGATGAAAGTTCATTGGGAACTCCGATGACCCCCCTGGATGTCACTGCACAAACTGCTGTATACTCACCTATCACCGGCGATATCCCCGGCGGTGCTGTCCTCGCGATGTTCCGGCTTCCAAATCCTCCGGCAATGAATAATCAATGAAAATCATGAGCGGGGGTTAGGAGCGGGAGGCAGCAAAGCAGAAGACAGCATCGCTGGATACAGGTAAATATAGAACATCTTTTCATTGCAGAGACACGTGTTTTACCCGGTACGTGTCACACGTATGCAAACACGGATGTCACACGTGTGACACATGTATGACACACGTATAATGCACGTATGACACACGTGTGACCATAGCCATGCGTGTGACTGGTACCTGATTAAACACGGACGTCTGAAACCGACCTTTCACAGCATAAACAGACCAGAGCGGAAGACAAGCAGCTGCTCTGTTAACGTGACGTCAGCGAAAGGAGCGGTCTGTGACCATTGTTTGCTGGTAGACATTTATGCAGTAAGTAACTACCTGCCTGTTACATTTTAGGCACCTAGTAAAAAAATAAAATAGTCTCCGATAACAACTATAAAATTGCTTCGTAAGACATGTAATTCCCTTATAAAAATCCAGAAATGAGAGCTCAGTAAAGTTTTCCACTCTCCTCTGGAGGACATCACTGCATTCAATAGCTGGCCATTGGTTTTAATTGGTGCCATACACTGCTTTATTGCAGCCCTTGGAAGAAGCAATCAGTTCATTGCATTTGTCAGTATTTCAAAAGAGATGTGTAAGGATAGGCCTACCTTGGGACTTTGGCAAACCAGCAACTGATTCCATATAGCCTAAAAAAATTGCAACATTACATATCCACAGTAAGTAAAGGGAATTTGACAGCAGATTATTGCTACCTCATCTGAGAGCAGCATGATGTAGGCAAGGGACCCTGAATCCAACGATGTATCACTTAGATGACAGGATGCAGCCATTCTGACACAATGTGTATTTTTAGCTTTAGTCATGTAGCAGAGTCCACAGAGCTGTCTCCGACCACACTAGACTCTATATAGATATTGTACATCACAGAAGGGCATGTATAACAACATGGCAGGAGCCAGCAAGCCACAGCAATGGTAAGGGTCCACCTGCTAAAGCAAACATAGCAAATAAACAAAAGATCGGACTGTGACAACACTGGCATGCCTGAACTTTCTGTCTGAACCCTTACAGCATGCTGAGATATTCCCTTTAAACACTGTGATGGATAATAGGGTTATTCAAAATATGAATATCTTTTTAAGTTTATGTCTGATTTAGGCTGGGGCAATATGGCGACTTTGGCCAATATACATCATGTGACCAAAGTTCGCTAGATGTTCCTCCATCTCACCACAATTTAAGTAAATGGGGACCCATTGTGATCACAACAGAATTGCAAAAACAACAAGTAAGTCACAAAATAATTCTTGCACCTTGCTTGTCGTAACAACAGCATTTATGATTATTATTATTATTATTATTATTGCAACATTTATTCCATGGCACTTTTACATGTGAAAAGGGTTATATATAGACAAGTATGATATTCATGAACAATACAAGGCACAGACTGGTACAGGAGAAGAGAGGACCCTGCCCATGAGGACTCTCAGTCTACAGTACCTCTGGGGTCTGACCTAATTCTCTTGAATTGCACATGTAATGTAGCAATGAATGTAGCAATGACACCTACGGAACTTTCACCGGTTGCTGCTAAAGTTGCCATGTAGCAAGAGCCTAAACTAGACATAAAATTAAAAATATATCTATATTTATGACAACCTTATTATCCAACCCACATCCAAGCCACGTAGAATCGGTTATTTGTTTTTACTAGTGATAGAAGAAAAAATAATTTTTCAGCTCACCGATTCAGTTCAGTGTACTCCAGGGCTTGCAGTGTGCACACGGTCCACTGGGCAGGCCAGTCCGGTATAGAAGCAGCAAAAAGGAGGGGGGGGGAGTGTACCCACCACCAATTCCAAAAAGGTTAAAATCAAAAAAGCTTTATTCAAACATATCTTTAAAAAAGTAGGAAAGTTCCATAAAGCACAATGATAAGCATGAAAAAAACATATTGAAAACAGAGTCCTTAATCATAAGTGATCACTTATGATTAAGGACTCTGTTTTTAATATGTAAGGTCCGAAACGCGTCAAGGTTTTTCATTCTCATCGTTGTGCGTTATGGAACGTTCCTACTTTTTTAAAGATATGTTTGAATAAAGCTCTTTTGATTTTATGGTTTTGGGATTGGTGCTGGGTCCACTTCCCCTCTCCTTTTTGCTGTTTGTTTTTACTACTTTTATTTGTCCTTGCCCTTTTTCTAAATTGCTTGGATAAGACAGAGTGGGTTGTAGGCGCCCTACTTGGTATCCAGCACCTAAGACACAGGCACATGCCTTCCTGGACCATTTTACCCATGCCCCTAGAAAAGAATATCGGATACTGTTTGATTTAAGAACAAATCTACATATCCCTTTAAGTCTGAGGTTCTGAGGGCAGAACACAAATAATCCTTTATAAAACACAGGCTTTTTTAGAGCTTAGATCAAACGTAAATCTTGTTAATTCCACAGCTTTGGACGGTTGTATTATTTTAATGCGGGTTATATGATAATGCCTTAAAGGGCACAAAAAATCTTGTTTTTGGAGATGTTGGAAGCTTTGAGGATCTAAATGAACTAATCACATTTTCACCACTTCAATTTAATATATTATAATTGTTTCCAGGAACAAAAGATTTCTACTCTCAATTTCCATTTTACACAAATAAAGGTTTTAAATAATGACACAGAATTTGAGGGGGCCAATGCTTCACCCCCATGATCAAAGCTTATGTATTTACAGTATGTTTTCATCAATACATGTTGAAGATCAGACAATGGATCTACGGAATCTGTACCTTAAAGGATTTGTCCGGACCTTTAATATTGATGACCTTAGGAAATTCTTGGTAATAAGCTGTTTATGGTGCTGCCGCCGGCTGGAACTGCCCGGTTGTGGAGTTGCACAGCACAGTTCTATCAACTGTATAGTGACTACATCTGGTTACTGCACATCTGCTCCCTATTGAATCAATAGGGGGTGGATGTGCAGTATCTGGCCACGGCCACTATTCTATCGACAGAGCTGTGCAATGCAGCTCCACAACTAAGTAACTATTGCTGGCGGCACCATGAACAGCTGATCAGCGGGGGTGCCAGATGTCACACCCCGAACAACCAGACATTGATGACTTATCCTAAAGAGCTACATGTGACACTTCTGTCTCCCTAAATTAATTGATTGCTTATCAAAGTGTATTTATTAAAAATACATCTGAAAATTGAATGTGGCTATAAGAATTTGCAAGAAGTAGTTGACAACATACAGTATAACAAAAAGTGAGTACACTCCTCACATTTCTTTATATATTTTATTATAGGTTTTCATGGGACAACACTGAAGATCTGACACTTTGATACAATGTAAAGCAGTCAGTGCACAGCTTGTATATCAGTGTAAATTTGGTGTGCCCGCAAAATAACTCAATACACAGCCTAAACCTCTAAACCTCTAAAATGTCTAAACCGCTGGCAATAAAAGTGGTGGGGGTGTCATGGTTTGAGGCTGCATGATTGCTGTCAGCTGTGGGGAGCTACAGTTCAGTGAGAGAACCATGAATGCCAACATGTACTATGATATTATGAAGAAGAACATGATCTGCTGTCTTCAGAAACTCGGCCACAGTGCAGTATTCCAACATAATAATGATCCCAAACACAGCTCCAAGATGACCACTGCCTTACTAAAGGAACTAAGTGTAAAGGTGTTGCACTGGCCAAACATGTCTCCTGACCTAAACCCTAGTGAGCATCGGAAGGCCTTCTCAAGAAGAAGGTGCAGGACTGCAATGTCTCTAACATCCCCTGACTCCGTGATGTCGTCATGGAGGATGGAAGAGGAATCAAGCGGCTCCTGTGAAGCTCTAATGAAGTCCATGACCAAGAGAGTTAAGACAAAGCTTGAATATAATGGTGTCCACCCAAAATATTGACTCTTTGGTCATAACATGGCCATTTTCACTTGCGGGGTGTACTCACATTTGTTACCAGCGGCTTAGACAGTAATGACTGTGTATTGAATTATTTACAGGGCACCAAATTTCCACTGCTATACAAGCTGTACACTGACTACTATACAGTGTATCAAAGTGCCATATTTTCAGTGTTTTCCTATGAAAATATAGAATAAAATATTTACAAAAATATGAGGGGTGTACTCACTTTCATGGCATATTGTAGGCAGTGTTGAGTCAGCTTTTAGTAAATGGAATATTATCACTACTAAATGTATATATGTATATATATTTATATACAAACCTGACTAATCTCTTCAAGGTTATACAGATATTTAGATCTTATGTGTTGTTGATCAAAGAAATTCCAAATGAATCAAAAATTTAACACATTGGAAATGTTATTGGAGTTTGATGTCAAGAGATAGAAGGATCCAATTATTAATTAGTAATTACGCACAAAGTCTAATCAGTGTTCGGTTATAATGCATAGAAATGGATAATTACACTGAATTCATCCTCTACGCTAAACAAGAGAGGATACATGAATAACCCTTTGTTTTCTGCTTAGGGGATATAGGGATAATGAAAGTCACAGCTTTCTGTGAAGGCAGTAGCAGAAATATAATAGTGGCATGCTTGAGTCACCGAAGGAGGAAGAGCAGCTTCATTCATGTGTCAAAAATAGCAGCTTTCTACTATGGAATGGCTTTTAAGGAGGTAAACCTCAGAGTGAATTCATAGTACAAAAATAGTTCTTTAGTTGCACATACAGAAACGTTTGGGTGGCCTTTTGGGGTATTTCAATACCGAGGATTCGTATTTTGAACAATATATTCAGAATTCTTGATAAAAATGCCAGTAAGATACAAAAGTACAAACCATTACTTTTTCTTGACTTTGGCTTTGGCTAAGGTCTCCAAATTTTCACCATACAAATTTAGTAAAATAATCAAATTAACTGCCCAGTATTAAGAGTATTTAATTAGGATGTAAAAAGAAAAACAATAGATTGAAGAAAGACTAATAATAATAATAATAATAATAATAATAATAAATATAATGTAATGAGTTTATTAATTGAATAAAAAAAAACCATGACATCGGGAAAATTGGATTGGATCAAGACTTATAATAGTAATAATAATAATAATAATAATAATAATAATAATGTAATGAGTTTATTAATTTAAATAAATAAAAAAACAAAAACATGACATCAGGAAAAAAAAACTGGATTGGATCAAGACTTAAAATAATAATAATAGTAATAATAATAATAATAATAATAGTAATAATAATAATAATAATCATAATAATGAGTTTATTAATTGAAATAAAAAAAACCCAAAAGCATAACATGAGGAAAAAAACTGGATTGGATGAAGACTTAAAATGTTATTATTTTTTTTATTATTATTATTATTATTATAATGAGTTTATTAATTTAAATTAAAAAAACATGACATCAGAAAAAAAAACTGGATTGCATCAAGACTAATAATAATAATAATAATAATAATAATAATTATAATAATGTAATAAGTTTATTTATTTAAATAAAAAAAAACAACTTAACAGGGAAAAAAACTGGAATGGATCAAGGCTTAAAATGTTGTTGTTATTATTATTATTATTATTATTATTATTTTAATGAGTTTATTAATTCAAATAAAAAAAAAACATGACATCAGGAAAAAAAATGGATTGGATCAAGACTTAAAATAATAATAATAATAATAATAATAATAATAATAATATTGTCCTGAGTTTATTAAGCAAGTTAAAGGAACATGAAATCAGAAAAAAAATAACTTAATTGGATCAAGACTTAAAATAATAGTAATAATATAACAATAGTAATATTTTATTAATACATGTAAAAGAACATGACATGAAGAAAATAATTCATATTTTGAACAATATATTCAGAATTATTGTCCAGAAAAACAGAATTGAAGGGATGGCACTCACTGCTAAAATACAACTCTTTTTATTTTCTTCACATCACATGGATAGACAAGCGGGAGGGTAGGTGAGGGACACAAAGATGGACAACAGCCGTTTCCCACACACACGGTTCTTCAACAGGTCCTTCGGTACACAAAGATGGACAACAGCTATTTCCCACACATGCAGCGCTTCATCGGGTCCTTGAGGACACAAAGGCAGACAACAGCCGTTTAGCGCCCACATGTTGGTTCAACAGGACTTAAAATAATAGTAATAATAATAACAATAATAATATTTCATTAATACATGTAAAAGAATATGATATTAAGACAATAATGATATGTGTATAACAGAGACAATAAGCAATGTTAGAAAAAAATATAGAAGAAAAAAGAGAGAGTGCAGTCTACCTGCATAAAGAGGGAGTAGTATTAAATAGTAGTATTCAGATCAATAGGACAAATCATAGGACTCTACTGGACCTCTAATGAGTGTCTCCAATACAATGTGTAATATTAATATTAAAAAAATGATAAATCACAATACCACAAAATGTAACTACTGTGTGAGCAGCCATCCTCATCCGACGCGCGTTTCGAATTCATTGCTTCATCTGAGGATCGACTTTATTTCCTTTTTTCTTTTGTATGGCTCTTCTTCTGATATTGCTTTTATGTCTCTGACTTAAACACATACTATAAGTTTAATGTTTTAATTTCATGTTCTTTAAATTGAATACACTATTGCAACATAGTAGCAAAACCTCCGACAAGCTGCAATTGACATCACAACTACTGTGTGGACACAGACAAGACAGACAGGGCAATTTTATCATTCACTCTGAACCACAAAACTGGCATAAAAAGTGCGCCAAATTTGTTACAAGTTTAATTCTGTGCAAAAGTTTTCAACTTTTGCCCTTTTGCATTGGCCCCAGAAATTATTCAAAAAGTTGATGGGGCTTAGTAAAAGGGTATATATTCTATTACCATGCATCAAATTTACTTTGTTTTATATAAACCAGAAAACTTGCATATATTGTAGTTGTAATCTTTGCCAGCTCATGTATTTTATAGATTTCACTTTCTGTGCACAGACAGCACAAGATTAAGAGGCACAAGTCTCTTTTTGAGTTTGGGGCACTTTAATTTAGCAATTAAATTCTCCCTATAATATTTAGACATAATATTTCAAATTCATGATTTTCAAAACTTTTCATTTTGTGCCCTGTATCTATATTTAGGATACGCTGAGCTAATGTATATACATTAAATGGAAATAACCCTTTGCTATAGACTGTCTTCATGATGGTTCCAATAACTTAGCATATTTTAAAATTTGGAACGTATCAAAATTCATTTAATTGAAATTGTACAATACTCAGCACACGCAATGAGGTTATTAAAGGGAACCTGTCATCAGAAATTTAGCTCGAAACCTAAAGGTTTCCCCCTCTGCAGCTCCTGGGCTGCATTCTAGCAAGGTTCCTGTACTTTTTGTGGCCCCTTTTAAACCAAATTAAATACTTTATAAACTTGTACCTTTTGCTATGTAAATTTTGTAAATCGTCCATGGGGGCGGGCTCTCTGCTGACCATTGCTGATCCTCCAGCACATTGACGCCGTCCCCCGACGCTCCATTTCGTACATCAGGACACCGCCCACTGCGCCCGAGGTGCCGCCCACGCCTGGATCGCTAGTGACGTGTGTCACAAGCACGAGATTATGGGCGGCGCTGTGATTGCATCGCAAGTGCCCGCCCATAATCTCGTGGACGCGCTTTCCCCCACTGCCTCCAACGTTCTGCGCAAGCGCTCGCCGGCCAAATGACCTGACGTCACCTCCTTCCCATCTTACCCTGCAGCAGGGCAAGATGGGAAAGAGGTGACGTCGGGTCATCTGACCAGCAAGCGCTTGTGCAGAACGCTGGAGGAAGAGGGGAAAGTGCGGTCACGAGGTTATGGGCGGCACTTGCTGATGACACTCACAGTGCTGCCCATAACCTCGTGCCTGCGCAAAACGTCACCAGCGGTCACACGTGCACACAGCGCACAGTCCCGCTACAGCCGCACAGCGCATGCACGGGACCACGGGTACCCAGGGGCGGCGTCCTGAGATATGAAATTCAGCGTTGGGGGGGCGGCGTAAATCTGCTGGAGGAACAGCAATGGTCAGCAGAGAGCCCGCCCCCATGGACGATTTACAAAATTTACATAGCAAAAGGTACAACTTTATAAAGTATTTAATTTGGTTTAAAAGGGGCCATAAAAAGTACAGGAACCTTGCTAGAATGCAGCCCACGAGCTGCAGAGGGGGAAACTTTTAGGTTTCAAGCTAAATTTCTGATGACAGGTTCCCTTTAAATGTTTGCTTTCTCAAAAAAGGTTGTGCTTAAGGCATGCAACCTTAGGGTATTGGCACATGACGTCTTTTTCAGGCAAATCCAACCTAAAATCTTCTATAACAAGTGCTCAAAAACCACTCGAAAGAATGAACATAAGCATATTTATATAAATTCAACTTGCTATCTTCATGTTCAGGCTTTGATTAATCACTTCTGGTCTCAAAAGATGCCAAGTGGCTGAAGAGTTGAGTGGACCATTGTTTAGGCTTCTTCTGCTTGGAAGACACAATTCAAAGGCTTAAAAGATGCACTAGCATTTTCGTTCAGAAACCGCTAGTGGTTACTTCATTATTGAATTGAATAAAACCCTATCACCTAAAAATGATGGTAAAGTGACGGACAAGAACGCTGTAGCAAGTGCTCTGGAAACAACCAAAAAGACACAGAAAAAGATGGTGCAGGGCAAAAAAATGTTTACCCCCAAAAGGCAGTTAGCAATGATAAAAAGTGTGCAGCAAAAAGAACCTTAAACACCACTGTGTTGTCAGTGTCACTGATCATCCATATGTACTCAATAGAACAGCGTATAGCATCGGCTGACATCTCTGCTCTCCCTTTTTATGCGGTCTATTGGTAATTATCAACTGTCCCTAATTATCACAGATTATTTATGGTAGAGTTGTAGCAATAGTAAATGTTCTACCTGGCTTTTACCCCACACTATGGAGAAACATTTGTCTTTTATCCTACTGATGTAGCCTTTCTCAAGGGGAACCTGGCATGAGATTATTCTGCCAGGACCATAGCAGCATGAATCAGATTCTAGCGGTTTTATTGCAGCTGTATATCAAGACATAGTTAGAATACCTGGAAGGGGACTATGTTTCCCTGATGACTAGTCCAAGGGGCAGGTCCCCATATTATCTCTTCCACTTTCCCCTAAACTGATCGGTCTTTCCTTATAAACATACATAAAGAAAGACCTGTCAGTCAGAAAGGCGGGGAGAAACCTCCGGTAACTGACTTTGGACTAGTCATCCAAGATGCACATTCCCCTTCCTGTTTTTACAAGTCTGTACACCTAAGTGTTTTTTGGTCAAGCATACATGTCATAGCACAACCAGTTCTTGCTTCTCGCAGATTGAGCAGCATGAATTTCATATCAGGTTCCTTTTAAAGTAGATCGAACAAAGTACAGGAGCCACTGGCGAATACAGACTGAAAAGGGCCTCTGTGCCAAATCAATATTATGGACTCTTTGCAGTTGAATAACTCACAATGATATGCACAATGATAAGTCCACTCCTGACAGGCACACTGTGCAACCTTGGCAGGGCCAAATATTTAAGTGCACCTTACCATTTACTTGTTTGTTTTTTTTACCATCTCCACTCTTCTCTGGCTGTATAAAGCCAGAGCTGTCTGTCAAAGAAGAGATGGGTGGAGATAGAGGGGAAAAATAGCATGTAGGAAAGTGCTCTTAAGTGTTTGTCCCCATCAAACATTAAAGGGAATCTGTCAGCAGGTTTATGCTACCTCATCCAAGGTACGATGCCGTCAAAGAGATCAAGAATCCAACAATGTATCACTTAGATTACTGGGGCAGCCATTCTGGTACAATTAGAATTTTTAGATGTAGCCATTTAGTAGAGCTGAGGGAGTTATCCCCATCCACACTAGGCTGTCGATAGAGATTGAACATTGACCGTGAGGTGTCAATCAGAGTAGGGAGCATACCGGCCTGCCGTGCACGTGACATTGTAGTCTGAGCAATGAGAAGTTCTGCTGCTTAAACAAATATAGCGTCATGACTGTCTCATGGCTCTTCTCGTACAGAGCCATGGTATGTGTTCTTTTTTCCTTCTGTCAGCGGGGGTTAGGTCATGTGGGAGGAGACTATTCTTTGCGACCTCTTTCTGGGGGTCAAATTGGTTTTTAGTGGACTTGTTCCTCTCTGAACTTTGCCAGTAATAGTTCATGCTCTGCAGTGTGCACTTCCTGGTTCCCGTGAGTTTTTGATCTTGTCCCGCTTCCAGGTACCCACTCTTGCCCTGACCTCTATTCTATCCAGTCTTGTTTTACTTCCCCATCTCTGAGCCCTCTCTCCACCTGGCCTCCACTCCATCAAGTCTTGTCTGACTTCCCCTGTCTCCATACCTGCTCTCCACTTGTATTCCCCTGGCTGCTCCCTCCTCAGTACTTACTTGTCTGCTCAGCTTCTGACCCCAGTGTGTACTCTGACTTTAGTTTTCCTTTCCTCTGGCTCTTGATGTGACCTCCTGGCTTTCCGACCCTCTACTCTCACCTGACTCTGGCTTTGTTTGTTCCTCTGTACAGTCGTGACTTCCCGAAACCGACCTTTGGCTTATTGACCACTCTCTTGCATCCCTGTATTGGTGCTAATGACCTCTAGTGGGCTTGCGCTAGATTGCACTCAGGTGCACTCCATCCTCCCTGTGTTCCTGCGCTCCCTAGTGGTTGCAACACACATAGCAAATAAACAACAGATCTTTGTTTTAACCCTTGCAGCATGATGTCTTCAGCTTACATAGCAAAAACCTGCTGACAGATTCCCTTTAAACTAAAACACAGGAAAAATATCGTAATGCAGAAAGTTAACATGTAGCATAAAAAGCCATTGAATTTTTACAGCTAGTTGTCTAGTTACACTTTCCTGCATTGAGATGTTCTTTTGCACCGGGGCGGATATACCATCGGTGTAGCCTGTGCAATTGCACAGCAGCCCAAGAGGTGAGGGGGCCCCATCCATCACTAAAGCAGCTGGAATTATGCATTGTAATAACCTATTGGACTGCAAAGGGCCCAGACATTGTTCTTTTACGATACAAGGTCTTCTGTGTGTGTCCGCTACTGTTTCTGCATCATCATAACATTCTACACTGTACCTCTATGATGGGAACTTGTAGCCTCAAGAAGTGTAATAATGACAGTAACTCACAGAATGACAGCTATATTAACCTTTGTATACAATGCATATATCGGAAACTGAGATGGATCATGAGATTCCCCGGAAAATCAAGCTTTGCAGCACAGGGGGTTATGGAGAACATCAGGAGAGCAATATATCTCAGTAGAAGGTGTGAAGGAAATTAAGAATGATTACGATAGACACAAAATTTATATATTAAGCCAGGCGTGGGACCAGATGTCTTCACCATTGCTGTGCTGGGAAATAACCTCTGCAAAGAGTGCAGCAGTGATGAAGTGCACTGCAATTTACCTCCGCCAGTACCTGCTGAGATTCATCCTTTTTATTGGCATAATAGTCATCTATCTCTCTTGTCAAAATAATGTAATGCTAAGGGAAATATGTGTGAAGCTATTACTTCAGAGTTTTACTGGAGTGGTACAAAATATCACAGCAGAGCAGCAATGCCAGGATCTCCGGGAAAGGTGCATTGCTCAGGATAGAGAGCGTCTTATGGGAAATTACACCTACATGATTATAGGACTTCATTCCAATGAGTTTATAAAGAGCAACAGAGCTGGAAGGCCAAAGGGGACATGAAGAAATGGGGGAATAGAAGGGAATTCTTCCATCAAATTATAAAAGATAAATCATTACATCTTGTATTATTCTGTGATTATGAAAGGTTGGGCAAGTCTCACACGGTATGACGACTTGTTGAGTATATTTGTGCTCTTTCTAGAAAGTCATAAAGTGCAATTCCCTGATCTGATAGTCCAATTACCAATGGGAGCAATATGAAAATATTGTAGGTTTAAAGGGACTCTGTCAGCTGGTTTCTGCAATGTAGTCTGAAGACAGCATGCTGCAAGTGTTAAAACAGAGAGGTCAGCCCTGTGTTTGTTATCTCACAGTCTTTTCTTGTTTACCTGCAATGTAAGCTTAAGCCTGTTATCTTCATTATTAGTGGGTCTCAGCAGTGCATGAGTTGTAGTCTGACTTCACCCCCTTCTGTGATTATCAGCTTGTGTCTATGGAAGTGTACACTGTATGCCTGGTGGGAGTGGGGGTAGCTCTCAGAGCTCTGCTACATGCAAAATCTCAAATCTTTCACTGTGTCAGAACAGCTGCCGCCACTAATCTAAGTGATACATCATTGAACTCAGGGCCTCTTTGCTCACATCATGCTGCTCTCAGATGAAGTAGCAAAAACCTGCTGACAGATTCCCTTTAAGGAGCTCCCCAAAATTCTAATTTCCTGCCCATGCCCTGCAACCCTTCTGTAGACTATATCGTGGAATGACACACTGATGGCATACTGTTAGGTCACCATGGAAGCAGCAGGATTTAATTTCATTAAATGGAACCAGTCGGGTTAAAAATGATATCTGATCTACCGGCAAGATCTTATAGAGCAGCAGGAGCTGATCAGATTGATAGACATGTTAGTGGTGAACATTTCCGTAAACCTTGAATTTTATCCATTGAAATCCCTGGTGTTTCTATGGTTATTAATCCATTGGGCATCATTTAGGAAAGATATAGAGGTGCTGATGGAATTAAAAATTGTGTATACAGTATCCATAGAATTCCAATATTACACAAAGTGGCACAAATGCTTTATTCTCACTTTCTCCATGAAAATGGCAAGTATGACATTGTCAGACTTCATTTTATGTGGTATTTAAGGCAATGCACTACGCAAGTACCATATGAAGGAACAAGAAGTATTCATGGTATTGCTGTATTCATGAGCCCCAATGTAGGTGTGAAATCTGATTCTCATACAGATCAGTAGATATGCTATACCAGCCCAACAAAGAGCTGTTTGCTTCTTCTGAGATAGTCAGATGTAAACCATGTACAAAGCTGGAACAGCACAGTGGCATTCACTGTTCGTGCAAACAAGAGCTGAGCTCTAGTACTTGAGAATGGCCACTACTCGTAGGACTTGAGAATGGCCACTACTCGTAGTACGTGAGAATAGCCACTGCTCGTAGTACTTGAGAATGGCCACTACTCGTAGTACTTGAGAATAGCCACTGCTCGTAGTACTTGAGAATGGCCACTACTCGTAGTACTTGAGAATGGCCACTACTCGTAGTACTTGAAAATAGCCACTGCTCGTAGTACTTGAGAATGGCCACTACTCGTAGTACTTGAAAATAGCCACTGTTCGTAGTACTTGAGAATGGCCACTACTCGTAGTACTTGAAAATAGCCACTGTTCGTAGTACTTGAGAATGGCCACTACTCCGTGTATGGAGCTTTACTGTTCCAGCATTTTACACTGAGGGCTGCAAACAGCTTATTGCTGGGCCAATTGCCAAATCCTATCTTTAAGCCTGGATACCTCAGTAAGTGTAGAACTTGTTATTTTGGACAAACTCTATTTTCTCATAAGTCTAAAGGGGAAGCTATTCTCCATGCAGAGACTAACACACCATCCAGCATGCCAGTGGTGAGGAGACTTTAAGCTCCTCTGGGAAATATGTAATTGTCTCTTAAGTGAGGAAGTAGATAAACTCTAGTGGCACCTATTGAAAGTAGCAATCCTAAACGTAAAAAGTGACCCTTTAACAAGCCTTGTCATATAACTTAGGATTTATGCCAGATCAAAACCTCAATTTACAGACACCGTGTTTCGGGGTGATTGTCCTTCGTCAGTGCAAAGTATGAGCTCTAATTTGGCTGTATGAAAAACTAAGACAGAGTCTAAAGGGGAAGTCATTCTCCTTGAGGAGACTGACACACCATCCAGGTTTCAGTGGTGAGGAGACTTTAAGCTACAATGCTCCTCTTAGATTCCAAAATACAAGTCAAAAGCTCAGTAGACATTACACACAGTAGGACATTACAGAAAGGTCCATGAGTATGAATTATTAAAGAGGTTGAATTACTAAATATTAAATCTTAAATATTTGTTGTACAAATATAAACATATGCGCTAACATAGTTTGGTATGTATTTAAAAAAATGCATAGATCTCTGAATTTCAGACCCGTATATCTTCATAATGGAGTTTTCTCTCATTCTGTCAGTGACATGTTTGTAGGTGGCCATCTGATTGAGATCAGCATCTGAGCCAGCAAAATTCTCTGTCTCTAAATCTCAATGACAGAAAAGGGGTCTGGCTTAGATAAGATATTTGTGAATGCTCGTCTACCGATAATCTTTGTTTATAAACAGGCGGCTGATCACCAGAATCATGAGCAAAATTATAATTTATTGGGTAAAATGATCTTTTGCACAATGCAAAATATCAACATTCTCTTAGGCGGGCTTTGCACACTATGATATTGCAGGTGCGATGTCGGTGGGGTCAAATCGAAAGTGACGCACATCCGGCGTCGCAGGCGATATCGTAGTGTGCAAATCCTTTTTGATACGATTAACGAGCGCAAAAGTGTCGTTATCATATTATCGGTGTAGGGTCCGACATTTCCATAATGCCAGTGCAGCGACAGGTACGATGTAGTTCCTCGTTCCCGCGGCAGCACACATCGCTGTGTGTGAAGACGCAGGAGTGAGGAACATCTCCTACCTGCGTCCCGGCTGCAATGCGGAAGGAAGAAGGTGGGCGGGATGTTTACATCCTGCTCATCTCCGCCCCTCCGCTGCTATTGGCTGCCTGCCGTGTGACGTCGCTGTGACGCCATACGACCTGCCCCCTTAGGAAGGAGGTGGATCGCTGGCCAGAGCGACGTTGCAGGACAGGTGAGTGCATGTGAAGCTGGCGTAGCAATAATGTTCGCTACGCCAGCAATCACAAGATATTGCTGCTGCGACGGGGACGGGGACTATCGCTCTCGACATCGCAGCATCGGCTTGCGATGTCGCAGCGTGCAAAGTACCCCTTAGATGCATCCTGACTTAACAGGATTCTTATTGTCAAGAACCATGGCAGCCTATGTGTATCCTCTGTCAGCCTATGTGCATCCTCTGACAGCCTATGTGCATCCTCTGGCAGCCTATGGGCATCCTCTGGCAGCCTATGCGCATCCTCTGGCAGCCTATGCGCATCCTCTGCTAGCCTATGCGCATCCTCTGGCAGCCTATTTGAATCCTCTGGCAGCCTATTTGCATCCTCTGGCAGCCTATGCGCATCCTCTGGCAGCCTATGCGCATCCTCTGGCAGCCTATGCGCATCCTCTGGCAGCCTATGTGCATCCTCTGGCAGCCTATGTGCATCCTCTGGCTGCCTATGCGCATCCTCTGGCAGCCTATGCACATCCTCTGGCAGCCTATGTGCATCATCTGGCAGCCAGCCTATGCGCATCATCTGGCAGCCTATGTGCATCCTCTGGCAGTCTATACACATCCTCTGGCAGCCTATGCACATCCTCTGGCAGCCTATGTACATCCTCTGGCAGCCTATGTGCATCCTCTGGCAGCTTATGGGCATCCTCTTGTAGCATATGTACATCCTCTGGCAGTCTATGTGCATCCTCTAGCAGTGTATGCGCATCCTCTGGCAGCCTATGTGCATCCTCTGGCAGTCTATGGGCATCCTCTGGAAGCATATGTGCATCCTCTGGCAGCCTATGTGTATCCTCTGGAAGCCTATCTGCATCCTCTGGCAGTCTATGGGCATCCTCTGGCAGCCTATACGCATCCTCTGGCAGCCTATGTGCATCCTCTGGCAGCCTATGTGTATCCTCTGGAAGCCTATGTGCATCCTCTGGCAGTCTATGGGCATCCTCTGGCAGCCTATACGCATCCTCTGACAGTCTATGCGCATCCTCTGGCAGCCTATGAGCATTGTTTACTTCCATCTGCCTACGTAAACAGGCTTGGAATGACTGCCAATCAATAAAGCTTTACAGATCAGTGGTTGTTTAGTGCCACCAATCATTAGTTGTGTAAACAGACTTAAGCCTAGATTCACCAAGACCAGTAATCTTCACGTCTTTTTTGATGAGGGTGTGCGGTGGAGTGCAAGGCTCCCGATTAGTTAAGAGGCATAAGTTTTTTAATGAGTCAAGAGCTTTTGACAAGAGATGTGCTGTGCCAAAAATCTTTCTCCAATCCCTCCTGCTGGAGTAAGATTTGTGGTTAGAGAGGAGCGAACCCGAGGTTTGGTGATCGGTGTTTGTTCTAACAGAGCTTACAAAAAAACCTGAGTTCAGGTGCTTTACGTATGAACAATACTCATGTGAGCATCACTGGGCTCGGATACACTCGATGCTCAGCCCAGTGCGAGTCGCTTCTAGTGTTTGAACGGCTTGCACTGGGGTAACAACAGCATGATCAGTTGTAGCATGCACCAAACAAAAAAAAATGGAAAATCCCCACCCAACTGCCCCTGGAAGTGATCTGTATATGGCTGACTGCATGTGGGCGGGACCTGAACTGCCCAATTAGTGATGTCCTTTAGGTTTCAGGTCATGTCCAAGTCTCAAACCGAACCTTATCTAAAGTTCGGTTGAACCTGCTTAACCGATCTTCCGAAATTGGGTTTGCTCATCTCTATTTGTCTATTTGCTTGTCCTGCCCCTGTTCTGTCAACTTTGTCAGAGACGGGTGAATATGTTATAGGAACAGATGAGCCTCTAGTTGCACCCCAATTTTGAAGCTTGTCAACTTTTTACACCAGAATTCTGTTCATAACAGCTTTGATGAATCGGGCCCCAAGTCCCTCTCAAGCATATTATATAGAGAGGTGGAGAGGAAGCTTTGTGGCCGATTGTAAGAGTTGAACAGTGGCCGCTTTACTTATAGCAGCTGATGGGACTGACATCCAGTGGTCTATGCACTAAATTGATCATTTCTTTTATATTTGCCAGAAAATTTAGATTTTTTTTCCCTTTAAAACGCTGTTAAGAGCAGTACAGAAAGCGAGAACTGTCTTACTATACAATCTGAAATGACTTGAGTATATGCAGCGAGTGGTGTCTATTGCTCTATAATATAAAAGATCACGTCTTAGTCTTGAACAGACATGTGTCAGCCTTGCTCATTTATAATGTCCTCCCGAAATTATCAAGCAGAGAAAGAATTGGAGGTGAGGTCTGGAATCTGCCAAGGTCACAAACGAGAATTCCCCTGCTGCTCTACTATTAGAACTGTATAGAAGACGGAGAAAGAAGTGAAGAAAGCGGATATTGAAAATGGAGGTGCTGTTATGAGATAAGAATTTTGCAGTACCGCGTTCAATGCTTTTCACGATAAAGTGATTTGCCAATTATTTATTTCTGCTGTATATGAAAATAACTAATGTGTAAAGTACTGCAGAAGCAGAGGCGCTCACTAACAGGGACATGTCAGCTCTCGTCTATTTTAGACAAATTCCCCATAAGGAGACAAATTTGAAGCACGTTTTTTTACAATTCTATGTGTTCTTCCTATGTTATTTCTGTGGAAATATATGATGATTACCATTGTCAATAGAATAGGTCCTTTTAGTGTGTACAGGTAATATGATGATTACTATTGTCAATAGGATAGGTATCACGCTGTACAAAGGCTAGTAAGATGTAGTACAGGGTATTCCCCACTAGGTGGCAGCAGAGTAGTATAGGCGAGACAAAAAAACACTAACGGAAAGGCAACTGAAGTACAGCAGAGTAACTTCAGCAGGCAGTTAACAGGCAAGCCACCAGAGGGCAATGGAGTAGTCAAACAGTCAGGGTCTAGCCAGGAAAGTCAAGTCACTGCAAAAGGAGGATCAATATCAAGTCAGAAAACAGAACCAAGTCGGAAGCCGGGAGATCAGGTATACAGAGGGAAACACAAACAACAGACAGGAGCGGGAAGTCAGGGACCAGGACAGGCAGATGAACGGGGGAGGGTACAAGTCAGGACACAGTAGCAGGGAGGCAGGTCAGATCGGGAACACTCACCAGAGCCAGTATACAAGCTGCAAGGCAGAAATGTCACTGGCATTGACCCATAGGTAGAGAGGCAATATATAGTGACCTGGTATACAGAACGAGGCAAGGAAAGTTAACCCCTGACATGACCAGGCCAGAGCTGGATGTAACCACAGCAGGGAAAAGCCGGCCTGGATCATGACAATAGGTCCTTTTAGTGGGAATAGGTAATATAATGATTACTATTGTCAATAGGATATGTCCTTGTAGTGTATACAGGCACATTTTATTCACAAGAGGACTATAATACCTTGTGTTTTAATTATTCATATAATTTCAAAAGTAATAATAAAAGATCAGCAGAACACAAAATTCTAGTATTCCTTAAAGTGTTACTAAAACAGTCTGACAAATACTTTTTAAATCTTAATTTTCTTAATGCTACTTTATCTGATGAATTCAGTTTAATGTTTTATAATTAGTTTTAAGTCCCTGATTCTGAAAATTCTCATCTCCTATTTTCACTATTTTGTCAACGTCTGCCAGATCTTTGTGCTTGTAAAATGTGAAATACTGTGCGATAGTTTATATTTTGTCATGGTGTACTGACTCCGGCCAATCGACTTTGATTGCCAGCTATCTAGTTTCATGCAAGAACTTGAAATTCAATCCTTAGTACTGAGCTGTGTCTTGGGTTCTTTTGCCTCGCTTGACCTAACCCAACAACCTACGTCTGCAGCACAAACAAACACCCAGTCATATAAGATCATTGAAAACATGAATGAAAAACCTTACAATTCTTTATTCTAATGGGCAAGATGCTATTTTATTTTTTATTTTTTTTTCTGTGTAAATGTGCAAGATTGATTTAATGGATTGGACAATTCTCAACTGTGAAAATAAAGTAAAATATACCTCTTCTGTATAGGGAAACATCAAAAAATCTAAAAATGAGGAAGCCGTTTGGAAATAAATAGGGACCATAAAACGACGGTAATACAGGGACAATTCAGTGCCTTTTCTTTTATGCCAACACAGCATGCACTTTAGTATCACATGCCTAGATGTGTGCGGGCATCGAACCCGAGGCTCATAAAATCATATCATGCACATTTTATTAAGTACAAAATTAAAGTTAAAAAATGTTTTATCCATTTACATCAGGGAAAAATACACAACACCCAGGTATTTTTTTTTCCCAATTTCACTGTAAGGCCCCTTTCACATGTCAGTGAAAAACACAGCCCTCCATGTGCTCTGATTTTGGATATATCACGGATAGCACACGGAGATTAGGAAATTTTTACTCAGTGCTGCTGTCCATGGTGCTGATGTCTCCAGCGCTGCAGTCACATTTGCTTCCCTGGTCTGCAGTGCAGTGAATATTCATGAGCATAATGAGCGGGCCCTGAAGCAAGTAACAGCAGCGCTGGAGACAGGTGAGTATAGAAAATCATTTTATTTCAAAGACACGTTTTCTCCAGTATGTGTCACACGGATCACATCACTGTATGGTCAGTGTGACATCAGTGCTGCCGGAGAAATACTGACTTGTCTCCGTGCAGAGCACACGGACAGGTGTGTGATCCATACAGACACACGGTCCTTGGGAAAACACTGATGTGTGCGCAGAGCCGTTGATTTTAATGGGTTTGCATATGACTATAATTCCGGTACATATGAAAACGGAATCACTGACGTTTGAAGGGTCCTCACACAGAGATTTGGAATGATTAGGCAAATCTAATATTGACTTCCAAAGGACGATGTTAGTGAGTACGATACACTTTTCACCGATCTTGACATGCAAGGAGAGCTGGCAGCTTGCATGCTATACAGATACATCATCTGAATGTATTCTTTACGGAGCCATTATCAACCGGAGGATATCATCTGCAACCAAGTTTTTTTTGTTATTTTCCTCCTGAAAGGGAAACTTATTTCATGACGTTGATTTTCGATGATGGCACCGATTTGCAAAGTGGGGCAACCTCAGTGCTAAAAACAGACTGTGTCATGTTTGCCCTGTTAAACTGTGAACATAAAATATACTTAGGGCACGGTAAGCAGAGAGAGTGGGTGCGGTGGGTGAATGAGTAACATGTGTGTTTGTAAAATGCGATTACAAGTTAACTTAAGCAACCAATATAGTATTACATGGGCTCGCTCTTTCTTTTTCTCAGTTAATATTGTTTTTTTGCTTTTTTTTCATGGCTTGCTTTTACATCTTTTAAATATTCATCATTTGATTTTAAGGATTATACTTTTTGGTATCCTATAATGTCTGGTACAGGTAAAAAAAATTCTGTATCTTAGAACTTCTACAAATATATATATGAAAATAAATAAAAATAAAAATGTTCAGAAAAAAAGCAAAGTATGAGTATAAAATCGACATTAGATTGCACTTTTGCATTGTTGTCATAAGATTTTGTTTTCCATTGTTCTGTTCTAAATTCTGGTTTGTAGATGTCCGCCCAATTGGGCCATTAAAATGTGATTATTTTCCTTGTAATCAATTTAAGACTATGTGCCAAACTTCAAAATACAGCCACATTTTGATTATATATCTCCTGCGCACTCTTTGTCTATACGAAGCATATGAACAAGCCATTTGCAAAAAGATATTCTACTGATTCATTGTAACATACGGTATTTTTTTTAAAATATAAAAATGTGAAGCTATCAGATATTACAGGGGGTTAATTTACATGAAAAGTGTTTAATATGGTTTAAAAAGAACCTGTCCCCTTCAAAAATGCTTTTTTTTCATGCAGGTAAAAAGCTATTAAAGGGGATCTGGCAGCAGGTTTTTGCTACCTAATCTGAGAGCAGCATGATAGAGGCAAATAGATCCTGAATCTAATGATAAACAAAATATATATTATTATCAGCTCACCAAGCCTGCTGCAGACCTATAACCGTCCTGTGGGAGATGATCAGCGCACGGATGGTCAGAAGTCACCAGGTAGAAATAGAATGTAAATCCAGCGCAATCACAAGAATTTTTTAAAAAAAAATTTTTCTCTTCTTTATTATTGTTTTTCCATAAAATCCAAGCAGGTACATGCAGCATAAGAAAATATAGATGTGCCCAGGTCAGAGCGACGCGTTTCAACAAACTGTCTTAATCATGGTCTGAACCAAGACTGACCAAATCCTTCTTTAAGAAGGCAATCCACCCAAAGTTAATTGTTCACCTGTGAGATTAACTATAGGGGGTTGATACAAAGAGATATACATACATAATTAAAAACACATATACAAATATATAGAATACCATATTTAAACATTGTGAATAATATTAGGAATCATGGTGATTATATCCCAGATGGAGGGAATGAAACCTTATCAATTATATAAATATAGACATCATAATTCATATTTTATCTTCCAATTTTATAGATGTCAAATATCATCATAAAAGATTCCATAATGAAGAGTAAACCAGAAATTAGTTTAATAAAATAGATCAATAATGCAAGATTAAATCCTGTCTACTGTTTAAGCCATGGGGATATCTACTTTCCAGGGTGAAAATCCAGAAGGTTTCTCGGTTGAGAAGTTTCCTTCTGTGATCTCCACCCCGCAGCGGTTTTGTTACCTTTTCTATCCCCATGACTTCCATGCTATTTAAATTGCCTCCATGTATATTGCTGAAATGCTTTGAAACCGCAGATGCGGCTAATGCATTAGGATTCCCAGCATCTAAAATATGTCTCCTGATCCTCACCTTTAGAGGGCCACTTGTACATCCTATATATTGAGTAACACACAAAGTACAAACTATTGAATACACTACATACTCTGTGTTACAATTAATATAGTTTTTAATCGAATATTCTTTTTTATTGTGGCTTGAGGTGAAATTTTTATCATTTTTAACATATCTGCAAGTTTTGCATCGGTTCGCACCGCATTTATAAAAGCCATCCGCATTCAACCAAGTTTTCTTTAACCTGTTAGTACCCTCTCCCAGGTACAGACTTGGTGAAAGCAAATTAGCCAATGTAGGCGCTTTTTTTGCAATGCAGTGTGCACCGTTACTTAAAATTCTTTTCAGTTTCAGGTCCTCATTTAGAACTGGTAAATATTTCTTTATTATTTCAGCGATTTTATTATATTGCAGGCTATAGTTAGTGGTAAAAACTAAATTTCTATTATTAATGTTCTTACTTTTATTTTTATTTTTATTTTCATTTTTATCAGCAAACAGGAGTCTATTACGATCAGTTTCCCCCATTATAGATTTCGCTCTATTTAAGGACCAAGCTGGATAACCTCTATATGACAATCGTTCACATGTCATTTTTTCATGTTTTTTATAATCCTCAATGTCCGTACAATTACGTTTAATGCGAGTAAGTTCACCTACTGGGATGTTTTTTATGGTATGTGGCATATGGCAGGAGGAGGCTTTTAGAATGGAGTTTGTCGCAGTGGATTTCCTAATTCTGAATCTAATGATGTATCACTTAGATTACTGGCTGAATTCATTGTGACACAATAGGAATTTTTTGCTTTAGTGATGTAGCAGAGTCAGAGAGTGGTCCCGCCCACACCAGGCTCTCAGAGATTGTACATTGACAGTGAGGTGTCAATCACAGCAGGGGATGGACTGCAGTGTGCCTGACTTTGTAGTCCTGTTGCTTAAACAAACAAAGCAAATTAACAACTGATCAGACTGTGACAAGACAAGCAGCCCTGAATTATCTGTCTTATCCCTTGCGGCATGCTGGCTTTAGCTTATATAGCAAAAACCTGTTGACAGATTCCCTTTAAATCATGTATGGCTGGCTAACTGGAAACGCAATTACTGGAATAATGAAGATATAAGACCCTATTCATTTGCAGCAATCTTGATTAGGAGAGATGGGCTGGAGTCAGATGCTCATGCCGAAAAGATGCCCACGTCTCCATAAATTCAGAGTGATAGGCGAGTGGCATGTACTTTAGTGTGTGCTTCTCCACAAATCCTACTCGAGTCCCTGTTGGAGTAAGGCTACTTTCACACTGCG
Organism: Anomaloglossus baeobatrachus; assembly: GCF_048569485.1. Classification (NCBI taxonomy): domain Eukaryota; kingdom Metazoa; phylum Chordata; class Amphibia; order Anura; family Aromobatidae; genus Anomaloglossus; species Anomaloglossus baeobatrachus. The sequence goes on from NC_134363.1 coordinate 71,319,604, forward strand.
CTTTTCCCTACGTTCAGTGGTCCCGTCGGGGCATCCGTCTGAACCTCCCCTCCCGCCTCCCACAAAACATGTTTAAGACGCATGCGCCAATGGGGCCATTGACTATAATGGAGCAGAATCCGTTAGCGTGTGCTCGGTTTTGCACCATTTTCGGGCATATACATTTTCTGCAGGCGGACACCAAAACATAGTCTACTACGTTCAGGTGTCTGTCGCCGAAAACGTATATGCCCGAAAATAGTGCAAGACAGAGCACACGCTAACGGAGTCTGCTCCATTATCATCAATGGCCCTGTCGTTGCATGCGTCCGAAACACTTTTCGCGGAGTGGTGGAGGGGCGGTTCAGACGGATGCCCCGACAGGACCACTGAACGTTAGTAAAAGCGCAATGTGAAAGCAGCCTAAAGCGTGCTTTACACGCTGCGACATCGCTAACGATATATCGTCGGGGTCACGGTGTTTGTGATGCACATCCGGCGTCGTTAGCGACTTCGCAGTGTGTGACAGCTAGGAGCGGTGATCAACGATCGCAAAAACGGCAAAAATTGTTGATCATTGACATGTAGCTCCAAAACATAATGTCGTTGGTGTTTCATTCCGCAGGTTGTTCGTCGTTCCTGCGGCACCACACATCGCTGTGTGTGACACCGCAGGAACAACGAATATCATCCTACCTGCGTCCACCAGAAAGGAGGAAGGAAGGAGGTGGGCGGCATGTTCCGGCGCTCATCTCTGCCCCTCCTCTTCTATTGGGCGGCCGTTTTGTGACGTCGCTGTGACGCCGAACGCACCTCCCCCTTGAAGGAGGGATTATTCGGCAGCAACAGCGACGTCGTTGAACAGGTATGTGCATGTGACGCTGCCGTGGCAATATTGTTTGCTACGGCAACGATCACCAAATGTCGCACGAACGACGGGGGTGGATGCTATCTCTCGCAACATCGCTAGCATGTAAAGCACCCTTTAGACTTTCAGCATAGTGAACGCTGTTGCTCATCATGATGGTCACCACACTGCCATCCTGCCCAATCTCTGCCCAATTTGTTGTAGTTGTGGAAATATGGTGTGAGAATGCTGAATGTTTTAGGGAAGCCTCAAGAAAAAAAAAAGCATCGCACTTGCATTGCACTCTGACCTAACGTGAACTAAAATCAGCCGAGTTTTTTTCAGCCAACTCGGACCGATTTTACTCGCATAGATGTGTTTCCAGCCTTAAAGGAACATTCCACTCAAAATTTCTACATTGTGAAATCAGATTTGCATGTGAATAGTCGTTTTCTATTTTTTATGCTACTTTTTGTTTGACTGACTTCATGGTATTTAGAGTTAAAATTGTGTTGCATTTATTAAAGGGAATCTCTCAGCAGGTTTTTACAATGTAGTCTGAGAGCAGCATGATATAGCGGCAGAGAGATATAGCTTACATAGCAAAAATCTGCTGACACACTCCCTTTCAAAAAACACTTTTCTAGTAAGAAGCAAAAGTGTCTTAAATGCATCTGCCTTATGTACCCCAGTCTGTTGATCTGTGTCAGAATTTGTGCACACTTAACTTTTCATTGCCCCATTTTGTTATACTAAAAATGGTTTTCTACTTATAGCTTTTGGCATTTGATGGCTACCGCTGAGTTATAATAATTAGATGTAGCTTACTCTCCCTTGGTACAAGGTCTTCTATCCACATTTACTGGTTTCAACGTTGCCAACGTTGCCATAATGACTAAAGCAAATAACTGAGCTCAGTTGATATACCATTGTAGATAACAAAAGCCGCTTAGCTGATTGATTGTCTGCAGTGGTAATGTGTATTGTAGTCATGATGTCACCGCTGCAACCATTAAACAGAGACTAGAGTATGGTAGGAGAAGGCTAAAGCGGAAAACCCCTTTCGGGTAGGTGCTTTATTCTTTTGTTCACGTCAAGCAACCAAGATCTCAGGACTTGGACTAGACATAACTTAAAGAGGACCACCAACAGGATTTTCATATATTAACTAAAGCCAGTGCTATACTGGTGCTATCGTGCTGATTCTATACATACCTTTACTTGTGAGATTGGATGTATAGTTTCTGAAATACTGTCAAGTAATGTTTTTGAAATGCACTGTTATTTGATTGATAGCAGCTACAGAATATCTAATAGGTGGATCGGATTTTGCTAGGGATTCCTGCCTGTGTCTGCTGCCTGTCCTTGCTCCCCCTTTTCCTTCCTTCCTCCTTCTAACCCCTGTAATAACAGAGACTGTGGGAGGTAGGACAGGCAGGCAGATAGGAACAGGAATAACTAGTAAAACCTGACTGCCCTATTAGATATTCTGCAGCTGCTATCAATCAAATAACAATGTATTTCACAAACTTTACTTGCCTGTATTTCAGAAAGTATACATCCGACCTCACAAATAAAGGTATGTTTAGAATCAGCATGATCGTGCCAGTATAGCACTAGCTTTAGTTTATATAGGAAAACTCTGGTGGTTTGTCCCCTTTAATGGGCACATTTATCAATGCAGATTTGTTAGTTTTGGTGGAGCCAAGTCAACTCACTAGAAAAATTTCCCATACTTTTCTATCTAAATATGTTTCAAAATACAACTTCAGATCTTATTTGCAGCCTCCCGAGATTTATCAACATGGCGGACATCCCAAATGTGTGGACGATACCAGCACACCACATGTCACCATTTGTAATACATCTCGCTCAATGTATATAATTTGCTATATGTTCTTTTATGGGAAACCATAGTAGCACATTGTTATATGAAAATGAGTTGTGCCAAGTGACAAATTAACTTTTGCTGTATCGTTAAAAAAGTGTTTAAAAGAACCGAGAGTCCTCAGTGGTTGATACAAAGCATTTTTATTTAGGATTTCAAAGTTTTTTTTCCAGACAATATTTTATATGATCCACAACATTTTAAGGAAAATCCAAACATTCCCATCAATAATAAAGGAGAACTCTTCCATTGTCTCAGAAGATCACTAACCTCTGTAATAACAAGAAAATTGAATATTAATGCTAATCGTTAGGATAATAAAACATCTTCTCTTCACATTCTAAATGATGTGGGTATATTAAGAACATGTTCTTATTGTAACAATGGAACCAATGTATGACTCATTGTAATCTGCTTAAAAGATTCCTTTTTATGGATTTAAAAAGGACTGTTGTTATATTAAAGCTTAAGAACAAGGTGAAATGATCCCCAAGTTAGTCAGAGATTCGTTTCCTTTGTCAAATATCCATTGTCTAAAAAAAAAAACCAAATCACCAGTTGCAGCATCTGCTTGAATGTTCTTTTTCTGACCTTGTACCAGGCACTACAAATACCGGTATTGTACTTATAATGCACAAATGAGAGGTTGACTATAACATATTTGTAACTTTTTCTGTTTGGGAAATCTGTAAACCATTACTATGGCTTCCTGAAGATGGAGTCTACTCACGTGGAGCACAGCAACTAAGGGCACTTACATATTTAGGCTTCTCACAATGTCACAGAAGCCAAAGTCTCAAGCATTCATCGCATCACTGAAGTCAACATTTTTGAGACTCTACAGTATTGGTGAAGATTTTGATTAACACTAGTTTGGTCAGGATCCATCACTGAGTAAATATTCATTTATACTGCTTTATAGCAGATATAAAATGACTTGTAACTGATTACATATAAGCTGATCTGTGGATATTTGTAGGGGTTGACCACTACAAGGACAACCCCTTCACATTCCACCTGTTTCCCCAAGATGAACTAATAAAGCCTATACTCACCTCCCATACCAGAGCCATTCCAGTGGTGCCGTGGCTTGCAGTGCCAGAGCTCACTTGGGGTTGTGTGTAATATTTGCCTGGGACCACAGTCTCAGGATGGCTGTCACAGACAGACTAGAGGCTAGCCGGCTACTCACCAAGATCTCGAGAATCCTGAAACCATTTAACCCCTGTACAGGGAACTGGAATTACTATAAGGACCAGGAGGTTGCTGCCTATCAAAGGCTGCAATCCAGAGAAGAGTAGTCATCATGCAGGGTCAAACCAGGAGTTACAAAAACAGACAGAATCGGCAGGCAAGAGCATAGACAGAAATCAGGCTAAGGTCAAACCAGAGATGGCAGCAAAGTACAAAAACGGCAGGAAGGAGAATGGTCAGAGAGCAGGCAGAGGTAAAAACCTGGGTATCAAAAATATAGAGCAGGGTGTGAACCAGAGACAAGCAGAAATACCTAGACTACATCTAGCAGGGAGTAGCAAACTACTGAAGGTATAAGAAGTTGTGGTGCCTTCCCATAGGCCTGAGCTGGAAGCTGATAACTTCACCTAGAAGGTATACACTACCATAGTCAGCCAGTGGTAGTGCAAGTCCTGGGCCTACCAAGCTTGATGGATGCACAGAGACTGCACTCACCAGAGCTACTGGTACTGACTCTGCCTCTATCAACACCCACCATGGGAATGTGGCAGCGCCTGGTGGCCAGAGCAGAAATCACAGCCGCAAACTCTGGTGGAGACATGACAGTGTGACATCATGTGAGCTTTGCATCCAATCTGCACTGGCTTCTGTCTCTCCACCTATGGACCAAAAGATCAAGCAACAGAAAGTGAGAGCAGCCACAGAACTCACTTCTGTTGTTTAACTGCATCAAGGTAGGTCGTAATTCCATAGATACTAGTATAGAGTTGGTCACTACTTTTCAGCAAAAACAGATTTTACTCTGATGGGAAAGCTTTATGCATTTTTTTGTAGTCTGTGGGTCATTTCATCATCCTGAAGACTATTCGTGCGGTCAGACACTGATGTTGGACAAGGATCCTGGCGCACCATCTCTATTCTATTTCAAAGGTATACAGTGATGTTGCATTAGAGACTCAATGCAGGTCAGTTAATTTATCTACAGATATACTGTAGAAGCGTGATCCACCAGTCCATATAGCATGATTCCTCTGCTCCAGAGTCAAGTGATGACGGCTTTACACCACTCTATTGGATGCTTGACATCATGCTTGGGGATGTATGGATTGCAAGCAGTTGAACAGCTATGGAAATCCATGAATGCCATCTGAGTTTTAGAAATCAGCAGTTATTAAGTCATCAGAGCTTTAGCAATTTTCTGCACCATGCACCTCAGCAGTTGCTGATCTAAAGGCACTGTCACACACAGAGATAAATCTTTGGCAGATCTGTGGTTGCAGTGAAATCATGGACATATTGTTCCATTTGTACACAGCCACAAACCTGGCACTGATTTTCCACAAATTCACTGCAACCACAGATCTGCCACAGATCTGCCACAGATCTGCCACAGATCTGCCACAGATCTGCCACAGATCTGCCACAGATCTGCCACAGATCTGCCACAGATTTATCTCTGTGTGTGACAGGGAATTTACTTTATGTGGTCTGCCACATTGTGGCTTATTTGCTGTAGTTCCTAAATGCTTTCAGTCTTCAAAAATACTACACACAGTTGATAGTGGAATATTTTGGAGGGACAAAAATTCACAAACTTGTTAATCACAACGGTGGAATCATATTAAGTACCACATCCCAATTCAGAGAGCTCTACAGAAAAAAACAATTCTTTCACAATGTTTGTAAAGACAGACTCCATGGCTAGGTGCTTTTTATTTTTAAATATTTTTATTATGCAATTTTAGAAGAAGATACATTACATCCAAAAATTAAGAATATACATCACAAACAACTGTCGCGGGCGGGGAGGACGCCTTCGCTGCTGCGCTCTCGCTAACGCTTGGGTCCGGCGCTGCTGCGATGGCTGCTCGGTGGCTCGAGCGGTGGGTCAGATCCGGTGACTCGAGCGGCGCTCCTCGCCCGTGAATGAAAGGGGTGGTTGGTTTGGGGGATTTAGTCCGTGACGCCACCCACGGGTCGTGGTGAAGATGGGCACCACCGCTGCTGGTGACGGGGATCCCGGGAGTGATGGTAGGGAGCAGCTGGGATGTTGTTTTCCCCCTCCGTGGGTAGGGGTCGGTGGTCCCGGAGCCCGGTGATGTTGTGACGGGGAGGCAGGGTCGGTGAGGTGCAGGGTTGCAGGGACAGCACGGTGCGGTGCCGGATGGCACGGGTGTGCTCACTCAGCAAGAAAGGTACAAAGTCCTCGGTAAACCAAACGGCTCGATGGACGGGTCCCGCAGCAGTGCTTCTCCCCGGACAGGTGATGGCGGCTGTCTTTCCCTGCACCTTAATGTTCTCTTTCTGACTACTATGGATTCCCAACGGTAGTCCGCTCCCCGGTGTATGGGTACCGGAGGAGCCCGTTTGCCCGCAGACGCTGGCCCTTGGGTCTCTAGCCTTAGGTGGTAGTTGTATACCCTCACAATGTGGGCTGTTGCCTTCAATCGGGACTTTTGCTGTTGTGAAACCCCTGGGGTTCCAGTCACATTCGGATATGACTATTGTCGGTCAGGGTCCGATGGCCCTGCCTCTGTGTGCTGGCTTCACTTCGCTCCCCGGTTGGTACCGGCGGGCCGTAGCCCGTCCCCGGTCCTACGGTTCCGCGTTGCTCCACCGCTCCTGCAGACGGCCACCACCGTCTGCCAACCTTGCTGTCAGTGCCTGGGCTACAAACCCAGACACCCAAGTGTTCACTCCTCTCACTTCAAACTCCAAACTCTATCTGTCACTTTTCCCGCCTCCAGGCCTGTGAACTCCTCTCGGTGGGTGGGGCCAACCACTTAGCTCCGCCCCACCTGGTGTGGACATCAGAACCTGGAGGGAGGCAACAAGGATTTTGTGTTTGGCTGGTGTTCCTGTCTAATGGGGAGGGGTGTTTGTGTGTTATCTGTGATGACCTGGCTAGGCTAGGGCGCCACATTCCCCCTTGGTGAAATGCAGACTGTCCGCGGGCTGCCTGTCCATCACCGGTTTTATTTTTCAACTGTAAAAAGATAAATTAACATGTAAAACATTTTAAACATACGCATTTTTGTGAGGACACTTCAAACCTTGCACACATATAACATTTTTAATAATAACAGACGGACGGACGGATGTCTTCCGCTCTCCCACCCAAGCAACCTAGCCCTGATGCTGCCCCTAAGAAGTGGGCAGCACCCCTTGACCCCAGTCCAGGTTCAGGCTGCCCGAGCAGGAACTGGTACGGTGACTCACACCCGGCTGTCATTTCAGGGGACCCCACATCCTTGGGGGACCCCTGACCCCTGGAGGATGGCCACCGGTCCTGGTGGTGGCCGGGCCCCAGCCTACTCTGCTGCGGGCCCTTCCTCCAATCTGCCTCTCCGGAGGCGGCAACGGTTTCCATCCCATAAAACTATTTACATGCCCACCAGTTCGTGGGTGGCCTGCCAGTTCTCGGCCATGTCCATGAGTAGTCTCTCATGCAGGTTGTAAACACACATAGGGTCCCTCCGGGGACAATTTGCCGGCAACGGCCGGAATAATCACACAGTCAATCAGGTAAAGCTTCGGTTTGATTTACTGTCATTCATTTAAACTGCTGAGGGTCCCAACGGGGGACAACTGCTTGCAACAGCGGACCGCTGCCACTACTGGGGATCACCATCACCACTCGCTTCCTCCGGATCCGCCCTAGGACTGCATGGCGGAGGAGGTGACCGTGGCTGCTCGTAGTTGTCAGGGCTCACCCTTCTCTGGACATCCAGGGCGAACCAGCCTCTCTCTCCCAGGTGGCAGGTATATATGACCAACTCTCCCGCACAAAGGTCACGCTCCGGATGGCCCAGGGGCAGTCGGCTGTGCACGTCCCGCCGGGAGAAGAATGATTCGACTTCCAGGCGGGGCTCATAAATAAACCCCCATCCTCGCCGGGGGTGGAACTGCTGGACTTGACCCTCGAAGACCGGGCCTCGAGCTTCAGGGGAGGCCCCCTGGAGGGCGTCCTTTGCTTCCACAGTACGGGCCAGGACTGCAGCCTTCTCCCAGGCCTCTGCCTGTTGTCCCATCGGATCTAGCCACTGCTCCCAACATGGCGGCTCCTCCATCGCGGGGGTTGGGCCTCGCCAGTACCCCCCGATGCGGGCTACAACCAGCACCTTCTGATTAGGGGGGCACCGCTGTGTCACGGCCTGTTTTGCTGCCTTGCAGCGGCAACCCTCCGCAGCCTCAGCCGAGGCCTGGAGTTTGGGAGCAGTCAGCGTCACCTTCCGGGCTTTAGGCGGGCTACCCTCCGTCTCGGTACTAGGCGGGCGGACTGCCGGAGCCTCTTCAAGTGCGGCCGCCTCCGGGCGGGACGACTCTCTTTTGGGAGCAGGTGTCTCCCAGGGGAGTGGGGTCGAGACTGGCCGGGCAAGTTGTCATTCGCGGGCAGCACCTGCAGGTGGATCTTCACAGGCGGGGGTGATGTCATCTGTTGTCGGGTTCAGGAGCAACTGGCCGGCCGATGGGGTGGCACCGACCAATACAGGCAGCGGGGAACGCAGCTGGCTGAGCGACGGCAGACCGGGCCCCTCGGCCACAGCGACCAGTCCCTCTGGGACACAGGGGCGTGGGTCACTCACCCGCTCCTCCGATTTTGTTTTCGCCTCACGGGCCTGCACGGTCATCACCACTTCCACCATTCCAGCCTCCCATTCTTGCACCAGGAGCTGGAGCCGGGTCTGCAGCCTGCGGTGTTGTGAATGTTAGTTATGTCTTGGCTGCTGGGAGGCTCCCTCTGGTGGCCAGGAAGGGTTTGGACAGAGATCAGGTGTGTTGTGCAGTGGTTTGTTGTTTCCTTTCCTAACTCTCTGCTTATTTAAGTCCTGGTCTGTTTGCAGGCTGTTGCCGGATGTCAGTTGTTCTTTGTATCTTTAGCCTGCTTAATCCTGCTCTACATCACATCCACTCCAGATAAGTTCTTGCTCTTTATTTATTGCCTGGTTCTTTTGCTTATCTGGGTTTGTCATTTGTTGTGGTTGGTTTCAGTTTATTTCCTTCCAGGGATTTTCCCCCTCAGTGGATTGTTGAGGAACTTCCTGCAGTTCTGTGTGGAGTATAGCTCCTTTGGGTCCATGTGTTTATGGCTTGTTGAATTTGTTATAATTCTTGTTTTCTGTTCATTGGTATGACAAGGGCACCTGGTATAGGACGGAGTTCAGATCGAGCGATCTGAGGGCCTTTTTGTACTATCAGGAAGTTGGTATTTTGCAGGGTTTTTCTCTGGCTACCATCAGTCCCTTTCCTGTCCTTTCCTATTTTAGTCAGCGGGGGCCTCACCTTTTGCTAATCCTGTCATCTCCCTGTGTATTGTGTTTTTCCTATATCACCGCAGTCTTTGAATGTGGGGGGCTTGCTATTCTTGTCTATTTTCTGAGGCAGAGAGTTATTCATCTTTCCTACCTTTAGGATAGTTAGTTCTCCGGCTGGGTTCGCGGTGCACAGGATGTTAGTTCACCCCTCGGCTACTTCTAGTTGTGTTGGTTAGTAAGGGGATGGCGGCCAGATTAGTTGCCAATGCTCTTGTCACCTTTTTGCCAATGATTTGTGGTGATCTTCCATGGTTCCAGATCATAACAGTACATCCGGCCTAACAAATTTAAAGGGTACTCTTAAGAAGGAAAAAAAAAAAAGCTGCTGAGAAATTTTTTTTTTTTTTTTTTGGTGTTTTTCCTCTTCTTCTTTGGGTTCTGTGGAAGATTTCTTTTGTCTAGCATTGATGAATTGGGTGAGCGTGTTGCTCATCTTGATGCTAAGGTTCGTCGTATAGAGTCTTATCTTGCACAGACTCACCTTGTGGAGCCTAAAATTCCCGTTCCTAAATTTTTTTCGGGAGATAGGTCGAGATTTTTGAGCTTCAAAAATAATTGTAAATTGTTTTTTGACCTGCGCCCTAAGTCCTCAGGGAATCCTGTACAGCAGGTTAAGATTGTCATCTCCTTGCTGCGTGGTGACCCTCAGGACTGGGCCTTCTCTTTAGCGTCTGATGATCCGATTCTCAATGATGTGGACTCCTTTTTTCAGGCCTTGGGATTACTATATGACGAACCCAATATTGTGGACCAAGCAGAAAAGGTCTTGTTGTCCTTAACTCAGGGCTTGGATTCTGCAGAAACGTTTTGTCAGAAATTTCGTAAGTGGGCTGTCCTTACCAAATGGAATGATGATGCGCTTGCGGCTTTTTTTTGCAAGGGTATTGCGGATGCTGTGAAGGATGTAATGGTAGGATTTTCCATCCCTTCTGGTCTTGATGCCTCTATGACCTTGGCCATTCAGATTGATAGGCGTTTACGTGAGCGCAGGAAGATACCTGCTGGTTTTGTGCCTGTGGAACAGCCTTTGGAGCCTATGGAGTGTGATAGGGTCCTTTCTAATGCTAGTCGGCAGGGGTTCAGACGGAAGAATAGACTGTGCTTCTATTGTGGAGACGCTTCTCATAACATCTCTGTCTGCCCTAAACGTGAAAGGAGATTGGCTACTTCTGTTACTGTGGGTTCTTTGCAACCAAAGTTTCTTTTGTCTGTCACATTGATTTGCTCATTGTCTTCCTTTTCTGCATTTGCCTTTGTGGACTCAGGGGCAGCGCTCAATTTGATGGATTTTGGGTTTGCTAGGGATTGTGGTTTTCCCATGGTTCCTTTGCAAACTCCTATTCCTTTAAGGGGCATTGATGCTACCCCTTTGGCAGAACATAAACCCCAATTTTCGACCCAGGTGCCTATGAGAGTTGCACTTGCGCATCAGGAAACTTGTACATTTTTAGTATTGCATAATCTACAGGATACCTTGGTACTGGGATTTCCGTGGTTGCAGACCCATAATCCGGTTCTTGACTAGAGATCCTTGTTGGTAGCTAGTTGGGGTTGTCAAGGTTTGCATCAGGACCTTTCCGTGTCGTCCACGTCTGCTCAGGCAGTTGATGTTCCGGCTTTCTTGTCTGATTTCCGTGATGTATTTAATGACCAGGAATCTGATTCTCTGCCCCCACACCGGGACTGTGACTGTGCCATTGAGTTGGTGCCCGGTTGTAAATTTCCCAAGGGGCGGATTTTCAACTTGTCTGTGCCCGAACATGATGCCATGCGGTCATACATCAGAGAATCATTGGAGAAGGGGCACATTCGGCCCTCATCTTCTCCTTTGGGTGCTGGCTTCTTCTTTGTTGCTAAGAAAGATGGTTCGTTGAGGCCTTCTAATGATTACCGTCTTCTTAATAAAATTACAGTCAAATATCAGTACCCTTTGCCTCTGATGTCTGATCTGTTCTCTAGAGTGCAGAGTGCCAAATGGTTTACGAAACTGGATCTCAAGGGTGCGTATAATCTCATCCGTATTAAGGAGGGTGATGAATGGAAGACGGCTTTTAATACTCCTGAGGGGCATTTTGAGTACCTAGTGATGCCTTTTGGGCTCACTATTCCGTCTTCCAGGCCTTCATGAATGATATTTTTCGGGACCTTATTGGTAAATTTTTGATTGTGTATTTGGATGACATCTTGATTTTTTCTGATGATTGGGACTCTCATGTGGGGCAAGTACGGGAGGTTTTTCAGATACTTAAGGATAATGCACTGTACGTTAAGTGGTCAAAGTGCCTCTTTGGGGTGCAAAGGATTTCCTTTTTGGGCTTCATCCTGTCTCCCTCCGCTATTGAAATGGACCCGGTTAAGGTTCAGGCTATTTACGACTGGGTGCAACCGACTTCTCTAAAATCCCTGCAGCGGTTTTTGGGGTTTGCTAATTTTTACCGTAAATTTATAGCCAATTTTTCTGCCATTGTCAAACCTCTGACAGATTTGACAAAGAATGGAGCTGATGCTGAGCATTGGACTCCTGAGGCTATTGTGGCCTTCCAAGAGCTTAAAAGGCGATTCACTTCTGCCCCAGTTCTGCAGCAACCTGATGTGTCTCGCCCATTTCAAGTTGAGATCGATGCCTCAGAGATCGGAGCAGGTGCTGTTCTGTCTCAACGAGACGCTACTTCGGGTAAACTTAAGCCCTGTGCCTTTTTCTCTCGGAAGTTTGCTCCTTCTGAACGGAATTATGATGTGGGTAACCGGGAATTATTGGCTATGAAGTGGGCATTTGAAGAGTGGAGGCATTGGTTGGAGGGGGCTAGGCATCAAGTTGTGGTGCTTACGGACCACAAGAATCTCATCTATCTGGAATCGGCCAAGAGGTTGAATCCTCGGCAGGCCAGGTGGGCTTTGTTTTTTACCCGGTTTAATTTTGTGGTCTCTTTTTTGCCGGGCACCGAGAATGTTAAGGCCAATGCCCTTTCCAGGAGTTTCTGCGTTGACTCTTTGGAGGTTGTCGAACCGTCTACTATCCTGAATGATGGGGTAGTTTTCTCGGCTATTTTGCCTGATCTGCGGTTGGCACTATCGGAATTTCAGGGGGATAAACCTGAGAGATGTCCTACAGGGAAACTGTTTGTCCCAGACCAATGGAGAGACCGAGTTGTCTCTGAGGTTCATTGCTCTGTTTTGGCGGGTCATCCTGGCATTTTTGGTACTCGGGATCTTGTGAGATGCTCTTTTTGGTGGCCTTCCCTGTCCCGAGATGTCCGTCGTTTTGTGTAGTCGTGTGGAGTTTGTTCTAGGTCCAAGCCCTGTTGTTCACGTTCTAGTGGGCTATTATTGCCTTTGCCTGTACCTAAGAAACCTTGGACGCACATCTCTATGGATTTTATTTCAGAGCTTCCCGCCTCTCAGAAAATGACTGTGATTTGGGTGATCTGTGACAGATTCTCCAAGATGGTCCACTTGGTTCCCCTATCTAAGTTGCCGTCTTCATCAGAGTTGGTGCCTTTGTTTTTGCAACATGTTGTCCGTTTGCATGGTATTCCCGAAAACATTGTTTCTGACAGAGGGGTGCAGTTTGTATCCAGGTTTTGGAGGATTTTTTGCTCCATATATCATAACATATATCAAACGGATCATAACACTGCGGCTTAATTGAGCCACCCCAGGCCTCCACCCATGCCGCTGTTCCAGGCGTGGGCCTGCTGAACGGGACGGACATCCTACTTGCTCGGCCTCCAGGAACGAGATATCTTGCAGAGTCCTGGCGTCACCGCTTTCTATAGCCTTGGTTACATCAGGCAGACACACTCTTGCGCCCCCCTTGGTACTCTTCAGCACTTCCGTTTGTTGGGGGCGGGGCTTCGCTTTCGCGCCTTCCCTGCTCGGAGAAGATGCTCGAGCGGGAGATTTTCGCGCCAAGATGGCGGCGCATCAAAATTTTCGTCCGGACACCGCCGGCGGATATCACAAGGCGCACTTCTACTGGTAAGTAGAGGGGTTCAATCCTCTTTGTGGCGCCAAGTTGTCGCGGGCGGGGAGAACGCCATCGCTGCTGCGCTCTCGCTAATGCTCGGGTCCGGCGCTGCTGCGGCTGCTCGGTGGCTCGAGCGGTGGCCTGGATCTGGGGACTCGAGCGGCGCTCCTCGCCCGTGAGTGAAAGGGGTGGTTGGTTTGGGGGATTTAGTCCATGACGCCACCCACGAGTCGTAGTGAAGATGGGCACCACCGCTGCTGGTGACGGGGATCCCAGGAGCGATGGTAGGGAGCAGCTGGGATGTCGTTTTCCCCCTCCGTGGGTAGGGGTCGGTGGTCCCAGGGCCCGATGATGTGACGGGGAGGCAGGGTTGGTGAGGTGCAGGGTTGCAGGGACAGCGCGGCGCGGTGCCGGATGGCACAGGTGTACTCACTCAGCAAGAAAGGTACAAAGTCCTCGGTAAACCAAATGGCTGGATGGACGGGTCCCACAGCCGGCTGCAGTGTCTCTCCCCGGACAGGTGATGGCGGCTGTCTTTCCCTGCACCTTGATGTTCTTCTTCTGACTACTATGGATTCCCAACGGTAGTCCGCTCCCCGGTGTATGGGTACTGGAGGAGCTTGTTTGCCCGCAGACGCTGGCCCTTGGGTCTCTAGCCTTAGGCGGTAGCTGTATACACTCACGGTGTGGGGGGTTGCCTTCAATCGGGGCTTTTGCTATTGTGAAACCCCTGGGGTTCCAGTCACATTCGGATCTGACTATTGTCGGCGGCTCCAAGCCTGGTCGGGGTCCGATGGCCCTGCCTGTGTGTGCTGGCTTCACTTCGCTCCCCGGTCGGTACTGGCGGACCGTCGCCCGTCCCCGGTCCTACGGTTCCACTGCTGCGATGGCTGCTCAGTGGCTCGAGCGGTGGGCCGGATCCGGGGACTCGAGTGGCGCTCCTCGCCCGTGAGTGAAAGGGGTGGTTGGTTTGGGGGATTTAGTCCGTGACGCCACCCACGGATCGTGGTGAAGATGGGCACCACCGCTGCTGGTGACGGGGATCCCGGGAGCGATGGTAGGGAGCAGCTGGGATGTTGTTTTCCCCCTCCGTGGGTAGGGGTCGGTGGTCCCGGGGCCAGGTGATGTTGTGACGGTAAGGCAGGGTCGGTGAGGTGCAGGGTTGCAGGGACAGCGCGGCGCGGTGCTGGATGGCACGGGTGTACTCACTCAGCAAGAAAGGTACAAAGTCCTCGGTAAACCAAACGGCTCGATGGATGGGTCCCGCAGCCGGCTGCAGTGCTTCTCCCCGGACAGGTGATGGCGGCTCTCTTTCCCTGCACCTTAATTTTCTCTTTCTGACTACTATGGATTCCCAACGGTAGTCCCCTCCACGGTGTATGGGTACCGGAGGAGCCCGTTTGACCGCAGATACTGGCCCTTGGGTCTCTAGCCTTAGGCGGTAGCTATATACCCTCACGGTGTGGGCTGTTGCCTTTAATCGGGACTTTTGCTGTTGTGAAACCTCTGGGGTTCCAGTCACATTCGGATCTGACTATTGTCGGCGGCTCCAAGCCTGGTCGGGGTCCGATGGTCCTGCCTCTGTGTGCTGGCTTCACTTCGCTCCCCGGTCGGTACCGGCGGGCCGTCGCCCGTCCCCGGTCCTACAGTTTCGCCTTGCTCCACCACTCCTGCAGACAGCCACCACCGTCTGCCAACCTTGCTGTCAGTGCCTGGGCCACAAACCCAGACACCCAAGTGTTCACTCCTCTCACTTCAAACTCCAAACTCTATCTGTCACTTTTCCCGCCTCCAGGCCTGTGAACTCCTCAGTGGGTGGGGCCAACAGCTTAGCTCCGCCCCACCTGGTGTGGACATCAGAACCTGGAGGAAGGCAACAAGGATTTTGTGTTTGGCTGGTGTCCCTGTCTAATGGGGTGGGGTGTTTGTGTGTTATCTGTTACGACCTGGCTAGGCCAGGGCACCACACAACCATCAGGAATAGAGAAAAAAAACACCAACATCTAGCCATGGGATGCAAGAAAAGGGGGAAAAACAAAGGGAGGGAACATCTTAACTTATCTTTATACTTTAGCCCAATATTCTAAACAATTACTTTATATTTGAAATAGATTTTTTTACAATTTACATTAAATTTAGTTACCTTATAATGATAAATTCATCTGAAAGAAGCACTCATGCAACTGCATAAAAACTATATAATATCTTTATTAAAAAATAACACATACAAAATTCATAAAAAATTGTCTCATGATAGGAAACCCCCCAGGGAGCACATGGTAAGTATTGGGAATACCTGGCCAAACCCCCTATACAGTATGTAAGAAAATGAAAAAATACTAACTTTGGACCAATATAGTAAATAAATATGCATGCGAATAGATACAGTTAGGTCCAGAAATATTTGGACAGTGACACAATTTGCGAATTGTTTTCTTTTGTTTTTCTTTCTAGGTTGTTCCCCGTGCTGTAAAAGTCATAAGACCGCTTTATTTTTCGGGTCAGTACAATTACAGTGAGACCACATTTATACATTTTTTTTATGTTTTGCTGCTTTTACACCATAAAAACTATTTCATAAAAAAAATAATTGGTTTTGCATTTTTTTGCTAATGGAACTATGTGGTGGATTTTTTTTGTGGGACAAGATGAAATTTTTAGCAGTACCATTTTGTTTATAAATGAATTTTTATTGCATTTTATTTCACTTTTTTTGTCAGCTGTATGATGAAAAGCAATAGTTTTTGCTACGTTTTTCATTTATTTATTTTTACCATGTTCACTGAATAGGTTAACTAGTGTGAGTTTTATACAGTTAGGTCCAGAAATATTTGGACAGTGACACAATTTTCACGAGTTGGGCTCTGCATGCCACCACATTGGATTTGAAATGAAACCTTTACAACAGAATTCAAGTGCAGATTGTAACATTTAATTTGAAGGTTTGAACAAAAATATCTGATAGAAATTGTAGGAATTGTACACATTTCTTTACAAACACTCCACATTTTAGGAGGTCAAAAGTAATTGGACAAATAAACCAAACCCAAACAAAATATTTTTATTTTCAATATTTTGTTGCGAATCCTTTGTAGGCAATCACTGCCTTAAGTCTGGAACCCATGGACATCACCAAACGCTGGGTTTCCTCCTTCTTAATGCTTTGCCAGGCCTTTACAGCCGCAGCCTTCAGGTCTTGCTTGTTTGTGGGTCTTTCCATCTTAAGTCTGGATTTGAGCAAGTGAAATGCATGCTCAATTGGGTTAAGATCTGGTGATTGACTTGGCCATTGCAGAATGTTCCACTTTTTTGCACTCATGAACTCCTGGGTAGCTTTGGCTGTAAGCTTGGGGTCATTGTCCATCTGTACTATGAAGCACCGTCCGATCAACTTTGCGGCATTTGGCTGAATCTGGGCTGAAAGTATATCCCGGTACACTTCAGAATTCATCCGGCTACTCTTGTCTGCTGTTATGTCATCAATAAACACAAGTGACCCAGTGCCATTGAAAGCCATGCATGCCCATGCCATCACGTTGCCTCCACCATGTTTTACAGAGGATGTGGTGTGCCTTGGATCATGTGCCGTTCCCTTTCTTCTCCAAACTTTTTTCTTCCCATCATTCTGGTACAGGTTGATCTTTGTCTCATCTGTCCATAGAATACTTTTCCAGAACTGAGCTGGCTTCATGAGGTGTTTTTCAGCAAATTTAACTCTGGCCTGTCTATTTTTGGAATTGATGAATGGTTTGCATCTAGATGTGAACCCTTTGTATTTACTTTCATGGAGTCTTCTCTTTACTGTTGACTTAGAGACAGATACACCTACTTCACTGAGAGTGTTCTGGACTTCAGTTGATGTTGTGAATGGGTTCTTCTTCACCAAAGCAAGTATGCGGCGATCATCCACCACTGTTGTCATCCGTGGACGCCCAGGCCTTTTTGAGTTCCCAAGCTCACCAGTCAATTCCTTTTTTCTCAGAATGTACCCGACTGTTGATTTTGCTACTCCAAGCATGTCTGCTATCTCTCTGATGGATTTTTTCTTTTTTTTCAGCCTCAGGATGTTCTGCTTCACCTCAATTGAGAGTTCCTTAGACCGCATGTTGTCTGGTCACAGCAACAGCTTCCAAATTCAAAACCACACACCTGTAATCAACCCCAGACCTTTTAACTACTTCATTGATTACAGGTTAACGAGGGAGACGCCTTCAGAGTTAATTGCAGCCCTTAGAGTCCCTTGTCCAATTACTTTTGGTCCCTTGAAAAAGAGGAGGCTATGCATTACAGAGCTATGATTCCTAAACCCTTTCTCCGATTTGGATGTGAAAACTCTCATATTGCAGCTGGGAGTGTGCACTTTCAGCCCATATTATATATATAATTGTATTTCTGAACATGTTTTTGTAAACAGCTAAAATAACAAAACTTGTGTCACTGTCCAAATATTTCTGGCCCTGACTGTATTTTTTCACAACAAACACAAGTGTGTCATAATAGTTTAAACATGTTTCAGTCACATAATAGACATACCATCTCACAACAGAGACAAGTATGTCAAATTGATATTAAACAATAACATATGTACAGTGCCTTGCAAAAGTATTCGGCCCAATTGAATTTTTCAACCTTTTCCCACATTTCAGGCTTCAAACATAAAGATAAAAATGAATGTTCTGGTGAAGAATCAACAAGTGGGACACAATTGTGAAGTTGAATTAAATGTATTGCTTTTTTTAAACATTTGTAAAAAAGAATAAACTGAAAATTGGGGCGTGCAATATTGTTCGTCCCCTTTACTTTCAGTGTAGCAAACTCACTCCAGAAGTACATTGAGCATCTCTGAATTACCCATATGTTGTCCTAAATGACTGATGAGGATAAATGTAAGCCTCTTGTGTGTAATCAAGTCTCCGTATAAATGTACCTGCTCTGTGATAGTCTCAGTGTTCTGTTTAAAGTGCAGATAGCATCATGAAGACCAAGGAACACAACAGGCAGGTCCGTGATACTGTTGTGGAGAAGTGAAAAGCTGGATTTGGTTACAAAGAAGCACTGTGCAAGTGATCATATTGAAATGGAAGGAGTATCATACCACTGCAAATCTACCAAGACCCGGCCGTCCCTCAAAAATGTCATCTCAAACAAGGAGAAGATTGATCAGAAATGCTGCCAAGAGGCCCATGATCACTCTGGATGAACTGCAGAGATCTACAGCTGAGGTGGGAGAGTTTTAAGGCTGCTTTACACGGTACGACCGATTGTGCAATTTCACAATCGATCGTACCCGCCCCCGTCCTTTTTGCGTCACGGGCAAATCGATTGATTAATCAGCTCACCTCCACTATACATGGTCACTAATCCACAGCATGAAGTAGAAACCAGAAAGCATCAAATCCAGCAGGCCAAATATATAAACTTTTTTTCCTATAAAATCCATGATAAATTATGTATCACAATTCCCATAGGAGATGTTATGGTTTATACATTTTGAACTGCACTGATACTCATAACCTAGTAACACAAATTTTTTAAATGAACATTGGGGATATGTAACTGGTTTTCAGTTTTTTTAATTAAAAAGAGTTAATCCTTTACCAAGAGGGGAAATCGTAGACGCGTTCTATTTACTATAGGCATACTGGGTATTAATGCTTGAGTCTTCTTGCCTGTAGGGTTTAAACAAATGTAAAGATTTAATTTTACATTATTGATACAATATACAGTACAGACCAAACGTTTGGACACACCTTCTCATTCAAAGAGTTTTCCTTATTTTCTTTACTCTGAAAATTGCAGATTCACATTGAAGGCATCAAAACTATGAATTAAAACATTTGGAATGAAATGCTTAAAAAAGTGTGAAACAACTGAAAATATGTCTTATATTCTAGGTTCTTCAAAGTAGCCAGCTTTTTGCTTTGATTACTGCTTTGCACACTCTTGGCATTCTCTTGATGAGCTTCAAGAGGTAGTCACCGGAAATGGTCTTCCAACAGTCTTGAAGGAGTTCCCAGAGATGCTTAGCACTTGTTGGCCCTTTTGCCTTCACCCTGCGGTCCAGCTCACCCCAAACCATCTCGATTTGGTTCAGGTCTGGTGACTGTGAAGGCCAGGTCATCTAGTGTAGCACGCCATCACTCTACTTCTTAGTAAAATAGCCCTTACACAGCCTTGACGTGTGTTTGGGGTCATTGTCCTGTTGAAAAATAAATGATGGTCCAACCAAACGGAAACTGGACGGAATAGCATGCCGCTGCAAGATGCTGTGGTAGCCATGCTGGTTCAGTATGCATTCAATTTTGAATAAATCCCCAACAGTGTCACCAGCAGAGCACCCCCACACCACCACACCTCCTCCTCCTCCATGCTTCACGGTGGGAACCAGGGATGTAGAGTCCATCTGTTCACCTTTTCTGCATCGCACAAAGACACAGTGGTTGGATCCAAAGATCTCAAATTTGGACTCACCAGACCAATGCACAGATTTCCACTGGTCTAATGTTTATTCCTTAGGTTCTTTAGCCCAAAAAAGCCTCTTCTGCTTCTTGCCTGTTCTTAGCAGTGGTTTACTAGCAGCTATTTTACCATGAAGGCCTACTGCACAAAGTCTCCTCTTAACTGTTGCTCTAGAGATGTCTGCTGCTAGAACTCTGTGTGGCATTGACCTGGTCTCTAATCTGAACGGCTGTTAACCTGCGATTTCTGAGGCTCGTGACTCAGATAAACTTATCCTCTGCAGCAGAGGTGACTCTTGGTCTTCCTTTCCTGGGGTGGTCCTCATGTGAGCCAGTTTCTTTGTTGCGTTTCATGGTTTTTGCCACTGCACTTGGAGACACTTTCAAAGTTTTCCCATTTTTTCGGACTGACTTACCTTCATTTCATAAAGTAATGATGGCCACTCGTTTTTCTTTACTTAGCTGCTTTTTTCTTGCCATATTTCAAATTCTAACACTCTATGCAGTAGGACTATCAGCTGTGTATCCACCAGACTTCTGCACAACACAGCTGATAGTCCCAACCCCATTTATAAGGCAAGAAATCCCACTTATTAAACCTGACAGGACACACCTGTGAAGTGAAACAATTTCCGGTTACTACCTCTTGAAGCTCATCAAGAGAATGCCAAGAGTGTGCAAAGCAGTAATCAAAGCAAAAGGTGGTTACTTTGAAGAACCTAGAATATAAGACATATTTTCAGTTGTTTCAAACTTTTTTGTTAAGTATTTCATTCCACATGTGTTAATTCATAGTTTTGATGCCTTCAATGTGAATCTACAATTTTAAGAGTCAAGAAAATAAAGAAAACTCTTTGAATGAGGTGTGTCCAAACTTTTGGTCTGTACTGTATTTGTCATAAAGTAATTGTAAAGTAACGTCACATGTCATGTAATAGGGGTGTACCCCCAGCGGTGTTTTATATATATATATATATATATATATATATATATATATATAGATATATATATATATATATTTATTAATTTTACTCACTTATATAGCACTATTAATTCCACAGCTCTTTATAGACATGATCTTCTTAACCCCTTGCCGACATTGGATGTACTGGGTACGTCCTGACTGTCTGGGCCTTAAAAAACCAAGGACGTACCCAGTACTTCCTGACAATCACGAGAGTTCAGGCGCTGCATCCCCGCAATCACCGCCAAGTCAGCAGCTTCTCTCGTAGTTTAGACCCATCTTTCATTGCCTAGAGTGGTGGCTTTACTGTTACTGGCAGCTTAACCCCAAATGCTGCGATCAATAGTGATTGTAGCATTGAGGAGGCAGGGAGAGGATCCTGCTCTTCTCCCAAGTGATCGGGTCCCTGTAATGCAATCACAGTGACCCAATTGCTGCAATGGTAATCCTGGGTCGCAACCATAATTACCCTCGGGTTACCCAGCTATGTAAAACCTTGCACACCATACCTGATGCATGGTGTATGAAGCAAAGTGTCCGTGCTATAAGTGCAGCACTGACATATTCAGTGCAATGATCGAGCATTGCAGGGAATTATATCAATGATGAAAGTACTAAAAGTTATTATCCCATAAAGGGATTAAGTAAAAAAATGGTTAAAAAAAAATGTAAATGTATTAAAAAAATATCTGAAAATAAACAAAAAAATTCCAATAAATATGTACATTACAGTTCAAAAGTTTAGGGTCACTTAGATATTTCCTTATTTTTGAAAGAAAAGCACATTTTTTTCAATGCAGCTAACATTAAATTGAACAGAAATACACTCTATACATTGTTAATGTCGTGAATGATTATTCTAGCTACAAGCGTCTGTTTTTTAATGCAATATCTACATAGGTGTATAGAGGTCAATTTCCAACAACCACCACTCCAGTGTTCTAATGATACATTGTGTTTGCTAACTGTTTTGAAGGCTAATGGATGTTTAGAAATTCCTTGAAAACTCTTGTGCAAGTATGTTAGCACATCTGAAAACAGTTTTGCTGATTAGAGAAGCTAAAGAACTGACCTTCATTTGAGCTTGTTGAGAATCTGGAGCATTACAATTGTTGGTTCCATTAAACTCTCAAAATGGCCAGAAAAAGAGAACTATTATGTGAAACTCGACAGTCTATTCTTGTTCTTAGAAATGAAGGATATTCCATGCAAGAAATTGCCAAGAAACTGAAGATTTCCTACAACAGCGTGTACTACTCCCTTCAGAGGAGAGCACAAACAGACTCTAACCAGAGTAGAAAGAGAAGTGGGAGGCCCCCGCTGCACAACTGAGCAACAAGACAAGTACATTAGAGTCTCTAGTTTGAGAAATTGACACTTCACAGGTCCTCAACTTGAGCTTCATTAAATAGTACCCGCAAAACGCCAGTGTCAACATCTATAGTGAAGAGGCGACTCCAGGATGCTGGCCTTCAGGGTAGAGTGGCAAAGAAAAAGCCATATCTGAGACTGGCTAATAAAATCAAAAGATTAATATGCACAAAAGAACACAGACATTGGACAGAGGAAGATTGGAAAAAAGTGATATGGACAGCCGAATCAAAGTTTGAGGTGTTTGGATCACACAGAAGAACATTTGTGAGATTCAGAACTACTGAAAAGATGCTGGAAGAGTGCCTGCCACCATCTATGAAGCATGGTGGAGGTAATGTAATGGTCTGGGGTTGCTTTGGTGCTGGTAAAGTGGGAGATTTGTACAATGTAAAAGGGATTTTGAATAAGGAAGACTATCACTCCATTTTGCAATGCCAAGCCATACCCTGTGCATAGCGCTTGATTGGAACCAATTTCATTCTTCAACAGAAAAATGACCCAAAGCACACCTCCAAATTATGCATGAACTATTTAGGGAAGAAGCAGGCAGCTGGTATTCTATCTGTAATGGAGTGGCCAGCCCAGTCACCGGATCTCAACCCTATTGAGCTGTTGTGGGAAAAGCTTGACCGTATGGTACGCAAAAAGTGCCCATCAAGCCAATCCAACTTGTGGTAGGGGGGAAGCATTGGGTGAAAAATCTCCAGATTACCTCCGCAAATTAACAGCTAGAATGCCAAAGGCCTGCAAAGCTGGAATTGCTGCAAAGGAGCATTGTGTGACGAAAGCAAAGTGTGAAAGAGAAAATTATTATTTCAAGTAAAAATCATTATTTCCAACCTAGTCAATGTCTGGACTATATTTTCTATTCATTATGCAACTCATTTGATAAATAAAAGTATTAAAATTATGATTTTTCATGGAAAAGACAAAATTGTCTGGGTGACCCCAAACTTTTGAATTGTAGTGTATATGTGCATACATATGTATATTTAGGTTAAAAAAATAGTGTACATATACTTGGTACTGCTGCATCTGTAATAACCCGATCTATAAAACTCACACTAGTTAACCTATTCAGTGAACATGGTAAAAATAAATAAATGAAAAACGTAGCAAAAACTATTGCTTTTCATCATACACCTGACAAAAAAGTGAAATAAAGTGCAATAAAAAAAATAATTTATAAACAAAATGTTACTGCTAAAAATTTCATCTTGTCCCACAAAAAAAATCCACCACATAGTTCCATTAGCAAAAAATGCAAAACCAATTATTTTTTTTATTAAATAGTTTTTATGGTGTAAAAGCAGCAAAACATAAAAAAATGTATAAATGTGGTCTCACTGTAATTGTACTGACCCGAAAAATAAAGCGGTCTTATGACTTTTACAGCACGGGGAACAACCTAGAAAGAAAAACAAAAGAACACAATTTCTAAATTGCTATTTCTACGTGATTTTGCCTCACAAAAAGCAGGATAGAAAGCAATCAAAAATTATTATGTGCTCCAAAATAATATATCTAAAAACTCCAACTTATCCCACAAAAAAAAAGCCCTAACATGACAGCAGAAGAATTAAAAATACTATAACCTTCAAATTTCGGTGATGCAAAAAACCTATATTTGATAAAAAAGTATTTTTTAGCATGATAATAGCCAAACCAAGTACTGACCAAAGGAATGAAGGCACCTAATCATTTATACCGCAAAGTGAATGGCATAAAAAATAAATATATAAGGCCAATTTTTCAGCTGTTGTTGATTTGTTAATTCTGCCTCCCAAAGATCGCAGTATAGCACGGCTGATATTTATCCTTTGCTCTACCCTGAGCGCTTACACCATGGATTACGTGTATGGAAAATCTCTGAAAAACATGATTTAAACAAAATTCCCAACAGAAAATTCACTGGAAAAATCCCTGCTCTTGTCTGATATCTGTTAATGGAAATTTAATGGTGTTCCATGTTACTGATGGCACAAATGCTCTGGAAAAGCACTATGGCTCTCCCCGTTAATAAAGAAATCAAGCAAAATCTGCACTCTAAAATTTAAATGCCCCTCTCCCTTCTGAACCCCACAATGTGCTTAAACCAAAGTTAACGTACACATGTTTGGCATTATTGTATTGAGGAGAGCCTGCTTAATTTCCAGAATCATGAGCTGGGCACAATGTACAGGTACTAAAATGTACTGGACATGACAAAGGCTTATTTGCAATTTTGAATTCTGCAACATTCACTACATTTGACACCATGGGTGTTTTCTAGAGACTAAATCGTCACTACATCCATAGATAATTTCCCAGAGGGGTATGAATTAAAAACCGTGGTCAGTTTAGGGGGGTTTGTGTTGTTTTGGCACTTAAGTGCTCTGCAAATTGAGTCCACAAACTCAATTGAAAATCTGTGAATCTATGAAAATCTGTGCTCCAAAAATTAAATGGTGCTCCTTCTCGACCGAGAACTGCAGTGCAGCCGAACATTTACTGTACAGTCAAATGTGGGGTTTTGCCACTTTCAGGAAAAATTTTGTAAAACATTGTGGGGAATTTTTAAACAAATTCCCCTTGTGAAAATTGGAAATGTGGGGTTAAAATAACATTTTAGTGCTAAAAATTTAATTCCTTTTTCTTCACCGCCCAATAGTGTAAACTTTTCTAACACACTAGAGGTGTCAACTCAATGTGCTTACTGCACCCATAGACAAATTCATTGAGCATTTCAGTTTGTATAATGGGGTCACTTATGCAGGGTTTCTTTTTTTCAGGTACCTCAGGGCTCTACCAATGTGATATGGCATCCACAAACCATTCCAACTAAATCTGAGCTCAAATACATTGCTCCTTCCCTTCTTCACGTTGCACTGTGCCTGAAAAAGTAGTTTATCACCACATATGGGGCTTTTGCGTACTCAGGAGGAATTGTACAACAAATTTTATGGTCCATTATCTCCTGTGACCCTAGTGAAAATGAAAATTTGGGGTTAAAGCAACAGTTTTGTGGTTAAAAATGTATCTTTTCATTTACACAGCTCAATGTTATAAAATTCTGTGAAGCACTTGGAGGCTCAAGGTGCTCACCAAACATCTAGGTAAATTCATTGAGGGTTCTAATTTCAAAAATGGGGTCACTTGTGGGGGAGCTCCACTGTTTAGTCCCATCAGGGGCTTTGCCAATGTGACATGACACTCGCAAACTATTTCAACTAAATTTGAACTCAAATATGATGTTCCTTCCTTTCTTCATTTTGCACTGTGCCTTCAAAGTAGTTTTCAACCA